>NC_045434.1:215267484-215282153 GCF_002776525.5 Piliocolobus tephrosceles
AAAAAAAAAAAAAAAAAAAAAGTGTATGTGGCCATGGTTTTATATACTAGATTAAGATTTGTGTCTTTTTTTTTTTTTTTTTTGAGACGGAGTCTTGCTCTGCCGCCCAGGCTGGAGTGCGATGGCCGGATCTCAGCTCACTGCAAGCCCCGCCTCCCGGGTTTACGCCATTCTCCTGCCTCAGCCTCCCAATTTGTGTCCATTTTTAAAGTTGTGCCTAGAAAAGAATAATAAACATTGATTTTCTGCATAATAAGCATTTTTATCAGCAAAATTTTAGCTTAGAATTCCTTGAGCGAATACACTTCTGTTTCTCAAACTTAATTCTCAAATTAATTTGAGAAGGTGGATTAATTTTTAAGTCTCCCATTTGTTCATAATTTGTGCTGCTTTATCTTTGAAGGTATTTTTATTTAAAGAGTTTTAGGGTAGTTTTGCAGTGTACGGTGTTTACCAAAAAATGTTTGATCCATGTAGCTCATTTCTAGGTTGCTTTATGCATTCATGGGGCCTGTTTAGTCTCTGAAAATCAAACTGCGTTGCTCTTACTTCTTTGACTAACACTTTTGTCTTTGGCGTGTCATTGCTCTGCAGACAGGCAGACCAGCTCTCCTGGTCAAATGACGTTTTCTAGCTCCGGACGTCTGTGGTGCTCTGCAGTTTGGTTCGGACTGTGACATTCATGCTTTGTGGGCTTCCTGGTGGCGTGTCCTACCTAAACCCAGTGAACCCTGAAGTCGAATGACCTGTTCAATTAAAGCAAGCTGGCTGTTGAAGTGTAGCATTGTCTTTCATTCCACAAAGACCACCCCTTCTGCTGACAGCTTGTTTTTCTGCCCCAGGGAACGATCAGCGTTGGAGTAGATGCCACTGACCTTTTTGATCGCTATGATGAGGAGTATGAAGATGTGTCCGGCGGTAGCTTTCCACAGATTGAAATTAATAAAATGCACATATCCCAGTCCATTGAGGTAAAGCACACAACCACCTCTCCGAGTACTGCAAGGGCTCGAGTTAATGAGGCACAGCACACCAAGCAGCTGGAACGAGAGTCTGCCCAGGGTTTTTCTCATCTTTATTTATGAAAGGATGCAATTAGCCACTTAAAAAAGAAAGCGCTTCAGTCCCAGCCGTGTGTTACCGCTGTGCTGGCATGCGAGCCAGCAGGAGTGTGGGCTGGGGCACTTGGCTCCCAAGGTCTTGGGCCTTTCCAGCAGAGGGTGTTAATGGTCTGGGAGAAGTAGAGGCCCAAGGTCATGGGGTTCTGGGAGAGAAAGCAGACCTCCATGGATCATTCTAACCACCGATTTTAGTTTTAAGGCAAATTCTGTTACGTGCCGCAAGGCTATAGCAGGTCCCATCCTGAGCCCTGGGCACACGAAAATGTCACCATTCTGCCCACTGTTTGAATGTGGCAAGGTCAGGCCATTCTCCTGAGTGTTTATAGTAGATCTTTGTCTCCTCAGCTCATTAATTTATTCTCCATTGCATCAGCCAACAACGTGGAGTCCTAACTTGGGGAAATTTGCCCCCTCTTGGAGCTCCCTGAGTCAGCTGATACAGAATACAGCCATGGAACAGTCTTCAGTCCTCCCAGAACCCTGATGGCAAGCAAGGACAGGAGAGGCCCCAGGTGTACCACAGAGGGAAGGCACACAGTGAAGTCACTGTGCTGATACCACTGGGACGTGCAGCCCCATGTTTCCCCTGGTGTTGTGAAATTTGCCCATTAAAGCTTTTGCAAAGCATATTATCCTTGTGGTCACATGCAGACCAAATAACAAAGTGAAAGAAAAGTCAAGCTGTTGCGGCAGTTCTGCATCCATGTGTGCTTCCAAACAGAGGAGTCGTCTGCACCTTTGGCCGTGGACTCACAGTGCGTTCTTTAGGCTGCTGCCACTGGCACTTCCTGTTGTTTTGATTCATTCATTACCAGCAAATATCATTTTTAGGCACCCTTGACAGCGACAGACACAGCCATCCTCTCTGGAAGCCTCTCAACCCAGAATGGAAATGGAGGAGGTTCCATTAACTTTGCGCTCAGACGAGTAACTTCGGCAAAGGGATGGGGAGAGGTAAGAATGTCTGTTGGCTGAGTTGTGTTGTCCATGCAAAGGCTTATTTCTGAGCATTTACACTCTCGAAGCTCACCCTCAAACTCACCCAGGGGCCCCGTTGTTGTGTAACGGTACCAAGTGTCAAACTTCCATCAGTTGACTGGTCCTAAAAGAAAAATAGGTCTCATAAGCCTGGCCAACATGGTGAAACCCCGTCTCTACTAAAAATACAAAAATTAGCTGGGCGTGGTGGCGCCTGCCTGTAATCCCAGCTCTTCGGGAGTCTGAGGCAGCAGAATCACATGAACCCGGGAGGCGGAGGTTGCAGTGAGTCGAGCTCGCACCATTGCACTCCAGTCTGGGGGACAAGAGCAAAATTCCGTCTCAAAAAAAATAAAAAGATAAATAGGTCTCATATCTGAGAAGTCTTGTCAGCCTTCCTCAGGTTTCCTATGAGACAGCAACTTCTAGAAATCCAGCCTCTGAAACTCAGTGTTCCCTTGAGCAAAAAGCCTGTGGGCTCCTTTTCCTGCACAATTCAGAAGGCAGGTGCTCTCTCCAGTGCAATGGTTCACTGATTGGTGGCCATTTAACAGCCAGTTCTGCCGAGCAAATTGAGCCGCATCCAATTAACATTGAAGAGTTGCTTGAAAGTCACCCAGACTAGTAAACACGGCAGCCAGGCTCAGCTGTGACTTCCAAGGCTATGCGAGTGTGGAACTGCTACTGGGCTTTAACGTCAGACCCCTGAGGACCACCCCAGTCACCTGGGAGACATTGGCTCAGGATGAAAATAAAAAGGAGTCAGTGCAAGCGAGTGGGTGGGGGCGGCGCACACCTGACCGCAGCAGGTGCTCTGCAGGTGGGGGCGCTGCGCCAGGAGCGGTGGGGAGCCGGCTGGTCTCCTGACCTCAGCCTGGGAGGCAAGGATCAGAGGTGAGCAGTTTTTTTCTTTGGAGGGACACCAGTGAAACATGTGCCATTGAAACCTGGGTCTCCTTTGGATCTGTGGCAGCAGACATCTCCATTTGGCTAAGGTTAAGATGAGACATTAACAATCTTCTACCCCCTTCTTTTAGAGCCCTGCAAGACCAGTGAATTGAATGAATTATACCCAGAGGTACATACCTGCGCCTGGGTTGCTGCTATGAGATAAAACACCACTAACGCCTTCTCTTTTTCCTTTTCAAACAGTTGGAATTTGGAGCCGGAGACCTGCAGGGACCTTTATTTGGTCTCAAGCTGTTCCGTAATCTCACACCAAGATGGTAAATATGAGAGACAGCAGCTCCTCTTTGGTGGTCTTTGTTGACTTAGGAGACTAGAACTGTGTTCTTTTTATCACGGTGGTTGGCACTATCTTGTCTGTCCTACAAGGTCACTGCGTACATCAAGGGCAGGTGCAGCACTGGCGTGAAGCCCAGGCAGTGTGCAGGTGGGAAGAGGTGGGGTTGCGGGAGCGGACCCTTGTCCCAGCCCCGGCCAGGCTGCACCATCCAGGCCTCACACCTCCCTCACCTATGCCACGAGGCCACAGAGAAAGAGTGCTTTCAGGGAGAGTTGGTCAGTGGACCGAAACACTTACAGACTTACGGATCATTCCATTGTCCCAGAGAATGACAGACTGCTTCATCATCAGGTTGATTGACATATGCCAGAGACGGAGTCCCCAGCCAGCCTCTGCTTCCTGTCGTCTCTGCTGCTGCCATGATGTCACACTCCTAGAACTGTGTATCCCTGTGCCTTCTAGAACGACAGCAGTGTCTTCGTTTCCTATATGGTGGGGGCAGTGATGTCTTTGTGAGCTCAGATAAAAGATTGGTGGAGGGTAAATAATACCTCTTTCTTCCAGGGGAAGATATAGCTGAAGGAGTCCTAGAATGGAGTACACGGAGTTTATTTTTTTTATTTATTTATTTTTGAGACAGAGTCTTGCTCTGTTGTCCAGGCTGGAGTTCTGTGGCGTGATCTCGGCTCACTGCAGCCTCTGCCTTCTGGGTTCAAGCGATTCTCCTGTCTCAGCCTCCCGAGTAGATGGGACTACAGGCATGTGCCGCTATGCCCAGTTATTTTTGTATTTTTAGTAGAGACAGGGTTTCACCATGTTGGTCAGGCTGGTCTCGAACTCCTGACCTCAGGTGATCCACCTGCTTCAGCCTCCCAAAGTGCTGGGATTACAGGTGTGAGCCACCGCACCTGGCCTATTTTATTTTACTTTATTTTTTTTAGAGACGAGGTTTTGTTCTGTTGCCCAGGTTAGAGTGCAATAGCCCAATCATAGTTCACTGCAGCCTTGTACTCCTGGGCTCAAGCAGTCCTCCTCCCTCAGCCTCCTGAAAAACTAGCATTACAGGCATGTGCCAACATGTCTGGCTCATTTTTTAGTTTTTTTAGAGAAAAGGTCTCTCTATGTTGCCTAGGCTGGTCTCAAGCTCTTGGATTCAAGCAGTCCTCCCACCTCGGCCTCCCAAAGCACTGAGATTAGAAGCATGAGCCACTTCACCAAGCCTGGAGTACATGTTTTTTGTTTTGAGACACGTCTCACTTTGTCACCCCAGCTGGAGAATAGTGGTGCAATCTCAGCTCACTGCAGCCTCAACCTCCCAGGCACAGGTGACCCTCCCAAGTAGCTGGGACTACAGATGGGCACCACTATGCCTGACTAATTTTTGTAGAGTTGGGTTTTGTAGAGTAGGGTTTTGCCTTGTTGGCCAGGCTAGCCTCTTAACTCCTGACCTCAGACGATCCTCCCGCCTTGGCCTCCAAAGTGCGCCTAGGCACAGTGGCATAAATAACGTCCTTATCAAACATATACTCTAGGCTGGGCATTGTGGCTCATGCCTGTAAATCCCAGCACTTTGGGAGGCTGAGGCAGGAGGCATCACCTGAGGTCAGGAGTTCGAGACCAGCTTGGCCAACATGGCGAAACCCATCTAATAAAAATATAAAAATTAACCAGGCGTGATGGCGCTTGCCTGTAGTCCCAGCTACTTGGGAGGCTGAGGTGGGAGGATCGCTTGAACCCGGGAGGCGGAGGTTGCAGTGAGCCAGGATCACACCATTGTACTCCAGCCTGAGCAGCAGAGCAAGACTGTCTCAAAAAAAAAAGAAAGTTATTACACTTCCAGTGAGACATGTGTCTGTGTGCCTGCCCGGCTCTGCAGGGGTTGACCTAATCCCTGCCCACTAGTCTGGTCATTTGTCTGTGGGGCATGGGGCAGGGAACACAGGCAGGCTTGCAGGTCAGCCTACTGTAGGAAGAGCAGGAAAAGTGTTGAGAGGGAGCCTGCGAAACAGGGCATGGCCTGTGGGGCAGGCAGAGGCTGCTTAAGCAGAGGCACCAAAACAGTGCTTCCTGGCCGGGCGTGGTGGCTCACGCCTGTAATCCCAGCATTTTGGGAGGCTGAGGCGGGCGGATCACGAGGTCAGGAGGTCGAGACCATCCTTGCTAACACAGTGAAACCCTGTCTCTACTAAAAGTACAAAAAAATTAACCAGGCATGGTGGTGGGCACCTATAGTCCCAGCTACTCAAGAGGCTGAGGCAGGAGAATGGCGTGAACCTGGGAGGCGGAGCTTGCAGTGAGCCAAGATTGTGCCACTGCACTCTAGCCTGGGCCACTGAGCGAGACTCCGTCTCAAAAAAAAATAAAAATAAAGGCCGGGTGCGGTGGCTCAAGCCTGTAATCCCAGCACTTTGGGAGGCCGAGACGGGCGGATCATGAGGTCAGGAGATCGAGAGCATCCTGGCTAACACGGTGAAACCCCATCTCTACTTAAAAAATATGAAAAATTAACCGGGCGAGGTGGCGGGCACCTGTAGTCCCAGCTCGGGAGGCTGAGGCAGGAGAATGGCGTAAACCCAGGAGGCGGAGCTTGTAGTGAGGCGAGATCCGGCCACTGTACTCCAGCCTGGGCGACAAAGTGAGACTCCGTCTCAAAAAAAATAAAAATAAAAAAAGTAAAAATAAAGCAGTGTTTCCAAACACACACAGAGGAAAAGGAGCCTGTGTGACTCACACCTGCAATCCCAGGGTTTTGGGAGGCTAAGGTGGGAGGATTGCTTGAACCCGGGAGGTTGAGGCTGCAATGAGCTGAGACTGCACCACTGCACCCCACCCTAGGCGACAGAGCAAGATGGCCCCGAAAAAAATAATTTTAAAAAGGTGGAAGGAATGCGGGACATGCTGGCATGGGGCATCACGTGGGCGCTGCTCTACGTCGTTGGATTCACCTACTGCATCTGAGAAGGGGACCGGGATTCAAACTTAGAAGAGAACAGCAGGGAAACCGCATCTGTACACACATCAGTGTCCTGACCCTGTCCTCTTAGATTGGTCACCTCAGATGCTGGTTAGAAGCTGCCTAGGGGGCCGGGTGTGGTGGCTCACGCCTGTAATCCCAGCACTTTAGGAGGCCAGGTGAGATGATCGCTTGAGCTCAGGAGTTTGAGACCAGCCTAGGCAACATGGCAAAACCTTGACTCTACGAAAAATATAAAAATGAACCAGGCATGGTAGCACACACCTGTAGTCCCAGCTACGTGGGATGCTGAGGTGGGAGGATCGCTTGAGGTCAGGAGGTCGAGGCTGCAGTGAGCCATGATGACACCACTGCACTTCAGCCTGGGTGACAGAGCAAGACCCTTTCTCAGAAAAAAAAAAAAAGAAATGCTCGTCGGGCGTGGTGGCTCACGCCTGTAATCCCAGCACTTTGGGAGGCCAAGGCAGGCAGGTCGCCTGAGGTCAGGAGTTCAAGACAAGCCTGGCCAACATGGTGAAACTCTGTCTCTACTAGAAATACAAAAATTAGCCAGGCGTGGTAGCGGGCGCCTGTAATCCCAGCTACTCGGGAAACTGAGGCAGGAGAGTGGCGTGAACCCGGGAAGCGGAGCTTGCAGTGAGCCAAGATCGCGCCACTGCACTCCAGCCTGGGTGACAGAGCGAGACTCTGTCTTAAAAAAAAAGAAAAAGAAAAAGCTGCCCTGGGTCCTATGAGGGAAGGGACTGGGAATCGAGGTGTTTCAAGCCCCCCAGGTGATTCTTAAGGTTACACAAGCTTGGAAGACACTTCATTAAGGAAAATCTTCTGGCCGTTTTGTCTGCTCAAACCTCAGTGTCTGTTCATGGAGTGGCCACCAAGAGTCTGGGGTGGACTGATGATCAGCGCTTACAGGCTTGGAAACTGAATTTAGTACTGCTGCCCAGAGCTTATTAGACTTGAGCAGATTTAAACGGAAAGATGACTGACTTATAAACAAGGGGATGATGATGTGTGGCCAAAGATGCCAGTTTCTTTTTTTTTTTTCTTTTTTGAGAGGGAGTCTCATTCTGTCACCAAGCTGGAGTACAGTGGTGCAGTCTCGGCTCACTGCAAACTCCACCTCCCAGGTTCAAGCTCATTTTTGTATTTTTAGTAGAGACGGGGTTTCACTATGTTGGCCAGGATGGTCTCCATCACTTGACTTTGTGATCCACCTGCCTTGGCCTCCCAAAGTTCTGGAATTACAGGCATGAGCCACCGCACCTGGCCTACCAGTCCAGTTTCTTAATATATGGTGACCAGATTAGTTACAGATGTCGGCTAACCAGAGTTCTCTAATCCTTGGATCAAGTTGCAGATGTTCCTTGATTTACGATGGAGTTACGGCCCAATAAACCATCTTAAGTCAAAAATAACGACCTGTTTACTGGGCACGGTGGCTCATACCTGTAATCCCAGCATTTTGGGAGGCCAAGGTGGGTGGATCACCTGAGGGCAGGAATTCGAGATCAGTCTGGCCAACATGGTGAAACCCCATCTCTACTAAAAATACAAAAAATTAACCAGACATGGTGGCGGGCGCCTGTAGTTCCAGCTACTCGGGAAGCTGAGGCAGGAGAATCCCTTGAACCCAGGAGGCAGAGGTTGCAATGAGCTGAGATCACGCCATTGCACTCCAGCCTGGGCGACGAGCGAAACTCCGTCAAAAAAAAAAAAAAAATCGACCTGTCCAGGCTCAGGTGATCCTTCCTCCTCAGCCTCCCAAGTCGCTAGGACTACAGGACGTGCCATCAGACCCGGCTAATTTTGTGTATTTTTTGTAGAGATGGGAGTTTTGCCATGTTGCCCAGGCTGTTCTCGAACTCCTGGGGTGAAGCAATTTGCCTCCTCAGCCTCCCAAAGTGCTGAGGTGACAGGTGTGAGCCAGTGAGCCTGCCTGCTGTTATTTTAATGGCATAAACATCACCTCCAGAACTTAGAAAGGAGAGAAAGAAACTTAGGCAATTGATGTTGAGCTCTTTATTAAAGAAACCAGCTGTGAGTTTACCCTTCATCACCTTGAATGAAGTGTGAATTTCGTTGTTAGTAAAATGAAATACCCCTTTTCCACCAGAAGATGGGGCTGGACTCCCTTGGAAAGAAACTGCAGAGGCTCTTTTCGGGAACCTGATTCCTGCGCTGGCTTTGCCTGTAGTTTCTGTCACTAGTACCCAGCTGTTGGTGTACATCAAAAATGACAGCAGCTCCAAAAATATACTGATGCCTCCACCCAGAAATTCTGGTTCCATAGGTCTAGGGTGTCCTCTAGGTAAGTGATTCTCAGACTTTACTGCACTTTGGAATCGTTGGGACAATTCGCACTCCGAGCCCGAACTGAGGAAATCAGCATGCCGGCAGAGAAGCCAGCCAGCCGTGATTTGGGGATGAGCCGGGGGATTCCAGCGTGCAGTAGTTTGGGCACCACTGTCTTGGACTACTTAATTTGAGACCCCCCGTAGGTGATTCTTAGTCGCACCCCTCGGCCCCCATACATTCCAGCTTGAATGGGGTTGCACCTGCTGGCTTAGGAATGCAGACAGTCAGGTGCCTCTTTGGTTGTAGCTAAAGTTAGGGCGGCTGAGGGGAGTGGAGAAGTTACTGGGAAGATTCTGGCTAGGACCCTCCCCACTCTGTGTGGACAGAGGCCTAACCTGCTTTTCTTTTTTTACTGGGAGCTGGCCCAGGGATGCTTAGACGTGACAGTAAGATCTTAGCCAGGCAGAGAGGAAGTGACAAAGAACAGCTGAGAGCAGGTGCCATCCAGGACCTATTCTGTCTGTGTGTCTCTCCAGCTTTGTGACAACAAACTGTGCCCTGCAGTTTTCATCCCGTGGAATCCGACCCGGCCTGACCACCGTCCTAGCTCGGAACCTAGACAAGAACACCGTGGGCTACCTGCAGTGGCGATGGGGTATCCAGTCAGCCATGAACACTAGCATCGTCCGGGACACTAAAAGCAGCCACTTCACTGTGGCCCTGCAGGTGAGCCGAGCAGCCATCGTCTCCTGCAGACAGCGCTCTGGGCGGACCCTCCTCCCAAGCACTCAGTGCGCCCCTTAAATCCTACGTTCTGATCACCACTAAGTCTGAGCCCACGCAGGGCCCTGAGGGGCAGGCTGTCGGTGCTCACACTCGAGTGACCCTGGTGGAACCTTCCAGTATGAAATGCAGTAGCCTTCGGGCGCCTAGGGCAGCTGTGTCAGATCATCCTAAAGCACAGCAACATCTTAATGTCTGGTGGGACAGCCCGTGGAATCGGGGGCGGGCACATGAAGCCCCAGCAGAATCCTGCCCTCGGACACCCGTGGCCAGGCCAGGGCTAGTGCATGAGAAGCCGCCCCACACGGGCCACTGCTCCTTGGCTCACCAGCCGCTGCCACCTAGGAGCACAGGCTCAGTGTCGCCAGAGCTTTTATTTCTTGTGAGAAGCTGGAACACTGGGTTTCTGTGACGTCTTCCGGTTTTTAACTACTGGCTGCTAATAAACCATCGTGTACTCGGTGTGGCTGCCAGGCCGTGGCCCTTGCCTTAAAGGCCTGTGTGCAGCAGATGCCCAGAGCTAATGGGAGGGCAGATACCCACCTCCCCGAGGAGTCGCACGTCCCAGCCACGCATCCTTGCACCTCTCTCTCCCCAGCTGGGAATCCCTCACTCCTTTGCACTGATCAGCTATCAGCACAAATTCCAAGATGACGATCAGACTCGCGTGAAAGGATCCCTCAAGTAAGTCCTGGCCTGGCTAGCGTGGAAGCACACTGGCTCTGCATGCGGTCTTCACGTGGAGCCAGTTGCTGTAAGATACCTGCTCATGTGAATATCTACGTGTGTGTGACGTTTTTGGAGAGCTTCCTATTTTGAGGCTGTGGGGGATTTACCACTACAGTCCCAGCCCTTAAGGAGCTTAGAGTGTCGTGGAAGAACTAGACCATGGGTGTCACGACTTTCTTCTGTCATGAATCTGCTCCCTGGGGGTCGAGGAGGCTGGAGGGAGGGAAGGGACAGGTACCTGGCCTCTTCTCAAATGACAGCTGCCACTGAAGTGATGAATGAGGGGGACACAGGTACAGACCACGTCCTCTCCCTGCAGAGCAGGCTTCTTTGGGACGGTGGTGGAGTATGGAGCCGAGAGGAAGATCTCCAGGCACAGCGTTTTGGGTGCAGCTGTCAGCATTGGAGTTCCACAGGGCGTTTCTCTCAAAGTCAAGTAAGTTGAACTCAGGCCTTTCTGGTCAAGGAATGCCTGTCACCTTCACTCAACCAGGCTTTATCCAAGTTAAGGCTGAAATCGCCTTTGCATTGTAATTTTGTTCTTAAAGACACCGTTGCTTGGCTGGGTGCAGTGGCTCATGCCTGTAATCCCCGCACTTTAGGAGGCCAAGGTGGGCAGATCGCCTGAGGTCAGGAGTTCGAGACCAGCCTGGCCAACATGGCGAAACCCCATCTCTACTAAAAATACAAAAATTAGCCAGATGTGGTGGCACGTGCCTATAATCCGAGCTATTTGGGTGGCTGAGGCAGGAGAATTGCTTGAACACGGAGGCGGAGGTTGCAGTAAGCTGAGATCGAGATCGCACCACCGCACTCCAGCCTGGGGGACAGCAAGACTCCGTCTCAAAAAAAAGAAAAAAGCCGGGCGTGGTGGCTCATGTCTGTAATCCCAGCACTTTGGGAGGCGGGCGGATCACGAGGTCAGGAGATCAAGACCATCCTGGCTAACACGGTGAAACCACGTCTCTACTAAAACTACAAAAAATTAGCTGGGCGTGGTGGTGAGCGCCTGTAGTCCCAGCTACTCGGGAGGCTGAGGCAGGAGAATGGCGTGAACCCAGGAGGCGAAGCTTGCAATGAGCCGAGATCGCGCCACTGCACTCCAGCCTGGGCGGGAGAGCGAGACTCTGTCTCAAAAAAAAAAAAATACGGCCGGGCACGGTGACTCAAGCCTGTAATCCCAGCACTTTGGGAGGCCGAGACGGGTGGATCACGAGGTCAGGAGATCGAGACCATCCTGGCTAGCACAGTGAAACCCCATCTCTACTAAAAAATACAAAAAACTAGCCAGGCGAGGTGGCGGGCGCCTGTAGTCCCAGCTACTCAGGCGGCTGAGGCAGGAGAATGGCATAAATCTGGGAGGCGGAGCTTGCAGTGAGCTGAAATCCGGACACTGCACTCCAGCCTGGGCAACAGAGCGAGACTCCGTCTCAAAAAAAAAAAAAAAATTGTAGCTGCTTGTTTTTGCTGAGTAAGCAAATTTCAAGGAGTGCATAGTTCCAACTCTGAGTGAGTGAGGTGTGTGTCTGAGCTCCAGCAGCCACCCAGCAGCCTCTCCTGATGTCACAGGATGGCAGTCTAGCAGCCCAGGCCTCCTGGAGTCACTAGCCTCGTAGCTGTCACCCAGGCACAGCATCTCCAGTAGCAGCTGCTGTGTTGATTCATCCCTCTCACCAGGGCTTTTCATTGGCACACACACCCTTGCTCCACCTGAATCTAGTCACTGTCCTCTCCCTTAGTTCCTCAAAAGAGTTGTCTGGTTTTGGCCAGGCGCGGTGGCTCACACATGTAATCCCAGCACTTTGGGAGGCTAAGGCGGGCAGATCACAAGGTCAGAGATTGAGACCATCCTGGCGAACACGGTGAAACCCCGTCTCTATTAAAAATACAAAAAATTAGCCGGGCGTAGTGGTGGGCGCCTGTAGTCCCAGCTACTCAGGAGGCTGGGGCGGGAGAATGGTGTGAACCCAGGAGGCAGAGCTTGCAGTGAGCCGAGATGGCACCACCGCACTCCAGCCTGGGTGACAGTGAAACTCCGTCTCAAAAAAAAAAAGAGTTGTCTGTTTTCGCTTGCATCCGTCTTCTTTCTTTGTAAACCCACTCCAGTCAGGCCTCTCCAGAAAAACCAGCCTTCTCGGTCATCAGTGGAGCACCCTCCCTCCTGTGACAGACCAGAGGGTGATTCTTCTTCAGCTCACTTGGTCTATGCACCTGCTGCCTCGGTGGCCATTCCCTCCTGCCCTCACGGCCTCTCTGCCTTGAGTTACAGGATACCATGCCCTGCTCTGGCTTTCCGTACCAGATGGCTGCTCTCTGTGTCCCGAACTTCTAAATGGAGGCACCACTGCAGGGCACAGCCCTTCTCTCTCCAGACTCACTCCCAAGCAGTCATGTCCAGCCTCGTGGCTTTCATGCCCTGAGGACTGTCACGCTGCAAGTGCCAGCTTGGACCACCCCCTTAATCTCCAGCTCATATATGCGTCCAGCTTTCTTTTCCTAATCTCTACTTGGATACCTAACAGCATCACTGACGTCACGTATCCAGACAGAACTCTATCGCTCCCTGTGCCCCCAGACACGCAGCTGCTTCAGAACCTGCTCTCCCTGAAGCCTTTCCCATCTCTCTCTCTCTTTTTATTTTATTTCTATAGAGACAGAGTCTCACTTGGTTGCCCAGGCTGGTTTTGAACTCCTGACTTCAAGCAGTTATCCCGCTTCGGCCTCCCAAAGTGTTAGGATTACAGGTGTGAGCCACAGCGCCCAGCCTCCTTTCCTGTCGGTAAAGGAGAGCTCCAGCCTTCTGCTTGCTCTGTCCAAAAACCTTGGAGTCAGCCTCGATCTCTGTCTCTCACACACTCCAAATCAGACATATCTGAAAATCATCTCATGAACATGTACTCCAAAAGTGTATCCCCAATCTGGCCATTTCTCAACCTCACTGCCGCCAACATCTTTGTCTTAGTTACACAGCGCCCTCCCCACTGAACCCCTGTCCCTCCTTGTGTCTGCTCTCCGTAGGAGAGTCCTTTGTAAAACTGAAGGCAGTTCGCGTCTGTCTGCTGCCTAAAACCTCAGAGATTCCCTCAATGCCAGGCAGAGGCCAAAGCCCTTCAGAGACTGGAGCCTGCAACGCCCTCCGTGATGTAGTATTCCTCTCTCCCCCAACGCCAGCCATCCCGACCCCCTGAGCTGTTCCTGGCACACACCAGGCCCCCTCCTGCTTATGAGGTGGCCTTTGCCATTTCTCAGTCTGCAGATAAATATGTGGCCATTTCCTTCACTCCCTGTAGGTATCTGCTCAAATGTCCCCTAATTCACCTTGTATACATAGTAGCCCTTTCCCTCGCCCCAGGTGATTCCCCCACCATGTTTAGTCTCCAGCGAACCAGTCTCCATCTGAAGGGCCATCTCCTCCACTCCTCATCAGAAATAAGCACTTGGACTTGGTCCATTTTATTCCCATCTGCACTTCTAGAGCCTAAAACCCATCCTAGTACTTGATAGGAACTCAGCGAGTGAATAAGAGTGGATCACAGCTCAGTTTTGGAAACAAAAGCCAAATCACTTACCAAGATTAGAGTTGGCATCAGCCATCTCTCCTCAGATAATATTCGAAGGCTCAGTACAGTGGCTCATACACTTTGGGAGGCCAAGACGGGAGGATCACTTGAGCCCAGGAGCTCACGGTGGTAGTGAGCTCTGACTGTGCCTCTCAGCCTCGATGACAGAGTGAGACCCCGTCACTTCAAAAAAAAAAAACTTTTTGTCTTGAGGTCTACTTTATCTGTTGTTATATAGCTCTTTTAGCCTTCTGCTTACTATTTATTTTTTTGCCCATTCACATTTAACCTATCTCTGTTTATATATGTGTATGTGCGTGTGTGTGTGTGTGTGTGTGTGTGTATTTGTTTTTTTTGAGACAGAGTTTCGCTCTTGTTCCCCAGACTGGAGTGCAGTGGCACAATCTCAGCTCACTGCAACCTCCACCTCCCAGGTTCAAGCAATTCTCCTGCCTCAGCCTCCTGAGTAGCTGGGATTACAGGCACCTGACACCACACCCAACTAATTTTTGTATTTTAAGTAGAGAGAGAGTTTCGCCATGTTGGCCAGGCTGGTCTCAAACTGCTGACCTCAAGCCATCCGCCTGCCTCGGCCTCCCAAAATGCTAGGATTACAGGCGTGAGCCACCACACCCGGCCAAGTTTTGAGTGTTCTTTATCAATTCTGGAATTGCTTTTATTCTGGAAGGGTATGGTCAGGTATTGTCAGTGGCTACTCAACATTTTTTCTTTTTTTGGCTTTTCATCAGTTTGTGATGTACATAGATATGGCTTTTGTTGTATTTATCATGCTTGGGGTTTCCTAAACTTCTTGCATCTGTAAATTTCCTTTTCATCACCAGGACTCTAATTACCGATGTATTAAACTTCTTAACACTCTTCCATGGGTTTCTGACATTGTGTCCATGCGTCCTCAATCCTTTTCCTCTTTGTTCTTCATGCTGGATAATTTCTTTCTTTTTGTTTTTTTTTTTTTTTTTTTT
>NC_045434.1:215282253-215294866 GCF_002776525.5 Piliocolobus tephrosceles
GTTTTTTTTTTTTTTTTTTTTTTGAGACAGAGTCTCGCTCTGTCACCCAGGCTGGAGTGCAGTGGTACAATCTCAGCTCACTGCAACCTCTGCCTCCTGGGTTGAAGTGATTCTCCCGCCTCACTCAGCCTCCCGAGTAGCTGGGACTACAAACAGGTACCACCACACCCGGCTAATTTTTGTATTTTTGGTAGAGATGGAGTTTCACCGTGTTGGCCAGGCTGGTCTCAAACTCCTGACCTCAGGTGATTCGCCCAACTCGGCCTCCCAAAGTGCTGGGATTACAGGCGTGAGTCACCACGCCTGGCCAAATTTTTTTATATGTGGTCCAGAGTTTACGCGTTGGTCCAATAGGAGCTACTCGGCCACCACTAGAAGCAGAACCTTCTTAACTGACTAACTTTTGAAGTCTTCACCAACTTCTTTGGAAACCTCAGTTAAGGACTGAGATGTGACTCTCCAGTGCCGTCTGGAGGAGCCCATTCCTGTCCTCTCCAGCCTATGACCGAATGCACCTGTAGGGGACGTTGACCCTGTGAAGTGTTCCTCTTGTTGCTTTGACTGGAGGTCAGCAGATACTGGGATCTTTCTTCTGTCACAGTGTCAGATCCATCAGCCAGACTTTGCAACAGGAGGCCAGCAGAAGGCAGTGGACTGTGAAAGGAGCAGACTGCAGCCTCCTTTAACTCGCAACTGTATGCAGCGCAAGTTCTCCTGTGGCTAACACCCCATTGCCCTTCCCTGGAAAACCTGATTCATCTTGGGTGTTTTGTTTTTTGTATTTTTCCCCAGGCTCAACAGGGCCAGTCAGACATACTTCTTCCCTATTCACTTGACGGACCAGCTTCTGCCCAGTGCCGTGTTCTACGCCACCGTGGGGCCTCTAGTGGTCTACTTTGCCATGCACCGTCTGATCATCAAACCATACCTCAGGGCTCAGAAAGAGAAGTGAGTTGACACATCATGGGCATGTCACTAGCCAGCCCTGTGCCTCAGTTTCCTCACCCTTAAAATGGAGGGGATAACAGAGCCTACTGCGTCGGGTGATGAGGAAAACCTGAGTTAATTAATGCATGTAAAGCGCTTAGGCTGATGTCTGGGCCACGATTGGTAAATGTTAACTATTTCTCATCATCGTCAGTAGTTGGACTGCTTTTCTCTCTTCATTTGTAATTCCTGCTCTTAGAAAGGACTGGAGTTATAGAAGTGTTGGGCCTCGGCCAGGCACGGTGGCTCACGCCTGTAATCCCAGCACTTTGGGAGGCTGAGGCAGGTAGATTACCCGAGGTGAGGCATTCAGGACCAGTCTGGCCAACATGGTGAAACCCTGTCTCTATTAAAAAATAGAAAAATTAGCTGGGCGTGGTGGCATGCATGCGCCTGTACTTCCAGCTACCCGGGAGGCTGAGACAGGAGAACTGCTTGAACCCGGGAGGCAGAGGTTGCAGTGAACCGAGATGGCGCCATGGCACTCCAGCCTGGGCGACAGAGCAAGACTCAGTCTCAAAAAAAAAGGCCGGGCGCGGTGGCTCACGCCTGTAATCTCAGCACTTTGGGAGGCCGAGGCGGGCAGATCATGAGGTCAGGAGATCGAGACCATCCTGGCTAACACAGTGAAACCCCGTCTCTATTAAAAATACAAAAAAAAAAAAATTAGCCGGGTGTGGTGGCAGGTGCCTGTAGTCCCAACTATTCAGGAGGCTGAGGCAGGAGAATGGCATAAACCCAGGAGGTGGAACTTGCAGTGAGCCAAGATCGCGCCCACTGCACTCCAGCCTGGGCGACAGAGCAAGACTCCGTCTCAAAAAAAAAAGTGTTGAGTCTCTAAACCATGGCCTCAAGAAATAAACAGTTTTCCTTTCCCGGCCCTGAGTTTAAGAGGAATGCGTTCTGGATTCTTATGTAAGGGGCCTGCATTAACTATAGTCTTGAAAGTCATGGAAACACAATTTATTTTGCAGTTTCTTAGATAATCCATTGGGGCATGCCATGAAACCTAAATTATTAGTGCAAGCATCTCTACAGAAAACTGAGAGCTGGTATAGATTTGTGACTTCGTAGTATCTCATTCAGTAAATAAAGCATTGCACTTAGAGAATCTCAGATAAAGGAGGGAATCTCCTCTTCTGGGCCCCTCTGGCCTTTGGATTCAGAATCCTAGTTCCCTAGGAGGCTTGAGGCTTGGAACAGTCTTCTGGGAGGACAGGCATATGCTGACCCCAAGGCCCATACTTTGTTACGGGAAAGCAGGTCTCTGTGTCCAAAGTGGCATTAGTTGTTCCTACCAAAAATCTTATTTAGTAACTCATGCCTGTAATCCTAGCACTTTTGGAGGCCGAGACAGCAGGATCACTTGAGCCCAGGAGTTCGCGACTAGCCTGGGCAATATAGTGAGACCCCCATCTCTATTTTAAAAGTAAAATTAAGAAAAATAATAATCCCACAAGATTGGTGGGATCTCTGAAATTCTCGTGCGGTGGGGTCTTCTTTCCAAAGAGACTGACAGTGGGTGTCCCGTCAGCTCGGTGAGGACGTGGGGCGGAGCCATCTAAGGGTAAAATGAACGCTGCCAGCCTGTGACCAACAGACTTGCCTGAGACTGTCGTGGGAATATTTTTTAAAGTTCTAGAACTGGGACTCCAGTAAGATGACAGACTGTTTGCTGGGCGCGGGCCCAGCACGGGAGGCGCTGTGTTGGCTGGAAGCTGGGCAGCGCCACGCTAACGTGGGGCTTGTGTTCCTCTCGCGTAAGGGAATTGGAGAAGCAGAGGGAAAGCGCCGCCACCGACGTGCTGCAGAAGAAGCAAGAGGCGGAGTCCGCTGTGAGTGCTGCCCCACCGTTCCTAAGCGAGGGCTGTAGGGGACACACTCCACACCCCACATGTTGGTCTCAAGGCCTTGGATGTCAGACTTCTCTTCTCCAACAACTTGGCTCTCCATGTAGTCTTTACTGTGGGATGCGCTACTGGGCTCTGCAGGCCCTGCCCTAAAGACAGTTCCTCTCCAAAAGCATAACAAGGGCTTTTTTAAAGTGGCGAGTGTTGGCCTCTTTTCCTTCCCTCTGAGTGCTCTGCCTTTTACGGAGCAGGAGGGAGCAGGCTTCCCGGGTAAGTGGCGAGCACACTCCCAGGTGCTGTGGGCCGTGTGCGTGGCCTGGCGAGCACATGCCTGTCTGAGTGGGCAGCACAGCTATGCCCAGTAGAATGGCGCCACAGGAGAACACAGGTCCTTTCTCAGGAGGAGCTGAGATTCCAGCTTCTGTGAAATCTCTTTCTTTTTAAAGCTGACAACGCATGCAGTGTTTTTTTATTGGGTCAAGAAATCCCACCCACACATTTATGATCCCCAGAAAGGGAGCTCCCACCGGTGGCCACGGGAGGGTCATGCCGTTTCTGGTGCTTCTCACCTTCTGACCCAGAGCTGCCTGCCCTAAGTCTAGGAGTTTCAGAGCGAGCCACTTGGGTAGCAGAGCTGTCAGGGCGCCCACTCCCTTGCTTTCCAGGCCCTGAGCGGGCTTGTTGGCATGGACAAGACTGCCTGCCTGGGGCCCTCTGACCAGAGGTGGAGCAGGCCTGGTGGGGCCCTGACTGTGTCATCCTTGTTCTCTGGCAGGTCCGGCTGATGCAGGAATCTGTCCGAAGGATAATTGAGGCAGAAGAATCCAGAATGGGTGAGAATATGTGTCCTCTCTTGAGCCAGGGTGGGCGCTGGGGGTCTCCAAGCGGCACAGGGAGGTGCCCGGAGAAGGCCTCCCTCTACTCGGAGTCTGTCCTTAGGCCTCATCATCGTCAATGCCTGGTACGGGAAGTTTGTCAATGACAAGAGCAGGAAGAGTGAGAAGGTGAAGGTGATTGACGTGACTGTGCCCCTGCAGTGCCTGGTGAAGGACTCGAAGCTCATCCTCACGGAGGCCTCCAAGGTACAGCAGCACCAGCCACCACGTGCGGTGTGCTCACAGATCGGAACGGGCTGGGCGTGGTGACTCACGTCTGTAATCCTAGCACTTTGGGAGGCCAAGGTGGGCGGATTGCTTGAGCCCAGGAGTTTGAGATCAGCCTAGACAACATGGCAAAACCCGATCTCTACAAAAAAGAGAAAAAATTAGACATGTGCCTGTTGTCCCAGCTGTCCAGGAGGCTAAAGCAGGAGGATTGGTTGAACCCAGGAGGTTGAGGCTAGAGTGAGCTGTGATTGTGCCACTGCACTCCAGCCTGGGTGACAGAGCAAGACCCTGTCTCAAAAAAAACAAACAGTGGTTTGAAGAATAGCTTCAGTCTGACAAGGACAGCCTAGCTCCTTGAAGTGGCATCTTTGCCATCATCGGCATCTACTGCGTGGGATGCCGCCCAGCTCCTGAGCAGTACCCACGTTGGAGCTATTTGCTTCATTCAGTCATTTCTTTCACCACTCACTCAATAAGGATTTACTGAGCCCCGCCTGTGGGCCAGCCACACCAGCAAACAGAACACGTGCCTGCCTTCAAGGCATTTGATTCTGTTTATTTTTGCCTCATTGCAGAAAGAGCATGAGGTCACTTGTAACATGGGTGAGTCTCGCCTCTGGGGCCTGGTGCGTGGACCATCCAGAAGGATGAAAATACAGGTTAGCTCAGGCCAGAGAGCTCCTGGCACCCTAGAAATCATCTAGTGGCCCTGTCTTAGTGTGAGGATGGGGCCTTTATTAAGAAGCAAGTCTTAGCAACTTTTTAAAATTCTTGTTTCTTTTTCTTCAAGCCCCAAAGTTGGCATCTCCCCAGGGAGTCAGAGCCTGTGCACACTGCCCCTCCGGTGGTAGTGAGGAGGAGTGCTGGTCTTAGACCATCTGGAGTACTGAGAGGAGCAATTTGTTTGTTACAGGCTGGGCTGCCTGGCTTTTATGACCCCTGTGTGGGGGAAGAGAAGAACCTGAAAGTGCTCTATCAGTTCCGGGGCGTCCTGCATCAGGTGATGGTGCTGGACAGTGAGGCCCTCCGGATACCAAAGCAGTGTGAGTAGCCGTCCCTTCACAGTCACCAGCTAACGGAGGCGGGGACCTCAAAGCGGCTGCTCAGTGTGTGAGCTGCCGGCCACCTTCCCTCAGCTGCCTGCCTGGGAGCAGAGACGCCAACTAGTCCTTGACCCATGATTCACCCAGAGCCTGTGATTTGTGCCTTAAAAAGGGGGGGGGGGGGGGGGGGGGGGGCCCTTTCACAGGTGGAATTAGTGAGCTCGTTGGAAACTGTGGCTTGAGTGGCGGGGGATGAAGCAGACCTCCACGTTCCAGAAGCAGCTGATTTTCGGCAGTGGGTGCTCTGCCTCACCTGGGCCCAGCTAGCTACTGGTCCCGGTGACTGCTGAGCCCCATCAGTAGAAAGGAGTGTGGGAACAGCCACCTTCTGATCACCTGTGTCTGTCTTCTCCTTTACAGCCCACAGGATCGATACAGATGGATAAACTGCCAAGAACAAGATTTTTAAAAGGCTGCAAAAAATATTTTCCTGGGAGTCTACAAATTTGGAAACAGGGAAAAAACCCAGACATCAGATGTTTTTATTTTATATTATTATTATAGGAGGTGGTACCATATCAATTATGTGAGGGGACAATGCAGACACCCCAGCTTTTGAGGGTGCTGGGGGTAGGACTGAGGCAGCCCCACTGGGAACCAGACTGCAGCGTGGCCCGTGGCTGTTTTACCAAGGACCGGTTCCTGGAGGGAAGGGCCCTGGCCCTGACTCTGCCGGGTCCCCTGAGCATGCGTGTGGCCCGCAGCCCGCCGCCCCGTAGTTCTTGGTTGGGTCTGGAGGTGTTTGTGGAACACCCTGCCCTCCACCACAGGAGCGTGAGCTGCTTCTCCTGAAATCCTGAACATGGGAAACAACGTGGAAGGCAGGCAGGCAGGCCTCCGGCTCAGGGAGCGTCTGCTGCGCTGACTTCCCATGACCACCTCCTCCTGCTGAAATAGTACTGCTTGAATCTGGAGCAGATTGCGGGTTTGTAAAACTGCTTTTTATCTGAGAACAAACGGGTTTGGAAATTAGTCTTTTTTCCCCACTCCCAGAGCAGCTCAAATCATTCCGCCAGCCCCCTCGGCTTGGGACAGGGTGGTGTAACTCCCGATCCCAGGGCCTGGCCCTGACACAGGTGGCTTCCCGTATCCCTGTGGGAAAACGCCCTGCCACCAGCGGGCTTGAGCTGGCCTGTGTCCCTCCACCGCCTGCACCACCCACCTCCAGAGTGCAGTGCTGGGCAAGGGCAGTTCAAGAGGACGGGACCAGGCGCTCGGCAAGACATCAGACGCACCTAACCCAGCGGCGTGGACCCCATGCCTGGTCCGTGGCACCCAGCAGGTGGCACTGCAGCTCCCCGCTCCTGCAGGTCCAGCGTCCTCACAGGGACACCAGGGCCTGTGCTCCGGAGCCTTCCTTCAGACCCTTCCTCCATGTGCCCACTTGGGATGCAGAATGCAGCAGAGCCGGGACCCCTTCCAGCCTGGGCTTTGGCTGCAGTAAAGTTACCTGAGGCCTGTCTCGTGGGTCCTGGAAGTGGCAGCCATCAGTCGCTTTTGCTGACCCCTTGGAGCAAGCGCTGCACAGGCGGTGGCCGAGACAGCTGGCGCTGGGGCCCCAAGCTGCGCCGGCCTCCAGCCCACCCACAGCTGTTGCTAAAGTCAGGCCTCCCTCCCTAGCACTGGTATCTGAGTAACAGCTAAGAACCTCCTCCTTCTGGTTTTGAAAAGCAGTTCAGGTTGTCCAATTCTGTAATCATCTCCATTTTTTAAAAAGGTTTCTCTGACGGCCCCACGGCCCGAGCCGCAGTGAGCATCCTGTTGCATGAGCCTGGGCCCCGGGCTTCCCATGCGCCTCTGCCACAGGCGCTTCTGGGCACCTTCCTCTGCGTTTCATTTGCAGTCGACTGTACAGAAGGCACCACGATAAACCTTTCCTGAAAGCAGAGGCTGGCGCTCTTCTGTTTCTCATGTGTTCATTTTCAGGAGGGAGGGAACCCCTTCCCCAGAGGCCTCCTCCCCATCCTCCACTCCTCACTCAACCACAGGGCTTCACGTGAAGCTGGGGTTCCATTTTCTACATTAAACATTGCCTGAGAAATAGACCCCGAGTTAGGAAATCAGGCCAGAACTTTTGTTTTCTTTAATTCACTAAAGCTATAAATTAGACGAAATAGGCAAGTCTTTTTTTTTTTTTTTTTATCAGACGGAGTCTCGCTCTGTCACCCAGTGACAGTACTGGAGTGCAGTGGAGCGATCTCAGCTTCCTGCAAACCCTGCCTCCCAGGTTCAACTGATCTTCCTGCCTCAGCCTCCCAAGTAGCTGGGACTACAGGTGTGTGCCACCATGCCCGGCTAATTTTTGTCTTTTTAGTAGACATGGGGTTTCACCATGTTGGCCAGGCTGGTCTCAAACTCCTGACCTCAAGTGATCCACCCACCTTGGCTTCTCAAAGTGCTGGGATTACAGGCGTGAGCCACCGCACCCAGCCATGGAAGTCAGTCTTCTTGGCAAAAGGAATCACGGCACTAAAGAAAATGACGGGAGTGACACCAGAGAGAAAGACACTTTATTACACTGCCCGCTCACACCAGGCCGGGACAGGAGTCACGCCTTAGAACCCTGAGCTGCTGTCCAGGCTGATGGAGGAGGGGACCACACATCGGCCACAGAGTGGGGCCCGTCACATGGCTTCCTCCCTGAGGAACATCTCCCACACTGGGCCTTCCAACAACCCTCGCTCTGCGTGTGCTGATGATAGGACAGCGTCCAGAATCAGCCTCAGCCTGGACTGCCGTTACCGTGGGAGGTTAAGCTCGTCATGCTCACAGACGTGCACTCAGTGCCATGCCTCTAAACGTCCCCCGGACGGCGTCGGGGCTCTCGCCGGGGAGCTTGGCTACTGCCTCAATCCCGCGCCCGGCAGGCCTCACGGCCAACTCTCTCAGTGTCTACAGCAGACAAAGATGTCCACAGCCAGAGCTCCAAAGCCCTGCCGGCCCTGGTGCCACTGCCGCCTCTGCGGCTGGAGCCTCTGGGGCTCAGCTCTGCTGCTCCGGCCCAAGTCTGGCCTGGAGTCCCCTGTGCCCTTTGCAGGCACGGAGGCGGCTGGACATCCTTTGCATCACCAGCCTCTGGGCCTGCAAGCGCTTCCGGAGCTTTTCATTTTCCTTCAGAGTGAGGAAGAGTTTTTTCTTCAGGGAATCTAAGTCCAAAAGGGCATAGCTGTGATCAGATGGCTGCTTGGACGGGGGCCTTCTCAGGCCCGCAGGGCCGGCCGGCCGGCCAACAGCCTCTGTTGCTTGCGGCCTCCATGGCGAGACCTGAGGACAGGGGAGTGAGAGCTGAGAGCTGCATCACCAGCAGGAAGGCGGGCCAGGGTGAGCAGGCCACCAGACACGCACCCAGCACAACCCCCAGGCAGCCGGACGCTCCTGGCTGGTCTCCCAAAATCCAGATGTGCCCACACCATGGTGGAGAATTTGGGGAGCTCTGAAACGCAGGCTGCACACCCTGCCCCGCCACACGGGTCTCATGGCGGGTGTTCACTGGTTTCCATTTTGTTTGGAGCAAGTCATCCTGGGTCCAAGCACAGGCGACCTTTGCACTCAGTCTTACCTGTTTTACGGGGCCTTCGGCATTTGGGGGCAACTGAAGCTCTTCAAGCGCAGTGTCCATCTTTCTCCCAGGGCTGTCCTCTCCGGCTCCCGCCTCAGGGAGGACCTGGGAACAGCAGCACGGAGTCAGGCACTATAGCCCTGTAGATGCAGGGCCCTCCCGCAGCTACTACCTGTCCCTCTGGGGGAGTGGCAACAGCCAGGGACCAGCTCCAGGGTCTGCGCCCCTCGACAAACTGCCGGCTTCTTCCTAGCACACACCCTGGAACTGAATTTTTTTTTTTTTTTTTTTTTTTTTGGAGACAGTCTCGCTCTGTGACCCAGGCTGGAGTGCAGTGGTGCGATCTCACTTCACTGCAACCTCCGCCCCCAGGGTTCAGGCAATTCTCATGCCTCAGCCTTCTGAGTAGCTGGAATTAAACAGGCACCCACTACCATGACCAGCTAAATTTTTTTTTTTGAAACGGAATCTAGCTGTCACCCAGGCTGGAGTGCAGTGGCATGATCCTGGCTCACTGCAACCTCCGCCTCCTGAGTTCAACCAATTCTGCCTCAGCCTCCTGAGTAGCTGGGACTACAGGCACACACTACCACACCCAGCCAACTTTTTTTTTTTTTTCCCTTGGAATGGAGTTCCACGCTTTCGCCCAGGCTGGAGTGAAGTGATGCAATCTCAGCTCACCGCAACCTCCACCCCCTGGGTTCAAGTGATTTTTCTCCAGAGTAGCTGAGATTATAGGCGCCCACCACCATGTCCAGCTAAATTTTTGTATTTATTTGGCGTGGTAGCAGGCATCTGTAATCCCAGCTACTCGGGAGGCTAAGGCAGGAGAATCACTTGAACCTGGGAGGTTGCAGTGTGCCGAGATCACGCCACTGCACTCCAGACTGGGTGACACAGCGAGACTCTGTCACAAAAAAAAGAAAAGAAAAGAAAAAGGAAATCAGGCACCATCCTTACTAGCAACTGAGATTCTTTTATATTAAAAAGAAGGAAGCTGAGAGGCTTGGGCCTTCCCTGCAGAAAACATGGAATCCAAACTGGCATATGAGGAAAGGCGACAGCCCTGCAGGCCGGCCTTGCTGGGAAAATCCCGCCTCCCTGTCTCAACCCACAGCATAATTTAAACGTTCAAGTACCTGGTCCGGTGCACTCACCTTTTCTTTCTGAGAAGAGCTGGCACTTCCTCTCTCACTGGCAGGGTCTGTGTTCTCCCTCACCTGCTGCAAGAGACACACAGAGTGGATGCAGACCCCAAGAACCCTCAGAGCTCAGGGCAGGCCTCGGGCATCATGGCTGTCCCTGCTGCTTGGCCCACTGCGTGCCACAGTCAATGAACGGTTGCTAAGTGAAACGGACCTGAAGCTCAACCCAGTTCACACTGCTCACTTGGTGTGCTTCTCTTTCTCCAAAGATGTCCCTAAATCATGGTCAGAGTGCCCTGAATAGGTCCCTGTAGACCTACTTCCTATGCGTCACCCCAGGGCCTGGCGCCCGGCCCCACGACGGCCAGCACGCGGCAGAAGCCCAGCTCACCACTTGAGGCGCCACTGATGCAGAACCTGCAGCCCCCAGGCCAGCCCGGTGCAGGGCCCACAAGGCAGAGCTGGCAGGGGCCGTACCCAGCTTCCCCACCAACCTGGCACTGGAAGCACAGAGGGCTACAATGACAAACGTCCCCCACTTCCAGTGGCTCAAGTATCATCTTTCCAGGACAGACGTTACCACAAATACATGAAAGTAATGAGAGTGCTCAGCTATGGACACCCCCAAGCGCCTGTGCTGGGCCAGGCAGCGTCCTGGGTCTGGGGCCTGAAGCAGGGAAAGCAGCCCCTGCTCTCATGGAGACTCTGTTCCGGGGAGAAGACAAAACCAATGAGGGAAACAGGAAGGACAGCAGGGGCCACAGGGGACAGGAAAACGGAGGGGCAGGAAGGGGTTGGAGGCCAGCTGGGGTCTGAGGGTCCAGGAGGGCTTCCTGAAGGAAGGGACGGCCGACCCGAAGAGGTTGAGGCAGAGTGCATGAGGCCATCTGGGAAGGGCGCTGGGGAGGACAGATGGGGCAGGGCTCCCAGGCAGCCGCTCTGGGTGGGTTTGCTCCATGGCCACCTTGCTCTTCCCATCGGCTCCACTCTTCACTCACGATCCCTTTCCTCTCCCGACAAACCCACCAGCACAGGGAGCTGCTGGCCTGTGGCCTGTCCCACCACTGCTCTGCCTGCCCACTCCAGGTGGGTGCTCCTGTGGCCCAGAATCCGATCTCAAGGCTTCAGCATCCAACTCTTTGTGAGCCCCCTCCTGCGCCAGGCCCACACACCCCAGCTCCACCAAGGCAACCTCTGCCTCCCGGTTTAAGCGATTCTCCTGCCTCAGCCACCCGAGTAAATGGGACTACAGGCGCCCGCCACCACACCCAGCTAATTTTTGTATTTTTAGTAGAAATGGGATTTCTTTTTTTTTTTTTTTGAGACGGAGTCTCTCTCTGTCGCCCAGGCTGGAGTGCGGTGGCGCAATCTCCACTCACTGCAAGCTCCGCCTCCTGGGTTCACACCATTCTCCTGCCTCAGCCTCCCAAGTAGCTGGGACTACAGGCACCTGCCACCGCGCCCAGCTAATTTTTGTATTTTTAGTAGAGACAGGGTTTCACCGTGTTAGTCAGGATGGTCTCGATCTCCTGACCTTGTGATCTGCCCATCTCGGCCTCCCAAAGTGCTGGGATTACAGGCGTGAGCCACCGCACCCGGCCTTTTTTTTTTTTTTTTTTTTTTTGAGGCAGAGTCTCACTCAGTCGCCCAGGCTGGGGTGCAGTGGCGCGATCTCGGCTCACTGCGAGCTCCGCCTCCCGGGTTCACGCCATTCTCCTGCCTCAGCCTCCCAAGTAGCTGGGACTACAGGCGCCCACCACCATGCCCGGCTAATTTTTTTTATTTTTAGTAAAGACGGGGTTTCACCGTGTTAGCCAGGATGGTCTTGATCTCCTGACCTCGTGATCCGCCTGCCTCGGCTTCCCAAAATGCTGGGATTACAGGCGTGAGCCACCGCGCCCGGCCTAGAAACGGGATTTCAACATGTTGGCCACGCTGGTCTCGATTTCCTGACCTCAGGTGATCCGCCCACCTCTGCCTCCCAAAGTGCTGGGATTACAGACATGGGCCACCACATCCAGCCATAGAATGATTCATTTTTAAAGTGGCTTTAATTTATGACTTCCCTTAAAGCCGAGGTCATGGCCAGCAGGGCCACAGGGCTGTGGACCCCGGAGGTGCAACAGTGCTGTTGTCACTGTAGTTCTTGGCCTTGGCTTTTCCCGCACATGCCGCCACCCCCACTGCCCCCAGCTGCTGGTAAACAGTGCAGGCTGGATGTGACCAGACAGAAGGCGCAGAGCCCTCCTACCTGTGTGGGGTCCTGAAAGGCGAACACCGTGGGCACGGCGTTGTGCTTCAGGTTCTTGCGGTTTCCAAAGGCGCTGAAGCACTCTGGCCGGAAGTGCTCGGAGCAGATGACCGTGTGCTGCTTGGGCTGGAAGTTGCCCCGGCCAATGTTCAGCACCCACTCCTTCAGCAGCTCCGGGCGGCTGAACGGAAACCTAAGGGCAGAGGCAGGGGATGTGAGGCCCAGCAAAGCTGGACCCAGCGCCTCAGAGTCATTCAGAATTTTCACATCACCACAGAGTATTTCCCTGGACAGCTGCGGACATTCAGTCCTCTCACTTTGTTAAATCACATCTAGGCGAGGCGCGGTGGCTCAAGCCTGTAATCCCAGCACTTTGGGAGGCCGAGACGGGTGGATCACGAGGTCAGGAGATCGAGACCATCCTGGCTAACACGGTGAAACCCCTTCTCTACTAAAAAAAAATACAAAAAACTAGCCGGGCGAAGTGGCGGGCGCCTGTAGTCCCAGCTACTCGGGAGGCTGAGGCAGGAGAATGGCCTAAACCTGGGAGGCGGAGACTGCAGTGAGCCGAGATTGCGCCACCACACTCCAGCCTGGGCGACAGAGCGAGAC
>NC_045434.1:215294966-215318151 GCF_002776525.5 Piliocolobus tephrosceles
GAGACTCCGTCTCAAAAAAAAAAAAAAAAAAAATCACATCTAATTTCTGGAAGCTTCTGTCACAGCTGTTAAAGCATTCTTAACAGGAAACCCGAGACCACGAGCATGGCCAGAGAGCCCAAGTGAGCTGTTTCCAATGCTATGTTTGCCAGGAGCCTGCCATGAGCCAGGCCCTGTTCTGCGTGCTGGAGAACGGGGGTAACGAGACAGTCCTCGCCCCCAAGGAGCTGATACTCTGATGAGCCATACACATGTGGACGGTGTCTTCCAGGGATGACAGATGCTCCAGAGAACGGACAGAGGGAAGCCCTGGGGTGGTCAGGAAAGGCAGCTGAAGGGGTGATATTGAGCACAGACTGCAGGAAGTGGGAGCGCGAGTGATGCGGGCTTCAGAACGGACAGCAGGAGCGGCCACTGACACAGGTCCGGCTGAGACAGCGAGAGGGAGTGGGGACTGCATGATGCAGAGCGCTGAGCAGTTGGGGAGTCCCCGGAGGCTCTAGGCAGAGGTGAGATGGAACCTGAGTCCACCCTGGTTGCTGTGGGACCAGGTGTTAGCAGGAAGTGGTACTGAGAGGGCAGATTTGGATGTATTTTGAAAGTCATGCAGTAAGGTTTGCCTGTAGATGGTAACATTGAGAAGGAAGGAGTTTCATGTTTGAGATAAAAGAAGTTACAGGAGGGCAGGTTAAGGGGATCAGAAGTTTGTTTTGTAGTGGATGAGCATGGTGGCTCATGCCTGTAATCCCAGCACTTTGGGAGGCAAGGCAGGCCGACTGCCTCAACTCAGGAGTTTGAGACCAGCCTGGCCAACATGGTGAAACCCCATCTCTATTAAAGATGCAAAAATTAGCCCAGCATGGTGGCACACTCCTGTTATCCCAGCTACTTGGAAGGCTGAGGCACAAGAATCACCTGAACCAGGGAGGCAGAGGCTGCAGTGAGCCGAGACTGCACCACTGCACTCCACCTGGGCAACAAATTGAGAGTCTGTCTCCAAACAAAGAAGTTTGTTTTGTATCTTAGGAGTTAAAGTTGAGGTGCTTTTTAGGCTTTCCATGTGCTGGGGTGACAGCCAGCCACACGCATCTGGAGACGTCAGTGTGGAGGCCAACCCTGCGGAACCGATAAGCCTGGGTGAGATGGGCCCCTGGGAGCAAGTACGGCTAGAAGCCACCCCTGGGCCATGGCCCACACCCCCGGGCTCCAACACTTAATGCTGGAAATAAGGAGGATCCAGCAAAGGAGACTGAGAAGAGAAACCTGCAGCCAAGAAGTGTACCAGACGCCATGCGAGAAAAGTGACCCAGGCTCAGGGGTCAGTTGTGTGAAATGCCACAAAGTCAATTAACATCACGAGGCTCGCTAGTGACATGACAGAGCTCTCATGGGAATGGAAGGAATGGCTTCAAGAGAGAAGGTGCGGCAACTCCATCCCCAGGTACATGCCTGACAGAGGCAAAACAGATAGATGCACCGCAACAAGTCCCACCAAAACTGGCCAAAACAATGTTTTTTTTTTGTTTTGTTTTTTGAGACAGAGTCTCGCTCTGTCGCCCAGGCTGGAGTGCAGTGGCACGATCTCGGCTCACTGCAACCTACACCTCCCAGGGTCAAGCGATTCTCCTGCCTCAGCCTCCTGAGTAGCTGGGATTTCAGGTGCGCACTACCACTCCTGAGTAGCTAGGATTTCAGGTGCGCACTACCACACTCCGGTAATTTTTGTATTTTTAGTAGAGACGGGGTTTCACCATGTTGGTCAGGCTGGTCTCGAACTCCTGACCTCAGGTGATCCACCCATCTCGGCCTCCCAAAGTGGTGGGATTACAGGCATGAGCCACCACGCCCGGCCTCCAGAACAATGTATTTGTCATCCAAAAAATGGGGCCACCCAAATGCCCTTCCATTGTAGAACAAATCGGTAAATTCTGGTACTTGTATTCAATGTGGCAATGAAAGCAAATGAACTGCAATCCACTCTGACAGAGGGCAGGATAGGGTTCTCCTTGGGCAGGAGAGAGGAGGCGGGCCTGGGAGCGGGTCCAGGTGGGGGTCTTCCCGGGGGTAGTGATGTTTTATTTCTTATTTTGAGATGAGGTATCGCTCTGTCACCCAAGCTGGAATGCAGTGGCAGGATTATAGCTCACTGCAGCCTCGAACCTGGGTTCAAGCAATCCTCCTACTTCACCCTCCTGAGTAGCTGGGACTACAGGGGCACGCTACCTTGCCTGGCTAATTTGTAAAAATTATTTGTAGAGACAGGGTCTCATTCTGTTGCCCAGGCTGATCTCGAACTCCCAGGCTCAAGTGATCCTCCCGCCTCAGCCTCCCAAAGTGCTAGGATGACAGGCTTGAGCCACCGAGCCCAGCCGGTAACGTTTCAGTTCAGTGGCATTCACCTGGGGAAAACTCGCTGGGCTGTGTACTTATGATTCGTGCATTTTTCTGTATGTACGTTATGCGTACTTCAAGCAACGCATTTATCACAAAACAGTGCAATGGGAGCAGAGGGAATGCGAGCCATGAGCACAAGCCGCCCTTCGGAGATGTGCCCAAAGTGGGTAGAGAAATGGTGCCGTGGCTGCACCTTGGAGAAAGCGCAACTTTGACCAAGGGCGATTGCTCCCGGGCCGGGCCAGGGGAGTGCAGCAGCAGACTCCAAAGCCTCCAGCATCCTCCCGCGACCCTGCAAAGTCCCTTCCCACTGCCCGGACGCCCCTTGGGGGGTCCACTCCTCCACTGCACCGCCCAGGTGCCGCGCTCCCTTCAGGGCGGCGCGCGGCGGGGGCTGTAGGGGCCAGGGCACAGCAAACCCCGGCCGCGGCCCGCTCGTCCGCTCAGCAGACACCTGCTCTGCTCCGGGCGTGTCCCGGCCCCAGCTCCGCCAGGTGCGCCGCTGACCCTCCGTCCGCCCCCCTGTGCGCCCCTCGCCGCATCACCACGGCGGGCGAGGCGGCGCCAGCCCCTCTGGGCCCAGGAGCTCGGCCTGTCCCCGGGCCGCACGCCCTCGGGCCTCCTGGGTGCTCCCGCCCGGCGTGCCAAGGCCTCGGAGTCGGTTCGCGGGCCCGGGGTCTGGGCCTCCCGCCACCCCGGGTCCCCGCCTCTTACCGGTGGAAGGTGAGCTGCTTCCTGCGGCTGCTGTAGCGGTTGCAGCACTGCCGGGCCGCGCACGACTTCGGCATCTCGAGCCAGGCCCGGCTGCCCCCAACAAAGATGGCGGCGGCTGGGCCTGCGGGGAGGGGAAGGACCTGCGGGGAGGGGCGGGGCCGCCGGGAGGTGGTGACCGGCCTGGCACGGCTCCAGGGCGCGCTCATCCCGCCATCCCGCCATCCCAGCCACCCGCGTCTCCCCAGGGTCGGAGCGGGACCCAGGGCGCCACGTCAAGGGGTGCTCCAGGCCGCAACTCAGGCCCGAAACCCCAACTCCTAGCCTTGGGCCTGTGCAAGTCTTACCCCATTCGCCAACGCCCGTCGCCTTTCACCTCCTTGCTTTGAGCACCCAGCCAGGACTCAAAGCCACTCACAGCCTTGGACAACTGGAAACCGAAGGCCAACCCGTCAGTGTTTTTAGGGCTTTGAGGTGTGAATAGGTCTGGACTCCTCGGACGTCACTGGAGGTGGTACTAGTTGACCACTGGTGGTGTCAGTTCAGAGGCCAGACAGCTCACTGCCTTAAGTTTGGTCACTGGGAACCCACAAATGTGAAGAGGCAAAAAGGGCAACCGAGGGGGAGGGAGATTCCAGCTCAGGCCTTGCAGAAACTCCGAGGAGGCTGCAGCTTTCTCAAAGCAGGCTATAGGGAAGGCATCATCTTGTGAGAAGAAAAAAAAAAATTGGTCAGGCGCAGTGGCTCATGCCTGTAATCCCAGCACTTTGGGAGGCCAAGGCAGGCGATCACCTGAGATCAGGAGTTCAAGGCCAGGCTGGCCGACATGGTGAAACCCCATCTCTACTAAACATACAAAAATTAGCCGGGCATGGTGGCACGTGCCTGTAATTCCAGCTACTCAGGAGGCTGAGGGAGGAGAATCGCTTGAACCCGGGAGGCGGAAGTTGCAATGAGCCAGGATCGCACCACTGCACTTCACAGCCTGGGTGACAAGAGCAAAACTCTGTCTCAAAAAAATAAATAAATAAATCAAAAGTAGGCTAACCACTCACTGGGGCTTGAGCTAATCCACAATCTGATGAAGAAACTGCAAGAACCATTCACATCTACTCATCCTGTGGTTTGTTTCTGAGGAATTCACCAGCAAGGTACATTAACTCCGTGGACATTTTCTATCCTGCTAAGTGCACACTGAGAGGCTGCCTTCCCAGAGACTTGATGTAATCATGGTTTGGGTAGGTAGTGAGTAGAGAAGTAACACAACTGTCCTTCAGCACACAACACAATTGCCTGAACCTTGAATCATGAACCTCAAAGTAGCAATATATTTATTTACAAAATATACAGTTTCACAGAAACAGCTTCGCTTTATACACATACTTTAAAATTACACAGAACCATGTAAACGATGTGAAGTGTCTGGCCTGGCCAAAGCTGACGGGAGGGTCTACTTTTGGGGTGACATCCCTCCCTCCCCTCACTTCATTAGCCACCAACCAGGAGCCCCAGATGGATCATGCCTAATTTGCATATAAAGAAGCTGATTGCAGCTGCCCAGCTCAATCTAACACAAAAACCAAGGTGTCTGACTTCTTAGACACCACCCACAGGGACAGATCTGCTAAAACAAAAATGCAATCAAGGAAACAAAATGGAGATGAGTAGCACATGCATTCCAGAGGCGTTGAACCTTTTAGCACACATGACAGTTGCCAGGGCCGGCAGTTCCACTCTAAAGTCACGTGGATTCTTAAATGCACCTTTAAAAGCTTGTGGAATTTTTTTTAAAAAAAGAAGAAAACCACTTTGGAGCTTTGGTTATTCGTGTGGTGAAGACACTGGACAGGCATTATCTCAGGGCAGATCTTTGGCAAATTCCTCTCCAATGCATCCTGGCTGTTTGCCCTGGTCAGAACCAGACAAGAGTCTGGAGAGAAGGTAGTTTCTAAACCAGCTTACTACTTTTCTCTACAGAACCTCCCCCTTGGAGATCTTCACAATAAACTGGCTTCAGAAACTATTTCTCTCTAGTTTCATGTTAATACAAGCAACAGAACTTTAAAAAAGTAAGACGGTTGGACAAGTGTGAAAGATACTAGGACAAAAAAATGCCTCTGATTAGCCAAATTACGGTTCAAGCCCCTTGGTGCTTCAGTGGGGGAAGGTGGGAAGAGTCTGCCTGGTGGCCTGGCACAAAGGTGCCACATGAAGGGGAGGCCCCCAGCAGGGAGAAAGCGGGCCCATCCCGCTGAAAACAAACATGACTCGCTTGAGTATTCTTCCCTTTCCATGCCTTAAAGAAACAATGCTTATGAAAACCTACCAATCAATTAGAAAATGTTTGAGAACAAGTACTTGAACTGCTGAAGAGCAGTGTTCTTTTCAGAGAAAGCCGGAGCCCCTCTCCCTTCCAGCCCCAGAACCACCAGTGTTCCGGGGCTTCCCTGCCCTCGAGCAGAGTTCTTTCACAGCCTCCGGCATCAACTCCCAGGTTTCTCCAGAGCTGGCCCTCACAGGGGCCTCCCAGGTCCAGGATCCCAGCTGACATCTAAGGAACTCGGCACAGTTCCAAGGGGTCATCCTGAAGGCCCATGTTACCCTATCACTCACTCACCAACTCCAAACAGAAAAAAAGGACTCAAGTCCTAACCTTGCCCTGTGGAACCGGCAGGCCAGCCTGTCTAAAGGGCACACGAGAATCACCCAACGGAGAGGCCTCCCGCCTAACTCTCCTTTACCCTATCATTTAGAGGAACACCATGCGGGTCCCAGTGATTGCCTAACCTTTATGCTGCTACCAGAATGAGGTGAAAGGAAGAGACGAGGACAGAACCTACGAGTCCCCACACTCGCAAACAGCTGGCCTGGGCCCCACCAAGACCTCACACACCAACTATGAGGGCGCTCAGCAAGAAATCAGCCAATACTTTTGGCTGTACCGTGCAAAAAGACAGGGTTTTTACATCGTGCAAAACAGGAAACTGAGTTATGAACATGGGCCACCTCAACCCCCCAACCAAACCCCTTTCCACAGAGAAGTGGCCACATTGTCCCTTTTAACAAACAGAAGGAAACCTAAGAACCACGAGCTGACCCGCCACCCCAGCGCCCTTTGAGGGGAGCCCGAGGCCTCCCGCCAGTGCCTCCCCCAGCCTGTCAGGCAGCAGCTGACGCAGGCAGAGGGCAAGCCACTAAGTAGGGGCAACTTGGATGGTTGCTGTACAGACACTTTTGGTAAAAGACTTAACACGCAAGAAAAAGCTTACACGTATGGCTGTTCATTAACAGGCCGGGGAAACGGAACACCTCTCCCCAACACAGTGGAAGCAGAGTAACAGCTGGCACTGAGCCCAATCAGCGGGAATCTCTTAGCGAAGATAGCAAAATGCACAGCTACCATGGACCCTCATTTTCAAACGAGCCAAACCCGCTGCACGTGGGTGTCCAGTCCACCTCCACTGCAGGGAACGCAGCTCTGGCAGCATCGCTGGCCGGCAAAGGTTGCATTCGGTCACCGGCTATGTACAGTTTCTACCTCGGACAGCCTGTCCTTTTGCTTAGGCACCTAAACGGCAGGGATCTGCCCGCACCAGAGCTGAGAGTTCTGTGCTCAACTAAGAGAAGGGCAAAAAAGCACACCGTCGCTTCCGATTCCACGCTCGCAGCCTCCTCGCCAGCCAGCAGTCAGTCCAGGAACAGCTTCCGGGAGCCCGTCCGCGAGCGGTTGGAACGGCGGATGTCAAACTTGGAGTCCCGGCACTTTTGGCAGACAAACACTTCCGGAACATTGGATTTCCGGATTTTCGCACAGGACAGGTGGATCCAGGTGTGGCACTCATTACACTCGATCATGGGGCGGCCGGCAAATGGCTTCATGCAGAAGCAGGTCACGAGGTCCCAGGAATCGTCATCTGGAAGGAAAGATACTCTTAAGGAGGGAAGACAAATTCCCGTCGTTCCTCGCCATCAGCTGGGTTTCTATGAAACCCACTACTCAACGGACCACAACACTTCCAATTGCCACTCGCAGCTGACAGTTCTCTCTGAAGGCACGAGGGGCTCCAAAATGTGTGGGAACCAGGTATTACCCAGGAGATGCTTACTTTTTTTTTTTTTTTCTGAGACAGGGTCTCACTCTGTCACCCTGGCTGGAGTGCAGTGGTGCAATCACACCTCATTGCAGCCTCAAACTCCTGCACTCAAGCCATCCTCCCACCTCAGCCTCCCAAGTAGCTGGGACTACAGGGACACACCACCACACTAGGCTAACTAGTGTTTTTCTTTTTTTCTCGAGACGGAGTTTTGCTGTCACCCAGGCTGGAGTGCAATGGCGCGATCTCGGCTCACTGCAACCTCCGCCTCCTGGGTTCAAGTGATTTTCCTGCCTCAACCTCCTGAGTAGCTGGGATTACAGGCGCACACCACCACAGCCGGCTAATTTATTTTATTTTATTTTTTATTTTTAGTAGAGTCGGGGTTTCACCATGTTGGTCAGGCTGCTCTCGAACTCCTGACCTCGTGATCTGCCCGCCTCGGCCTCCCAAAGTGCTGGGATTACAGGCGTGAGCCACCGCGCCCAGCCTTTTTTTGTATTTTTGCAGTGACAGGGCTTTGCCATGCTGCCCAGGCTGGTCTCCAACTCCTGAGCTCAAGCAATCCACCCGCCTTGGCCTCCCAAAGTGCTGGCATTACTGGTGGAGCCACCGCGCCCAGCCTGGATGCTTACTTGGATGCTTACTTAGAACTCTATCCTTTTTATGTTCTGAGGTCTTGGAATCTCAGCTGTCTCTAGCGGCAATCAACCCCTTCCTAAACATCTCCATATTCACATTCCTGCAGCTCTTCTCCTTAGACACTGGGGCTGTCACACTTTACAGAAGGAACCAGACCCTCTGCCCCAGAGAGATGACCATTTAATAAAATAACCTCTCCTCTAACCACCAGCCAGCAAGGGTCATCATCCTTCAGAGACCACTCACCTGAGTCCACCATGATGTCTTCATCATTGCCAGTGCTGTCCTCGTCTCGGAACACCACCTGCTTTCCCTGCCGGACGATAGTCCGTTTGCCTTCAGTTTTTATTTCTTTGACCTGATCAGGTGACACAGTGGCACAAGATCCACTGGAGGGAGTATCGGAGTCCCAGCCCGAGCAGGGGTCGCTGGGAGCCTGGGGGATATCCTGCAAGGTGGGACTCGTAGGGGTCTCCACATAGGGGTCAGTGGCTTCCAGCTTCAGCAAGCCACCCCTGTACTCCTCCTTCCCGGGCGCATCGCTGTCTCTGCGCTTTCTCTTCTTCTTCTTCTTCAGCTTGTCCGTTTTCTTTCTGTCCAGCAGGAAGTTACTGGGCTTGGCTCGCTGCAAGAGAGTGGGCTGCAGGTGGCTAAAGCAGCGGTCAGAGACTGGCAAGGGCACTGAGGGCGCGATGTCTGAGAAACCTGCATCCCAGCCGTCGCTGTCAATGGTACCAGCGGTGCTGTTGGCAGGGCTGGGGCTGCTCCTTAAAGGGAGTTCCTAAAAACATAAAGGTGGTGGATTCCAGTTACTGGTGACAAGATCCAGCCCAGACCAGAGCATCCCCAGCCACCCAGCCAGGTCAGACCTCCAGAGACGTCCGCACAACTTTGAGCTTCTCTACCCATCAGCATCACACTTGAAGCAGCAGTACCACGAGTTCTGGCCAGGCGCAGTGGTTCACACGCATAATCCCAGCACTTTGGGAGGCCAAGGCAGGCGGATCACCTGAGACCAGGAGTTCAAGACCAACCTGGCCAACATAGTGAAAGCCCATCTCTACTGAAAATACAAAAATTAGCTGGGTGTGGTGGTGAGCACCTGTAGTCCCAGCTACTTGGGAGGCTGAGGCAGCTCAGCTCAAGAATCACTTGAACCTGGGAGGCGAATGCTACAGTAAGCCAAGATTGTGCCACTGCACTCCAGCCTGGGTAATGCAGTGAGATTCCATGTCAAAAAAAAAACCAAAAAAACAAAAACCACAGTGCCATGAGTTTAATGTGATGCCACAAGGAGAGAAACTCCCTGCCGAACCCTCAGCCCCATCTTAGAGACAGGAAATTAATCCACGTGCAACAGGTGTCTGTGGGAGGGAATGCTGTGGACGCCCACTCCTATCTGCTCATCGCTCCCTGGTTGTAAAACCTCTCCTTCCATTTGCCCTCCCAAAACGTGTATTAAGTAAATTTAAATTAGTTTTGAGAATTTCCCGACACTCTTAAAAAACTAGACATTCCAAAATATTGCAAAATCCAAGTAGGTAATTACTGCCCCAAAGCGGTGAAGTAAACTCTATGGTTCCTTCAGATCACAAGTGTATCATCTGCAAACAGTGGCAACGTTCTCCTTGTTAGAAAACAGGCATTAGGCTGGGTGTGGTGGCCCACACCTGTATTCCCAGCACTTTGGGAGGCTGAGGCGGGTGGATCACCTGAGGTCGGGAGTTCGAGACCAGCCTGGCCAACATGGTGAAACCCCCTCTGTACTAAAAATACAAAAAAAATTAGCTGGGCATGATGGCGGACGCCTGTAATCCCAGCTACTTGGGAGGCTGAGGCAGGGAGAATTGCTCAAACCCAGGGAACAGAGGTTGCAGTGAGCTGAGATCACACCGCTGCACTCCAGCCTGAGCCACAGAGCAAGACACCGTCTCAAAAAAAAAAGAAAAAAGAAAAAAAGAAAGTAGGCATTAGCCACCTATGCTGGCAGTTTGCCTGCTAGAAATGTACTGAATGCAACTGGGCACAGTGGCTCGTGCCTGTAAATCCAACACTCTGGGAGGCCAAGGCAGGAGGATCACTAGCTCGCGTCCAGCCTCGGCAACACAGTGAGACCTTGTCTCTACAAAAAAAAATAAAATGATGGCCAAACACGGTGGCTCACGCCTGTAATCCCAGCACTTTGGGAAGCCAAGGCAGGTGGGTCACTTGGGGCCAGGAGTTTGAGACCAACCTGGTCAACATGGCAAAACCCTGTATCTACTAAAACTACAAAAATTAGGTGGGCATGGTGGTAGACCTGTAGTCCCAGCTACTTGGAAGGCTGAGGTGGGAGGATCACTTCAGTGCAGCAGAAAGAGGTTGCAGTGGGCCAAGATCATGCCACTGCACTCAAGCCTGGGCAACAGAGCAAGACTTGTCTCAAAAAAAAAAAAAAAAAAAAAAAGCTGGATTCTTCAATTTTGAGCTTAATAACAGAATATGAAAGAGGCCTGAAGTTTGAGCACCACAGCAGCTCTCCTCCAGTCCTGCCCTTTTCTCAGCAAGCAAAAAAAAAAAAACCTCCTTCATTTACATCAAGTTGTAGCCATGAGTCCCTGAAGACAATAATACGCATTTTGGGCAGCCAGGGAGCCGAGAGAGAGACAGCATGTGCACCGAGTCCAGCCATCTGGTTGAACCCCAAGCTCCACCACTAATTAGTGGGTGACCTAAGGCAAAGTTTTCCCTCTCTACGCCTCAGTTTCCTCATCTTATAAACTAGAGATAAAAAAATAGCACCTACCTCATAGCATTACAAAGGCCAAGAATAGCGTCCAGCCACGGTCAACAGTCAATAACTACAGACCCTTATTAAGAGCAAGCAGCAGCCAGGCGCGGTGGCTCAAGCCTGTAATCCCAGCACTTTGGGAGGCTGAGACGGGCGGATCACGAGGTCAGGAGATCGAGACCATCCTGGCGAACACGGTGAAACCCCAGCTCTACTAAAAAATACAAAAAACTAGCCGGGCGAGGTGGTGGGCGCCTGTAGTCCCAGCTACTCGGGAGGCTGAGGCAGGAGAATGGCGTGAACCCGGGAGGCGGAGCTTGCAGTGAGCTGAGATCCGGCCACTGCACTCCAGCCTGGGCGACAGAGCGAGACTCCGTCTCAAAAAAAAAAAAAGAGCAAGCAGACAGCCAAGTGCAGTGGCTCACGCTTGTAATCCCAGCACTTTTGGGAGGCCAAGGCGGGCATCATGAGGTCAGGAGTTCGAGACCAGCCTGGACAACACAGTTAAACCCCATCTCTAGTACAAATACAAAAACTAGCTGGGCGTGATGGCACACCCAGCTACTTGTGAGGCTGAGACGGGAGAATCACTTGAACCCAGGAGGCGGAGGTTGCAGTGAGTCACAATTGCACCATGGCACTGCAGGCTGGGCGGCAGAGCTAGACTCCATTTCAAACAAACAAACAAAAAGAGCAAGCAGATATCACATACTTTATTTGTAAATAAACTTCCAAAGTTTACTAAACTGGCTGGGTAGTAGCTCACACCTGTAATCCCAGCATTCTGGGAGGCTGAGGCAGGCAGATCACCTGAGGTCAGGAGTTCGAGACCAGTCTGGCCAACAAGGTGAAACCCTGTCTCTACTAAAATACAAAAGAATTAGCTGGGCGTGGTGGCGCACACCTGTCATCCCAGCTACTGAGGAGGCTGAGGCAGAGGAATCCCTTGAACCCGAGGGTGGAGTTTATGCCACTGCACTCCAGCCTGGGCGACAGAGTCAAGATTCCATTCCAAAAAAAAAAAAAAAGTTTACTAAACCATTTTCTAGACAAGCCTGCATTTTCTACCAGAGTTCTTACCAGTTTCAGAACCATTTCCCTAGCTAATTCTAACTCTCAAGAAACAGATTTCTGCCACACTAGTGACTGAGGTCACCACAAGCAGCCCCTTCCAAATCTACTGACCCACTGACCAGTCAGAAGCCCACAAGCTTGAGGTGGAGGCACTGGGGTTTGACTACCCATCCAGAAAGGTCTCAGAAACTCAGATTACCTCCTTGGGATAAGGGATGTAGCCAGCATAGGCCAAGACAAAGGTGCAGAATTTGTTGAAGTCTTCCACGGTCCTGCGCCTCTTGCAACTGGGGGAGTATTCCTATTAACGAGAGAGAAGAGGGAATGTGTTTGAAGGAGAGGCTACTAGGCAGAGTCACAGAAACAAAAGTAAGCTGGAACTTTTGTAGTCAACCACTCAAAAAATACCGTTAGATTTACACGGTCCACAAACAAGATAAGGTAAGCTGAGGTCAAGAAATAACACCATTTTCAGAAAACAGAAAGAGGAGTATTAAGACTTTATGCCAAGAATCCTGGGAAATCAGCTGGGAGATAAAAACGTGTACAAAGGACTATTTCTTAGAGCTCATGTGGCATTCTCTGACTTTATCTATTAGTCTCTACAGGCCTATCAGGAGAAGCTCTAAAAACTACTTTTTTGCTACAGATTTTACATTCTGAGTATGGACTGCTGCAGCAGCTGTAACTGATGTTAAGTGATTCAAAAAGCAACCACTCGCCGGTTGCAGTGGTTCACGTCTGTAATCCCAGCACTTTGGGAGGCCGAGGCGGGTAGATCACGAGGTCAGGAGTTCGAAACCAGCATGGTGAAACCTCATCTCTACCAAAAATACAAAAATTAGCTGGGCGTGGTGGCGTGAGCCTGTAGTCCCAGCTACTCAGGAGGCTGAGGCAGAAGAATCGCGTGAACTCGGAGGCGGAGGTTGCAGTGAGCCAAGATCACGCCACTGCACTCCAGCCTGGGAGACAAAGCAAGATTTCGCCTCAAAAAAATAAATAAATAATCAACCGCTCATTCTCTCATTCTCCAGAGTTCTCGGAGACCTGGACCCTGGAGCTGATTCCTGGCTGACCCTGCCAAGCTAGCACCACCTGAGAACCCCTCTCTCGTGCTCAGAGGGCCCCCTCCGCTCTCCCAGCAGTCAGGATGCCAGGCACCCAAATGTCTCAACTCACAATAAACCAGGAACTTTACTGCGAATCTTAGTCCTACATTTAAATGGAATAGTGGATGGAGGTTTTTGCTCGCGGGTCCCAGCCCCATTCAGTCTAGAAACACCCATCACAAGAAAAGATTTTCTCCTGAAGGAGAAACACGGAGAGATGGAGGTCTTATTTGCTCCTAACCAAAACAAGTGTGCTGTATTGCTGTTTATTCGCCCAGCACGTTCCCTGAGGTTCCTTTCAGTGCCTTGTCCGACCAACCCCCATTCTTCCCGAGGTGCTGGTACCCGGCCGCCGGTCTGCTGCGGAAAAGCCGGCGGGGAAATGGGGGGCAGGGGTCTCGGGCCGCCCCTACCGCCGCGAGGAGTAGGCGTTCAGCCCGCGGGTTTCCTTTCAGAAAGTCAGTCGCCTTAGAAAATTGTTTTCTCAACCTGGTTTAGGCAAACCTGCTCCTCTCCCACCCCCTTGGACCCCAGGGCCGTCCACGGAGCGAAGGCGAAGGCCCGCGGTGACCGCGCTCCCCGCACTGGCGAGCCTGCCGAGCCACGGTAACCGCGGGCCGCCACCCCGGCCTCCAACTCCCGCGAAGAACTTTTCTTTCGGCGGGGAACCAGCAGAAGTGGGTCAAGAACCCGAATGCCAAGTGGAGGGCGGCGGCGGCCTCGGGACGGGGACGCGCGGGAGGCACCGGCGCGGGAAATGGGGGGGGCTCCACGCCGCCCCCACCAGGCCCACGCCGCCCGCCCGGCCGCCTCCTCCGAAAGCAGATGGCGGAGCGGCCCCCACCCGCCCTCCCGCGGCAGCCGCCCCCCGCGACACTCGGCCCCGGAAGGTGCGGGGCCCATCCCGTGGGTATGTGGGAGGGGGCGCCAGGCAGGATTCGGGGGTCCCAGGCCTGGGGAGGCCCTGCGAACCCCCGGGGGCGGCAGCGAGACCGGCGGGCTCCTGCGCGGCCTCCCCTCCCCCACCCGTCCGCGGTGGCCGGACCCGCACTCGCGACCCCAAAGCGCCTCGGCCGGGGGGGAGGGGACCGCGCGGGGGGGCGGCCGGGAGCCCCGAGGGCAGATCCCCGGAAGGAGGGGGAGTGAGTCGGGGCGGAGCCAGCAGAGCCCGCGGGCGGGGGGCGGGGGCCCGAAGGGGGAGGCCAGCGCGCCGGGGGACGGTGGGTGGGGGCAGGACTCGGGTCCCCAGAGCGGGTGGGGCCCCCGAAGGACTCGGCCCCCGAGAGCCGTAGGGGGCGGGGGTCGATTGGGCCGCGCGCGGAGTCAGGGGGCGGGGCGCGGGCCACCCGGACCGGGGGATCGGGGGAGCAGCCGGGGGCCGCGGGAGCTGACCCCCGTCCGAGGGGGGCCTAAAACTCCTCTAGAGCAACCGGAGCTACGGGCGGGCGGCGGCTCGGACCGCGTCCCCGGGGGCGGGGAAAGAGTAAGCAGGCCGGTGGGGAGGGACTGGGGGCGCCGACAGGTCCCGGGGCGACGCGAGGCCAGAGAGGGGCGGCCACGGGGAGAGAAATAGGCGCAACGGCCCTGGGGAAAGGGCGCGGGGAGGACGCGGAGGGGACGCGGAGGCGAGGCCCGGTGGGGAGAACCGAGCGCGGGCCCGAGCAGGGGGCGGGGGTTGGGCTCCAGGGGGGGCAGACGAAGGGAAAGCGGGGGAAGGGGAGGGCGGCGCTCCGGGCGACCGGGAGTCCGGCTGCCTGAGGAGAGCAAAATCGCGGAGGGGGTGGTCGGGGGCGATTTGGGCGCACAGCTTCACTCACCTCCGAGTGGAAGGCGGCGGCGCAAGAGTCAGAGTCCATGTTCCGGGCGGGGGGCGGCGGCTGCGAGAGTGCAGGAGCTAGGACGCGGGAGCGGGGCCGCCCGGGGCTGGGGGCTTGAGCGGCTGCGCAGGGCGAGGGCGGACCCGGGAGGGGTCGCCCGGGCTGGAGGTGATGGGGGGCTCAGCGCGTCGCTTCTCAGGCTGTGACCCCGGACTGGCGGTCCCACCGCCGAGCGGAGTGGACGATGCAGCTCCCGCGGCGGTAGAGGCGGGAGAGTGGCTGCGGGGGGCGGCGGCGGCGGCGGCGGGCGGGAACCCGACCGGCCCCCCGACCTGACGCCCAGTTCGGCCCGGGTCTCGGGGGGGAGGGCGGGAGAGCCGTGAGGCCTGTCGGGAAATGTAGTCTGGGTGACGACTGGAAGCCAGCGGAGAGGGGGCGTGGCGCGGGGGGCGGGCGCGGTGCCTTGTGGGAGTGGTAGTCCACGGCCCGCCAATACTGCGCACAAAGGAAGCCTTGGGGACTCCAACCCCCATGAGGCTCCGCGGCGGCGGCCCGGTGTGTGGAGGCGGGTCTTCTGGACTCGAGGCCGCGGGAGCGGGGGTGGTGCGGGGGCCCGCGCCGGCTCGGCCGCGGGGGGAGGGGCAGTGTGAGCGGTAGCGCCTCGGTCTCGGCGGGCGCGGGGGCGGGGGTCGCTGCGGCGATGGGGGCGGGGCTGCCTGCCCGGGTTGCGAAGGGCGGCGGCTGGCACCTCCCCTTCCTCGTCTCTTGCTTGGGGTTCGCGCCCCTTTGTGGGGCGGGGGTCCCCGAGGCCCGGCCGGGAGTAGGGGCGGCGGGGGCGGGGACGCTGACGTCGCGGCCCGGCTGGGCCCAGCTCCCGGCTCCCCGCTGAGGGCGGAGTCATCGCCCGGGCCCCCTCGCCAGGCCTGGCTCAGCGAAGTTGTTTTCGCGGCTGCGGGCTTCGCGCGGCTCCCTGTTCCGGGCCCGCGGGGCCCGGACTGGACCGGGGTCTTCTCTAGGCATCTGCGGGATTCACTCGAGGTGGCCGGGTTCGTTCATTAAAAACACCGGGCCAGCGTTGTCAGTGTTCTAAAGAGGTGTGCGTTCAGTTCGCTTTCTGTTGCCGCCTTCGCTTAACCTTGGGACCGGCCGTTTTCCCACTATCCTGAATATCCTCCTCGGAGGAGACCGGCCCGCAGGGCGAGGCGGAGACGCGGGGTTTGGTACTGGCATCGACTGGCACTTGTTCACTGGTGTTTAACTGGGATGGGCAGTGTGTAAACGCTGGATCGCAGAGTATCTGACAGCCGTACGTGTGGAGGGCTGGCCGGACACGGAGGGGACTGTCCCTATGCGATGACCTTTTAAAAGGCGGCCTGACGGGAACATTTTTAATAACCATATGAAAGTAGGGGGAAAAGGTAAGTAAAAAACGCAGATGATTCAGTAACCCGTTTGGTAGCTTCGAAGAAGTTAAAGGGGAGTAACACAAAATTTAAAATTCAAATTAGAAAACGAACTCATGGAGATACTAGTAAGATATGTGACAGGCGCCTAATGCTACATCAGCTGGCGGTTGCTATTTCAAGGGTTATGATCATTCTGATGAAGATATTTAATAGGAGATGGTGTTAATCTTAGAAATACTTCTCTGAGCCTCAGTTTCCTAAGCTGTTAAATTTTTAGCGTAGTGCCTGGCTAAATAAATGGTAGCCTACTGTTGTTGTTTTATTTCTGCAATGTTATACTCCATTGGAGGGCTTCCCAGAGGTGATAAATTGAGGTACCTTACAAGATAAAACATAGAATTACTATGATTAAAACAGAGACATTGCACTTGGCCCATGGAGACTTGATTAACAACTCCTTATACAATTGCACATTCAGATGATTTAGTCAGATTTGGAATGTTACCTGGTTACTGTGACCAAAGCAGAGGTCCCAAGGTTAGCCAGTATTGCCCAAGGTCATATTCACAAGGAGCAACTTGTTTTGCCAGAATAAGAAACACTGCTAAGAAGGTGATGATCCTGTTGGTAGTTTAAAAATGTAAATACCAAAAAGAATAGTTTTTTTTTTTTTTTTTTTTGAGACGGAATCTCTCTCTGTTGCCAGGCTAGAGTACAGTGGCGTGATCTCGGCTCACTGCAATCTCCACCTCCCGGGTTCAAGCGATTCTTCTGCCTTAGCCTCCAGAGTAGCCTGGACTACTGGCACCCGCCACCACACCCAGCTAATTTTTGTATTTTTAGTAAAGACGGGGTTTCACCATGTCGGCCAGATGGTCTTGATCGCTTGACCTCGTGATCTGCATGCCTCGGCCTCCCAAAGTGCAGGGATTACAGGCGTGAGCCACCGCGCCTGGCCAGGAATAATTATTGGAGGTGAAACCCAAATGAAAGAAGAGGGAATTTTTTTTTCACACCTCATTATTATCCCCTATGGTAAATGTTTCACATAATAAACATTAAATTCTTCCCCCCACACACACACAGATTAAGAAATTATCGGGCCAGGCACAGTGGCTTACACCTGTAATCCTAGCACTTTGGGAGGCCGAGGCAGGCAGATCACCTGAGGTCGGGAGTTTGAGACCAGCCTGACTGACATGGGTCAGGGAGGCGGAGTTTGCAGTGAGCTGAGATTGCGCCATTGCACTCCAGCCTGGGCAACAAGAGTGAAACTCCATCTCAAAAAAAGAAAAAAAAAGAATGGTCACCTGCCTTGGCCTCCCCCAAAGTGCTGGGATCACAGGTGTGAGCCACCATGTCCCGCCTAATTTTTTTTTTTTTTTTTTTTAAGACGGTCTCCCTATGTTGCCCAGACTGTTCTGGGACTCCTGGACTGAAGGGATCCTCCTGCCTAGGCCTCCCAAATTGTAGTTTACAGTCCTGAGCTACCTTGCCTGCCTGGCGTGAATACCCATTCTGAGCAAAAGTTATCACTTGGGTCTGAAAATGTGTCCCCTGACTCAATCCATGTTTGGGATTTTCTCCTGAATTCTAAGCTCAGTTTTGTCAACAAGTCAATTATTCTGAGTAAGTCCTTCATTTCCAATTTGAGAGTTTATTTTTCTTTCTTTTTTTTCTTTTTTGAGACAGTTTCACTCTTGTTGCCCCGCTGGAGTGCAGTGGTGTGATCTCGGTTCACCGCAACCTCCATCTCCCGGGTTCAAGCGATTCTCCTGCCTCAGCCTCCCGAGTAGCTGGGATTACAGGCATGCGCCACAACACCCGGCTAATTTTTTGTATTTTTAGTAGAGACGGGGTTTCACCATGTTGGCCAGGCTGGTTTCGAGCTCTTGGCCTCAGGTGATCTGCCTGTCTCAGCCTCCCAAAGAGCTGGGATTACAGGCATAAGCCACTGTGCCGGATATTTATTGAATATGTTTTTAGTAAACAGTAATTTTTAGTACGTAGATACGACCTGTACCTTCCTGCTACTCCAGTGAAAGAGAAAACTGCATGAAAAAGGACCTGTTTTGTCTTTCCATTTCCCTTAGAAATAGAGCCCTTTGGGCCGGGCGCGGTGGCTCACCCCTATAATCCCAGCACTTTGGGAGGCCGAGGCGTGCAGATCACGAGGTCAAGAGATGAAGACCATCTGGCCAACATGGTGAAACCCCGTCTCTGCTAAAAATACAAAAAATTAGCTGGGCGAGGTGGCGGGCTCCTGTAGTCCCAGCTACTCGGGAGGCTGAGGCAGGAGAATGGCGTGAACCTGGGAGGTGGAGCTTGCAGTGAGCCGGATCGCACCACTGCACTCCAGCCTGGGCGACAGAGCGAGACTCCGTCCCCCCAAAAAAAAAAAGAAAAAGAAATACAGCCCTTTGGAGGAAATGTAGATACTAATGTTTACCATCCTTTCCCTAAATTCAGGAAAAGGACTATACCACTTGTAGTTGACCCAAACAATCTCATAATATGTAGCTGTGGAGTAATAAAGTTTATTTTCTCGCGCCTGTAATCTCAGCACTTTGGGAGGCTGTAATCTCAGCACTTTGGGAGGCCGAGGCGGGCGAATCACGAGGCCAAGAGATCAAGACCATCCTGTCCAACACGGTGAAACCCTGTCTCTACTAAAAATACAAAAATTATCTGGGCATGGTGGCATGCGCCTGTAGTCCCAGCTTCTTGGGAGGCTGATGCAGGAGAATCGCTTGAACCCAGAGGGCAGAAGTTGCAGTGAGCGGAGATCGTGCCACTGCACTCCAGTCTGGCAACAGAGTGAGACTCTCAAAAAAAAAAAAAAAAAAAACCCATTGATTTTCTCTGTGTGACAGGCTTAAGTTTGTTCAGTGTCTCTTGTTTTTTTAGAGGTATATTGTACTACTCCTGGGCTGCAGGGGGCGAATCTGAAATTCCTTGATTAGTTCAAGAACATTCACCACAGTAGCCAGATCCTTGGAGTCTATGATCGTTTTCTGCTAAAAACAAAAAACAAACTAATTATACCTACTGCTGAATACTAATTCTCAGATTATTATAGTTACTTAGGAGAGGAGGAAAAAAGCCAGCGTTAGCACAGGTTGCAACAAGTTAAAAATACTAAGAATACCATGGTTTCCCAGTAAGTAACTTGAGAATGTGGTTATTTTAATTGAGTTACCAAATATAGCTTCACCTTCCTAAATCTCAGCAGCTACACTACATCCACTTGAGGGAACATACAAGAAAGCTTTCTGTCTCCCATTTTAGCCCTGTGCTTGAGTGCAGGTGTGAGCATAACCAAAGGTTTGCTTTTCAAAGGTTTCAGCCTTTTGTTCAGCTTAATTGTTTTTGTTTTGTTGTTGTTGTTGTTGTTGTTTTTTGAGACAGAGTCTCGCTCTGTCCCCCTGGCTGGAGTGCAGCGGTACGATCTCGGCTCACTGCAAGCTCCGCCTCCCGGGTTCCTGCCATTCTCCTGCCTCAGCCTCCCAAGTAGCTGGGACTACAGGCGCCCGCCACCGAGCCCGGCTAATTTTTTTGTATTTTTAGTAGAGGTGGGGTTTCACCGTGGTCTCGATCTCCTGACCTTGTGATCCGCCCGCCTCGGCCTCCCAAAGTGCTGGGATTACAGGCGTGAGCCACCGCGCCCGGCTTGTTTTTGTTTTTTTGAGACAGAGTCTTGCTCTGTTACCCAGGCTTGAGTGCAGTGGCGCGATCTGGGCTCACTGAAACCTCTGCTTCCCAGGTTCGAGTGATTCTCCTGCCTCAGCCTCCCAAGTAGCTGGGATTACAGGGGTGTGCCACTGCACCCAGCAACTTTTTTATTTATTTATTTTTAATTTTTTTTAATTTTTATTATTTTTTATTTGATTTGATTTTATTTGAGACGGAGTCTCGCTGTGTCACCAGGCTGGAGTGCAGTAGCGTGATCTCAGTTTACTGCAACCTCTGCCTCCCCAATTCAATCAATTCCTCTGTCTCAGCCTCCCGAGAAGCTGGGACTATAGGCGCACGCCACCATGCCCAACTAATTTTTTGTATTTTAGTAGAGACAGGGTTTCACCATGTTGGCCAGGATGGTCTCCATCTTCTGACCTTGTGGTCCGCCCATCTCGGCCTCCCAAAGTGCTGGGATTACAAGTGTGAGCCACGGCACCCGGCCTAATTTTTTGTATTTTTAGTAGAGACAGAGTCTCACCATGTTGGCCAAGCTAGTCTCAAACTCCTGACCTCAAGTCATCTGCCTGCCTCGGCCTCCCAAAGTGCTGGGATTACAGGCCTGAGCCACTGCGCCCGGCCTCTTTTTTTTTTTTTTTTTTAAGCCTGGAGTGCAGTGGATGGAACACGGCTCACTACAGTCACTGCACCCTAGGCCTCCTGAGTTCAGGTGATCCTCCTGCCTCAGCCTTCCTAGTAGCCGGGACTACAGGCATGCACCAGCACACCCAGCTTATTTTTGGATTTTTTTGTTTTGTTTTGTTTTGTTTTTGTTTTTTTGAGACGGAGTCTCACTCTTTCGCCTAGGCTGGGGTGCTGTGGCGCCATCTTGGCTCACTGCAAGCTCCGCCTTCTGGTTCACGCCATTCTCCTGCCTCAGCCTCCGGAGTAGCTGTGACCACAGGCGCCCACCACCACGCCCGGCTAATTTTTTATATTTTTAGTAGAGACGGGGTTTCACTGTGTTAGCCAGGATGGTCTCAATCTCCTGACGCCGTCATCTGCCCTCCTCGGCCTCCCAAAGTGCTGGTTATTTTTGTATTTTTTGTAGAGAAGGGATTTTGCCACATTGCCCAGGCTCATCTTGAACTCCTGGTCTCAAACGATCTCCCCACCTCGGCCTCCCAAAGTGCTGGGATTTCGGGCATGAGCCACCATGCACAGCCCAGTATATTCTTAGGAATTCTTTTTACTCTCTGATTTCTACCTTGCTCACTTCCATTTCCAGGAGATGGGAAAAAAGTGAACATTCCACAAAATCTTGTTCTCAACTTTTAGTAACTTGAAAACTATGAATGTGTGTGAATCATTTGAAATCATTAATACGTTCTAGACTATATATTTTCAGCGTTTCACATAGTGAATCTGACCTACACACAGAAGAATCAAATGAGTTTCTTGAGTTCATACTGGTAGAATACAAAGGTAATAGCTAGGCTGGGTGCGGTGGCTGACACCTGTAACCCCAGCACTTTGGGAGGCCAAGGCAGGCGGATCATGAGGTCAGGAGTTAGAGACCAGCCTTGCCAACACAGTGAAATCCCATCTCTACTAAAAAAATTAGCCAGGCATGGTGGCACGCACCTGTAGTCCCAGCTACTCAGGAGGCTGAGGCAGAAGAATCGCTTGAACCTGGGAGGCAGAGGTTGTGGTGAGCCAAGATGGCGCCACTGCACTCCAGCCTGGGCAGCAAGACTCTGTCTCAATAAATAAATAAATAAATACATAAATACATGAATAATAAAGGTAATAGCTAAAGGCTGGGTGCTGTGGCTCACGCCTATAATCCCAGAACACTGGGAGGCCAAGGCAGATGGATCACTCGAGGTCAGGAGTTGGAGACTATCCTGGCCAACATGGCAAAACCACGTCTTTACAAGAAATACAAAAATCAGCTGGGCATGGTGACAGGTGCCTGTAATCCCAGCTACTCAGGAGGCTGAGGCAGGAGAATGGCTTGAACATGGGAGGTGGAGGTTGCAGTGAGCTGAGATCGTGCTACCGCACTCCAGCCTGGGGGATAGAGCAAGACTCTGTCTCAAAAAGAAAAAAAAGATAATAACTAACACTATATGTCAAACACTGTTTAAATGTTTTTACTTACACTATCTCATTTACGTATGTAAATGCATTTAATAAATAGAGAATAGTGCAACATTGCTTAAAGAAAAAACGTTTAGGTTGGGCACAATGGCTTATGCCTGTAATCCTGGCGGAGGCCGAGGTAGGCAGATCACCTGAGGTCAGGAGTTCAAGACCAGCCTGGCCAGCATGGTGAAACCCCATCTCTACAAAAAATAGAAAAAGTAGCCAGGTGTTGGGGTGCATGCCTGTAATCCCAGCTACTCCAGAGGCTGAGGCAGGAGAATCACTTGAACTCAGGAGGTGGAGGCTGCAGTGAGCCGAGGTCGAGCCACTGCACTCCAACCTGGGCGACAGAGGGAGACTTCGTCTCAAAAAAAAAAAAAAGAAAAGAAAAAGAAGTTATATATGGTGAGTGCATTATACACTATACCTTAGAAAACCTGGAATCTGAAAAAATCAGGGTATATGATACAAGAAAAGGCACAATAGCTGTGGACTTTATCGGGGCTAAGGGTTGTGTTCCTAAATATTCTTAAAGAAGAAAAAAGAATAACAACACCTTTTTTTTTTTTTTTTTTTTTGAGACAGAGTCTTGCTCTGTCCTCCATGCTCAAGTGCCACGATTTTGGCTCACTGCAACTTCCACCTCCTGGGTTCAAGTGATTCTCCTGCCTCAGCCTCCGAAGTAGCTGGGATAATAGATGTGTGCCACCACGCTTAGCTAATTTTTGTATTTTTAGTAGAGATGGAGTTTCACCATGTTGGCCAGGCTGTAAACAGCCACTTTTAAAATGACCTTAGGGTCTGGCGTGGTGGCTTATGCCTGTAATCTCAGCACTTTGGCTCAGCACCAAGGCTGGAGGATTGCTTGAGTCCAGGAGTTTAAGACCAACCTGGGTATCACAGCAAAACCCCATCTGTACCAAAAATTTAAAAAATTACCCAAGTGTGTTGGCTCACGCCTGTAGTCCCAGCTCCTTGGGAGGCTGAGGTGGAAGGATTACCTGAGCCTGGGAGGCAGAGGTTGCAGTTAGCTGAGATTGCGCCACTGTACTGCAGCCTGGGCAACAGAGGGAGATCCTGTCTCAAAAAGTAACATGGCCGGGCGAGGTGATTCATGCCTGTAATCCCAGCACTCTGGGAGGCCAAGGCGGGTGGATCATCCGAGGTCAGGAATTTGAGACCAGCCTGACCAACATGGAGAAACCCTGTCTCTACTAAAAATACAAAAGTAGCCGAGAGTGGTGGCGCACGCCTGTAATCCAGCCACTCAGGAAGGCTGAGGCAGGAGAATTGCTTTAACCCAGGAGGCGGAGGTTGCAGTGAGCCGAGATCGCACCACTGCACT
>NC_045434.1:215318551-215347477 GCF_002776525.5 Piliocolobus tephrosceles
CTATCAGCTGTGTTAGGAATATTGAATAACCTACTAACCCAGGCATGCTATTTAGCTCTTTCTTTTTTTCAGGGGTGGGGCAGGCAGAGTGGGAGCAGTGGAACAATGACAGCTCACTGTTACCTGGGCTTATGTGATCGTCCCACTTCAACCTCCCAAGTAGCTGAGACTACAGGTGCATGCCACCACGCCTGGCTAATTTGAAAACTTTTTGTTGAGACTCAAAATATTGGGTCTCACTATGTTGCCCAGGCTGGTCTCAAACTCCTGGCCTCAAGAAATCCTCTTGCCCCAGCCTCATCCTCTGAGTAACTGGGATTACAGGCGTGCGCGACCACACCCAGCTAATTTGTTTTATTTTTAGTAGAGACAGGGTTTCGCCATATTGGCCAGGCTGGTCCGGAACTCCTCATCTCAGGTGATCCACCCACCTCGGCCTCCCAAAGTGCTGGGATTACAGGCGCGAGCCACTGCGCCTGGCCGAAAATGTTAACTTCATAAATTTTTTCAGGCATATGAATACATATAACAATTTGGGTGATAGAATGAGTTATCTGATTTTTCACTTTATAGCTTGAACATCTTCCATTTAAATAAATACATCATTATTCAAGGCTACATAGTAAGACTGAAAAATGATATTTAAAAATAACCCGTTATTGGGAATACAGAAGAACCGTACTCAATCCTCAACTATGGAAACATTATTGACTTAATCATTGGACTTATGCAAGATGGGTAAGCTGACCCCGGGACGGGAGTTCATTTCCCTACAGACATTCCACTTCCTGGCTACTCAGGCTTTCTTGTCACAAAGCCTGTGCAAGGAAGCTATTGGCCCTGCTCCTGGGCCCAGGAATGCTGCCGCTGCCTTGAATAGCTGTGTGAACAGTCCTTCTATGGGCAACAGGCAGCCCGCCTGGGTACCTGAATGTTTTCTGATTTGGGCCTGTGCTGCCCATGCTCACCCTGAAATTCAGACCAGATGCATTCTTATGGCAAAATGACGTGAAACTTTAAGTAGAAGAGAAAGCCTGCGGTTCTCATTTCAGAGGTGGAATACAAACAAAATGTCTTCTGGAAAGGCTGCGCGGACCTAGACCTCGCTGGAACCAGGGAATGATAGCCAGCTCCCATGCGCCTGGCCTGCTCTGGGACCCACGTGGGCGGGCGCCTTCCTCAGGAATGCGTTCTCAAAGGCCCACCGGGTGTAGGGGGGGCTGGAAAATAGCACAAACTCAAGTGTCCTCTGCAAAGCAGCAGTCCTGGTGGTGAAATAGAGGTCTTTTCTAAAACTGAGCAAAGCCTACCTTCCACTGAAGAAAAAATGGCTTCCATCGGAGGGCTCTTTTTTCCCTACAAGTGACATTCAAAGAGGTGCTGTCTCTATTGGAACTAAAACAAGGGCGATTCCTTCTTTCACCATTCCCCACGACAACACAAGTGACGGGAGGGCTGTGCTGAGTGGCATCACCTCCTAGTTTCAAGGCGGTCTCCCATCTGACTTTGAGCTCTCGCTCTTTATACCCAGTTCCCCTCTCATGGAGTCCGAGCAGCTGCTGCAGGGAGGCCCGGGAGCCCCTCGGGCGGGCAGCCCGGGAGCCGGCAGCTGCGCCGCAGGCTCTGAAACTACAACTGCGCCTGAAGCCGACTAAAGTTAATGCCTGTGTGCTAGAGTCAGAAGCTCCTGCAGGAACACAGGAATGGGGCCGACTCCTAGAATCCGGCCCCGAGTCACTTACAAATGCGCCAAGAAAAAAAGTCATCGAAAAACTTTATACGCGTTCTTGCTTTGGTCCAGAATGGTAAAAAGCCTATCCTTTGAGTGTGTCCCGTGATGGGGTTAACTAGCAACCCCTGAAACTAGTGGAACTCAAAAAGCAAAACAAAAAGCCATTGTACCCAGCCGCCCCAGGACCTGGGCCGGCGCCCTTGGGACGTCTGGCGTGAAAGGAGGGGTGGCTTTGGTTTCTGGGCCGAGCTCGCCTCTCCCGGGTTGGCTTCAGCAGCCGGGCCGGGTGGGTCATGGGCAACCCCGGGAGGCCCCCGGTCCCGGCGCACGGCGAGGCCGCCCTCGGAGCTGGCACTTGTCACTCACTGTCCCCGGCCCGGGTGTCAGCTGGAAGACGCGGAAGGGCAGAGGGAGGGAGCGGACGGCGGTGACTCATCCTGTGGAGCCGGGGGCGGGCGCCGCGCCGGTGGCAGGCGAGCCCGCGCTCGCGAGGGGCGGCGGCGCCGGGCACGGAGGGGTTAAGGGGGCGGTGCCGACGTCTCCCCGCCCATCCCGCCCCTCGAGGGCAGCGGCGCTCCGCCCTATTTATAGCAGCGGTGCCGGGCGCGTAGCGTTTCTCCGCAGGCCCCGGCCGCGGCGTCACCGGCAACCTAGCGAAGGCGCTATGGAGCGGCCGGCTCCCCTAGCCGTGCTGCCCTTCTCGGACCCCGCGCACGCCCTGAGCCTGCTACGCGGCCTGAGCCAGCTCCGCGCCGAGCGCAAGTTCCTGGACGTGACCCTGGAGGCGGCGGGCGGGCGCGACTTCCCGGCGCACCGCGCGGTGCTGGCCGCCGCCAGCCCCTACTTCCGCGCCATGTTCGCGGGGCAGCTGCGCGAGAGCCGCGCCGAGCGGGTGCGCCTGCACGGAGTGCCTCCGGACATGCTGCAGCTGCTGCTGGACTTCAGCTACACGGGCCGCGTGGCGGTAAGCGGCGACAACGCCGAGCCGCTGCTGCGCGCCGCCGACCTGCTACAGTTCCCGGCCGTGAAGGAGGCGTGCGGCGCCTTCCTGCAGCAGCAGCTCGACTTGGCCAACTGCCTGGACATGCAGGACTTCGCCGAGGCCTTCAGCTGCTCGGGGCTGGCGAGCGCGGCGCAGCGCTTCATCCTGCGCCACGTGGGCGAGCTGGGCGCCGAGCAGCTGGAGCGGCTGCCACTGGCGCGCTTGCTGCGCTACCTGCGGGACGACGGGCTGTGTGTGCCCAAGGAGGAGGCCGCCTACCAGCTGGCGCTGCGCTGGGTCCGCGCTGACCCGCCGCGCCGCGCTGCCCACTGGCCGCAGCTGCTGGAGGCCGTGCGCCTGCCCTTCGTGCGCCGCTTCTACCTGCTGGCGCACGTTGAGGCCGAGCCGCTGGTGGCGCGCTGCCCACCCTGCCTGCGCCTGCTGCGCGAGGCGCGCGATTTCCAGGCAGCGCGCTACGACCGCCACGACCGCGGGCCCTGCCCCCGAATGCGTCCTCGTCCCTCCACCGGTCTCGCCGAGATCCTCGTGCTCGTGGGTGGCTGCGACCAGGACTGTGACGAGCTGGTCACTGTCGACTGCTACAATCCGCAGACGGGCCAGTGGCGCTACCTGGCCGAGTTCCCAGACCACCTGGGCGGGGGCTACAGCATCGTGGCGCTGGGCAATGACATCTACGTGACGGGTGAGTGGGCCAGGGGCTGGCTAGGCTCTCTGGGGTTAAGCCCCGCGGGTACGGGAGCCCAGCTACTCGCGGGGGAAACGCACAGAGCCTGGAATCCTAGGGCCGCACCTGAGTCCATGATGGGGCCCTGGTGACTACATTTATCTGGGCTATACTTTCAACCTTGAAGAAGGGCCCCTTGTGTGAGCCGGGACAAGTAGCTGCTTGTGGGTCTCTGTGTCCCGTGCGGCCGAGGCTGCCAGGCTGAGCCAACTCCGTGCCCCGGAGGTGCCTCCCCACTTGGTTGGAAGATACTGGGGCATTCACCCCGCACAATGGGTGCTTTCTTTTTCTGCTTAAGGAATCCAGGGACAGGCAGGAGGCCGACGCCCGGTGAGGCATCTGTTCCCCACAAGCCGGGGAATTTCTCTCTCCCTGCTGAGCCACACCGGGCCCCCTGACTCACTCTTTGTCACCGGTGACAAAGTTCCCTTGGGCTTGCACCTAGGCTCTGTGCTCTGGTCACATGGTGTTTAGGCTGAACTCCCCAGAGACTGTAAACATGGTCACATGTTAAGAGGTTTTCTTCCAGTTACTTGGCCCAAACCCCAAAACACTGCCGAGTCATGGTAGGCGGGTCCCAATCCGCCTGAGTTTGGGCTTCGACAGTTTTTATTCAAGATAAATCCCAGTTCAAACCCGAGGCTACCTCCTTTGCTGGGGTGAGGAAGGGCGGTCTCTGTGACTGCTATATAAGGAAAGAACCCACCAGGCAGGCATGTGAGGCGGTTATCAGGCAAGGAGGTGGGGACTGGGATGTCACAGCTGCCGTGCCCAGCCTTGCATGTTCGCGAGAGAGCCCACTTTGGGACGTGCTCCGAGTTCCAGTGGGGCTCTGAGGTGTCAGGGGACAGTTGCTGGGCTCTGTTGCCACAGCTTCCTTAGCCTGCAGCTCTGAGTCCAGCTTCTGCTGGATTCTGCCGGAATCTCGGCCTCTTTTCAATCCGAGGTTGTCCGCAAGTTGATTGGGGACTGTGTCCCTCCCCTCTCCCCAAAGTCTGACTAGTGGCTTTGAGCAGAGAATTCCTTCCCAGAACTGGTGAGACTGGCCCCAGCTTTCTGCACGCCCTTCCATAAATGTCCCAGCAGAGCAGTTAATCCCTCGGGTTTCGGCAGGTGGCTGGGTCATTCCTTTCAGCTGCCTTTCACACAGCTCCATGGAAGGGAGTAGGCCGGCAGAGCTCACTTCCTAAGAACAAGAACTTGCTCTTCTCGCTTTAGCGCTCAGGGCTGTGAAACAGAATGTCCTGTATGCTGTGTCCTGTGGCGCCAGCCTGGGAGGCCAAGGGGTATAGCCCCCAGGATGCTTGGGTTCCCTTCATGTCCTGGGGTTTCTAATAGACCTGGTGTAATTTATGATTACAGCCAGTACTCCTTTTTATTTTTAGCTTTTTATTGAAGTTAAAAATACGGGGCCGGGCGCAGTGGCTCTTTGTAATCCCAGCACTTTGGGAGATCAAGGTGGGTGGATCTCTTCAGCTCAGGAGTTCAAGACCAGCCTGGGCAACATGGTGAAACCTCGTCTGTACAAAAAGCATAAAAATTAGCCGGGTGTGGCGGCGCTTCCCTGTCGTCCCAGCTACTCAGGAGGCTGAGGTGGGAGGATTGCTTGATCCCAGGAGGTGGAGATTGCAGTAAGCTGAGATCATGCCACTGCAGTCCAACCTGGGTGACAGGCAAGACTCTTTCTCAAAAAATAATAATAATAGTACAGGTAGAAGAGGATGTATGTACATGTGTGTGTGTATGTGTGTGTGTGTGTATATATATATATACGTATATAAAATGCTTACACAGCTTCATGGATTTTTCTAAACCAAACACAGCTTTGTAACCTGCACCAGAATCAAGAAGTGGCCTCGCAGTGTAGTGTTAGGTCTCCTGCTTACAGCAGGAAGTGGGTTTCCGCTCATCTTGTCCTGACAGAACCTTGCTTAGAGGGTGCCCAGGAAGCCTAGGAGTTAGTGAGCAAGTCCCTGAGCACCCCACCAACAAGCTCTGTGGCTCCCCAGGAGAACTGTCCCAAGGCCCAGGGCTTTGGTCTGCTGACGTGTGTGCATGGCTGTGGGGCGGTGTCGAGAGGAGGCTGCTGGATTCTTCACCATGGCACCCAAGACCTTTGTTTGGTAGAGGCTTGGTGGCAGTCATCTTGCTGGGCAGTGGTCAGCGTGTGCTTTGCCTTAGCCACAGCATGGGGCCTGGGCTCTGGGGAGAGGATGTGTGTCGGGTGAAGCCCAGATATGTGAATTCCTCCCAAGGGAGAGGCCCTCACTGAAGTTTGGGAGGGTGCAGGTGGGTGACTCGCCTCGAGTGGGCTGACCATCTGTCCATCATGTGTCCTGGCAGGTGGGTCTGATGGCTCCCGGCTCTATGACTGCGTGTGGAGGTACAACTCGAGTGTGAACGAGTGGGCAGAGGTGGCACCCATGCTGAAGGCCCGCGAATACCACAGCTCCTCTGTGCTGGACGGACTGCTGTATGTGGTAGCCGCCGACAGCACCGAGCGCTATGATCACACCACCGACTCCTGGGAGGCCCTGCAGCCCATGACCTACCCCATGGACAACTGCTCCACCACCGCCTGCCGTGGCCGGCTCTATGCCATCGGCTCCCTGGCCGGCAAGGAGACCATGGTGATGCAGTGCTACGACCCGGACACCGACTTGTGGTCGCTGGTGGATTGCGGCCAGCTCCCGCCCTGGTCCTTCGCCCCCAAGACTGTGACTCTAAATGGACTCATGTACTTTGTCAGGTGAGTTCCAGGTGCCGAGCCCCACTGTGTGTTTGGCGGCTCTTACCAGGCCCTGTGCTGAGCACATCATGGCTGTTCTCCCTTTCGACAGATGAGAAACTGAGACCTAGCTGGGGTCGGAGGCTGGGTCTGGCTGTTTTTGTTTTTGTTTTTGATTTGTTTTGTTTTGTTTTCCAGACAGAGTCTCGCTCTGTCGCTCAGGCTGGAGTGCAGTGGCGCCATCTCGGCTCACTACAAGCTCCGCCTCCCGGGTTCTTGGCATTCTCCTGCCTCAGCCTCCCGAGTAGCTGGGACTACAGGCGCCCGCCACCATGCCCAGCTAATTTTTTTGTATCTTTAGTAAAGATGGGGTTTCACTACGTTAGCCAGGATGGTCTCGATCTCCTGACCTCGTAATCGGTACGCCTCAGCCTCCCAAAGTACTGGGATTATAGGCATGAGCCACGGCACCCAGCCTGTTTTTTTTTTTTTTTTTTTTTTGAGGCGAGAGTTTCACTTTTGTTGCCCAAGCTGGAGTACAGTGGCGCGATCTTGGCTCACTGCAACCTCTGCCTCCTGAGTTCAAGCCATTCTCCTTTCTCATCCTGCCAAGTAGCTGGGATTATAGGTATGCACCACCATGCCTGGCTGATTTTTGTATTTTTAGTAGAGACAGGGTTTCTCCACGTTGGTCAGGCTGGTCTAGAACTCCTGACCTCATGTGATCCGCCTGCCTCAGCCTCCCAATGTGCAGGGATTATAGGCATAAGCCACAGCGCCTGGCTTTTTTTTTCTCTTGGAAATTAAACAATTTTTTTTTTTTTTTGAAACAGAGTCTCGCTCTGTCACCAGGCTGGAGTGCAGTGGTGCAGTCATGGCCCACTGCAGGCTTGACCTCCTGGGCTCAAGCAGTCCTCCCACCTCAGCCTCCCAGGTAGCTGGGACCGCAGACATGCGCCACCACACCTGGCTAATTTTTTGTAGAGATAGGGTCTCACTGTATTTTCCAGGCTGGTCTCAAAATTCCTGGCCTCAAATGATCCTCCCGCATTTCCCGCCTCCCAGAGTGCAGGGATTGTAGGCGTGAGCCCCCACATCCAGCCAGGCCGGGTGTTTCGGAGCCCAGACTGCTTGTTCCATTCCTTTGGGTGTAAGGAAAACCCCAGGCTTGCTTTTAAGGGATTTCACGGGTGGTGGAGTTGGGCTTTTCCAGCAAGAGCAGGCTGTAGCCTGGGCAGCACGGAGCAGAGACAGGCAGCCTGTGGGTCATCATGTGTCTCCTGGCCTTGATGACCTCTCTGGTCACAGCCAAATGCTGCCTCTGACTGGTTGGTGGGCATCAATGATGGCACGGGGCAGACCCTGCCTGCTGTACTCTGCTGCTTGTTCACACATCCTGCTGCTCCCTTCCAGCCTAGAGCCTGCCTGAAGCTCTGGGTCCACGTGGGAAGGGGAGGAACTGAATGACAGTCCCCACTGTGCCCTTTTGGTCTGGGGCTTTGAATGGGGAGCTTGGGGGATGTGAGCTCCCTGCTCCTTGGCCTCCTGCCTCGTACCACCAGAGCTGCCCGGGCCTTGGCGTATGCCCCACCGTCCCCCACACAGGAGGCTCCTTACCAGGCTTTTGGAGTGACCACCAAGAAGAACAGGGGTGGCATTGCTTCTCACGCAAGTAGCGGGCACCACCATGTGCCCAGAACCAATGGTCTTGCTCTGAGAAAGCCCTGGAATCTCAGCCAGCTCTGGTCCCATTATGAAACAGTATCTGACCCTTTGCCCAGCTCTCCCTCCCTCAAGTTGTGAAGGTGTCTTCAAAGAGGGGGTGGAGATGGCTATAAATATAACTTATCAGAGCGCCAGAGCCTTCCTTTCAGCCTCTAGGCAGTGGTTCCAGGCCCTGTGCCTTTGAGAGTCCGCCTCCCCTCCCCCATCTGTCCCCAGGGAGGTCTACCTGCTGGGTTCACCTTCCCACAGGGAAGCACGAAGGTCTGCCCCCCACCATCCCCCACCCCACCCACTGCTAGCTTTTACAGGGGTTTCCGAAGCCACCTGCGCATGTGGGAGGAAGCAGTGCTCTGGAAAGGCTGCATCCGTTCATCTTACTAATGTGACCTGTGTCAGCGGACAGAGGAGGGGCGCCCAGGCTCAGCCTGAGTGGAGGCTGCTTGAGCCCGAAAGAGAAGGCTAGGCATGCAGGGGCCCTGCCTCTCATTTTGGGATCAAGACCCTTCAACTTCATCTGGTCCCCCCAGGGTATTTGTCCCAGTGTCACCTTGTCTGTGCACTTTGACTCTTCAAGAGCCACATAACCCTCTGCCCAGAACACCACCTGTCTTTGGGCAGCTTGTGCCTAGGATGTGCCATTTTCAGGGAGGCCACAGCCTCAGCCATTGTCCATGTGACCCACAAATGACCTGGGCCTCCCTCCCCTTGGTTCTGGTACAAGATGGCTCCTTGGTTGGGGTGTAATAGCGCCCTCTGGGAATGCTGGCGAGCTCTGTCCAACCTCTGGGCTGTGGTTTGCAAGTCTCTGCTGGGAAAAGAGAAGGCAGCCTAGCAGGTTCCAGTGTTTGATCACCACCACCACCACCACCACTATAGGGCCCCCAAACTGAGGGTGGCCTTGACATTTTGAAATGATTGGAGGCAAGAAATCAAGACAAGAATAACATTTCAAGTTAGACGAGATGTAAATGTCTGTCCATGGATAAAGTTTTCTTGGCACACAGCTAGCCTTGTGTCTGTGCATTGTCTGTGGCTGGTTTTGTGCGGCAGTGTCAGGTTCACAACTACCATTATTTGTCTTGTAGTATCTTTGCATTTCTTTTTTTTTTGTTTTTGAGACGAAGTCTCACTGTGTCGCCCAGGCTGGAGTGCAATGGCACGCTCTTGACTCACTGCAATCTCTGCCTCCCAGGTTCAAGCGATTCTCCTGCCTCAGCTACCTGGGTTCAAGCGATTTTCCTGCCCCAGCCTCCCGAGCAGCTGGTATTACAGGCATGCGCCACCACACCTGGCTCATTTTTGTATTTTTAGTAGAGACGGGGTTTCACCATGTTGGCCAGGCTGGTCTCGAACTCCTGACCTCAGGCACTCCACCTACCTCAGCCTCCCAAAGGGCTGCATTGCAGGCGTGAGCCACAGTGCCTGGCCTATATTTTGAGCCTTTTACTGTGGGGATATAAAGGGTGTCAGACGAAGTTGAAGGGTCTTGACCCCACAGTGAGAGGCACTTGAATATGGTAGTGAACAGGACAGGGTCGGGGCTCACGGTGATATTGGGGACAGTGGCAAGGAGTGTTCCAGAGCACGTGGGGATGCACAGTGGAGCAAGGAGCCTTTTTTAAGATCTGAAGGGAGCTGCTGTAGCCTCGGGGGGTGGGGGACAGCCACCTTGATACTGGGTGATGGGGAGGCACTGAATGGGCTTCAAGTACTCAGAAGCCTGATCTTCAGGTTTGGGAGTGAGGATTCTGGCCCTGGAGGCCTGGCCGAGTGGGCACAGGGGGCTGAAATTGGTTCCTAAGAGCTGGGGATGAAGCCTACCTTGCAAGGGTGCTGCTGGATGGCATCAGAAAGATCCAGGTCACTGGAGGAGTCAGTGACTCAGGGGAGGACTCCACTCCAGAGCTGCACACCTGAGGGCACTTCCTCCTGGCTCTGAGCAGTCGTCCTCCTGCTGCCCCCTCCACAGGGACGACTCCGCCGAGGTGGACGTGTACAACCCGACGAAGAACGAATGGGACAAGATCCCACCCATGAATCAGGTAAACGCAGGCGGGCCAGCGTTGGAAGCACAGGCTGGTCCTGACTTTGCAACCCCAGTGTCATCATGATGAGTGTTTGGGATCCACAGCCATGATGGGTGGGTCTCATTTCAGTTAATAGAAGGCTGCTCTTATCCTCATTCTGCACTTGAGGCTCACTCCCTGAGACATAGACGTTAAGTAATATCCCAGAATGACACAGCTTAGCACGCATTTGAGCAGTGTTTACTGAGTGTCTACTGTAAGCCAGAGAGCAGAAGGAAGTGAGGGAGCAAGGCATGCAGTCATCTGGAGTGACCTGTTCCAGAGAGGGGCAGCAGGTACAGAGGCCCCGCGCCAGGGCACCCTGTGTGTTCTTGGGTACACCAGCAGCCAGTGCAGCCGGAGCAGAGTCAGCATGAGGTCTGTGACCTACGTTTTTTATTTTTATTTATTTATTTATTTTTGAGACGGAGTCTCGCTCTGTCGCCCAGGCTGGAGTGCGGTGGCCGGATCTCAGCTCACTGCAAACTCCGCCTCCCGGGTTTACGCCATTCTCCTGCCTCAGCCTCCCGAGTAGCTGGGACTACAGGCGCCCGCCACCACGCCCGGCTTATTTGTTTATTTTTGAGGCAGAGTCTGTGTCACCCAGGCTGGAGTGCAGTGGCTCAATTTTGGCTCACTGCAAGCTCCGCCTCCCAGGTTCACGCCATTCTCCTGCCTCAGCCTCCTGAGTAGGTGGGTCTATGGGCGCCCGCGACTGCGCCCAGCTAATTTTTTGTATTTTTAGTAGAGGTGGGGTTTCACCGTGTTAATCAGGATGGTCTTGATCTTCTGACCTCATGATCCCCCCGCCTCAGCCTCCCAAAGTGCTGGGATTACAGGCATGAGCCACCGCGCCTGGCCTTACCTTTTTTATTTTTGAGACAGGGTCTTGCTCTGTCACCCAGGCTGGAGTGCAGTGGTGCAATCATGGCTCACCGCAGCCTCTACCTCCTGGACTCAGGCAGTCCTCCCACCGCACCTTGAATAGCTGAGACTACAGGCGTGTGCCACCACACCCAGTTATTATTATTTTTCTCATATGTAGATACGAAAGAATATTCTTAAAATTTTTGTAGAGGCAGGGTCTTGCTGTGTTACCCAGGCTGGTCTCAAACTCCTGGCCTCAAATGACCCTCCTGTCTCAGCCTCCCAAAGTGCTGGGATTACACGCGTGAACCCCCATGCCCAGCTGGTTCCTGAGGAACTCACTGTGGGAATACTGCTTTTTTCTTTTTTTTTTTTCTTTTGAGACAGAGTCTCGCTCTGTTGCTCAGGCTGGGGTGCAGTGGTGCGATCTCGGCTCACTGCAAGCTCCATCTCCCAGGTTCCCGCCGTTCTCCTACCTCAACCTCCCGAGTAGCTGGGACTACAGGCGCCCACCACCACGCCCAGCTAATTTTGTTTTTGTATTTTTAGTAGAGAGGGGATTTCACTGTGTTGGCCTGATGGTCTGGATCTCCTGACCTTTTGATCCACCCGGCTCAGCCTCCCAAAGTGCTGGGATTACAGGCGTGAGCCACCATGCCCAGCCCACTGTGGGAATACTTCTATTAAGCACCTGCTGTGTGTTCTGAATAGGACAGCCAGGGTCCACTCCTTCTCCCTGGGCTTGTTGAGAAGAGGGGTGCCCCGCCTGACAGTGTGATGGGACGGGGAGGCCTCAATGCCATTTGGCCATGTGAGCAATCTCAGTCCAAGGTACACGTTATACTGCCTACAGCCTTCTTTCCTCTCTGTCTTTTAACGTTTCCAAACCCACACTCTGTGATATCTAGCCTCACAGCTTACACCGCAGCTTAATGTCCTTGCAGTTAAGATACCCAGCTTTCTGTTTTCCCCACAGTAAGCTGCACATAGTCATAGCGAATTTGGGAAAGATGGAAGGAATCATCCAGCCTTGTGGTTCAGAGCCCAGCTCTGCCAGAGTCAGCCATGCAAGCCTCAGTTTTCCCATCTGTAACATGGGGAGAAGAGCACTGCCCAGCCCAGAGGGCCACTGCAGAGATTCTGAGAGAGAACCTAGGAAGCGCTGCTCAGCACCACCTGCACACGGGGAGGCCTGGCGCTGCAGCGGGCACCTTATCACCATAGGGAAGGCCCAGCTGCCCCCGGGGAGGCCTGTTCTCCTAGGCAGGGTGTGGGAAAGGAGTTGGCCTCTGCTGCTTTCTGGGAGAGCCAAGGCCACCCCGTGGGGTGCTGACAGGGAAGCCTTGTCTCCAGTGGTTCCCCAGGTGGGGCCTTGCCCTACCCCCTCCTCTGACCTCCACTCACTCATCCCTTTGACCCACAGGTGCACGTTGGGGGCAGCCTGGCCGTCCTTGGGGGAAAGCTGTACGTCTCTGGGGGATATGACAATACATTTGAACTCTCGGACGTGGTAGAGGCCTATGACCCAGAGACTCGCGCATGGAGCGTGGTGGGGCGGCTCCCAGAACCCACCTTCTGGCATGGCAGCGTCAGCATCTTCCGCCAGTTCATGCCCCAGACCTTCTCAGGTGGACGCGGCTTCGAGTTGGACAGTGGCAGCAATGACATGGACCCGGGCCGACCCCGGCCGCCGCGGGACCCTGACGAGCTGCACTAGCCCCGGTCTGGCCCTGCATGGGCCTTGGTGCAGGTAACTGGCACCTCTGCGGGGCAGTGCCCCACTCCTTTGTGCACGAGGACAGGTTGGGCTCACAGGAGGAGCACAGGCTCTTGGGTGGCTGAGCAAGCCCAGGATCCATTACCTGGAAGGTTTCTGTGCCTTGAGAGCCTGAATCTGAGGCCATCGGGAACGCCCTTCCCGCAGTTGAGGAAGAGCTACCTTCCTGCTGGCACATGTTTCTGGGTCTTGGAGGTCACCCCCACCCTGCGGATCACAGCTCACCCACGCGGCGCACACCCCTCCTGCTGCTGTCATCTGCACCTACTTGCTCCCACGTTGGGAGAGGAGGACAACTTGGGAGGGATGCGTGAAGGGAGGAGGGGTCCTCCCATGAGGCTGAGGATGGCCTGAACCTGGAGCAGCGGACCAGGCACCAGGCAGAGGCTGAAGTGGGGTCCCAAATTCTACATCCAGAGGTGTGGGGAGCCTGCCTCCCTAGCTCCTGGCCCCTGCCAAGGGCTTACATCAAAACACCTCAGAGTGCGGGTCTCCAGAGGCTGCACCCAGGACAGTGGGACATGAGCAGGAGTGTGGGCTGGGAGGGTGAAGAGGATGTGGCCATATCAGATGCTGGACCTCCCCAGCCATAGCCCCCCGCTCCTGCGCCCGACTGGCTGTTGTGTCCTCACCTCTCACCGTCTCCTTCACCGGCCTGGGACAGAAGCCCAGGGGAGGTTTCAGCGCTCCTGAAAGGTCATAGCTCCTTCCCAGGAGGCCCTGGGAGGCGGTGATTGACACCCAGCCAAGCAGACAGCTGCGGGTGCCCGAGCCCTTGCTGGGCCTGCGCATGAAGAGTCCCACCACTTCCAAAGGAAGTCCTGGGTAGGAGGTGGCCTTGGTGGTTGGTTCCAAAGTTGAAAATGCTTGCAGTTTGACCTTAGAAGAAGAAGTGGGAAGAAGAGGGAGCTCTACAGGGTCAGCTTTGTTCCATTTTTCGAGAGTCTAGAAAGTCCTGTTGCCAAAGCTTTCTGCAGGAGCTCCTGGGCGAATGCCGCAGCTTGGCGGCCCCTGGTTTTCTTAGAAATGGTCAGTTTCCCCTCAAAGTACCCAAAGTAGCCTTGGCTTGAGTTTTTGTCCTTGCCTCCCTTTTCAGGGAAGAGGGCGTTTAGACTGCATCTTCCTCGTTAAAGAAGATTAAAGCTAATGTGTGTTGCGTTTTCTAGTGAACTAACTTGTAGAGATGTTCTCAGCAGGAAGACAGTCTTAGCACTGTCACTTAGCAGATTGCACTTAAGACCCTTGTGCTGGCCAGATGGCATGGCTGGTTGCCTTAATATGTCCCCTAGGAAGGGCTAGGGGACACCTGACAGGGCTGCCTGGCCTCTCCCTCATGCTCTTGAAGAGCCCAGTCCATACACTGTGCATGTCATTGCTGTCGGGTTAGAAAGTCTTGTCCTAGAACGCCCTGGCTGGTGTGGTTACAGTTCGTGGCGGCTCTTCTCCCTTGAGTCATGGTCATCTCCCAGCACCTGCTGTGTACCAGGTGCTGGTCGGAAGGCCGAGGACGGGGGCCCAGCACCGTCCAGGCCTGCTGGGACCTGGCTGGGAGTCCTGTGGGCAGCGTGGAACATGCAGCTGGGCTTCCTGGTACGGTTGCTTGCCCTGTGCCCTGGGCCTTTTCCTGCCTTCCTCCTTCCTCTGCTCCCTTGGGGCTCCCCCTTGGCCTCTCCTGGTCTGTGCAAACCCCCTCAGGGAGCTTCCCTGCCCTGTAGCACTCACTTAACTTCCTAGGGGGCTGCTGAGCCCATCCCGAGGTTGTTGGAGCTCAGTGGGGCAGCTTGTCTCCCTTGGCAGCAGGGGCGTAAGGGCTGGGTTTGGCCATACAAGGTTGGCTATGCCCTCAATCCCTGACTGTCCCAGGCACTGAGCTCGGCACCCAAGGAAGGACATGCTGTCCAGACTGTGCGATGACTGCCAGCACAGGGCATCTCGGGCAGGCTGGGCTGTGAGGCCTTGCCTCTGGAAGAGAACTCTGGGTTCCTGTTTTCTCTCTCTGCGGCTTTGCTGTGGTTGGAGCTGCCGTACTCCAGGCCTGTGGTGGCCACTCAGACCGGCTGTGGTGCGAGCCAGTGCAGGAGAGCTGGGTTTGGGATTGTGCCCTCTCCTGTGTCTGTCCTCCGGACCTGCCCAGGTCTCCACCATCAGGACCCCGTCTTTGGGTTTAGAAGACCAAGTATGGGGAAGAGCAGGCACCAGCCTCTGCAGCAATGGGTCCCTCTAGCCTGTGGACACCAGCTGGGGGATCCAAGGTCAGGCCCTCTCCTTTCCCCAGCTCCCCTCTGCTGTGGGTTCTGGGCTGTCATGTCCCCACCACTTAAGGATGTCTTCACACTGACTTCAGGACAGATGCTGGGAAGCCTGGGCATGGCCACGTGTTACGTGTACAGAATTTTGTCTACAGCACAAATTAAGTTATGTAAACACAGTGACTGGTATTTAATGCTGATCTATTATAAGGTATTCTATATTTATATGACTTCAGAGACGCGTATGTAATAAAGGACGCCCTCCCTCCAGTGTCCACATCCAGTTCACCCCAGAGGGTCGGGCAAGTTGACATATTTATTTTTGTCTATTCTGTAGGCTTCCATGTCCAGAATCCTGCTTAAGGTTTTGGGGGTACCTTCAGTACTTTTTGCAATAAAAGTATTTCCTATCCATTTGGGGTCACTGCCTTTGTCCTCCTGCTACTGTCTTCTGGGACTCCTTTGGGCTGAGGCCAGATGTCGGGGGAATAGGCAGCATGGAATCCAGGGCTCACACTGAGGGTCTTAAAAAGCCTTCCAGGCCCTTTCTCATCTCAGATTGTAGCAAGAGATGAAGCAGTGGAAAAGACATGCCCGAGAGGCAGGGTGTGGTGGCTCACACCTGAGATCCCAGTGCTTTGGGAGGCTGAGGAGGGAGGATCACTTGAGCCCAGGGGTTCAAGACCACCCTGGGCAATACAGGAAGACCTTGTCTCCATTTAAAGAGAGGAGAGGCTTGAGAAGTAAATGCTGTGGCGTGGGTGATGCCCGGGAAACTTGCCTGCTCCAAAGCTGGTCTCTGCCTGTTTGTCCTCGACGCGGGCCCAGTGCCTGCTCCAAAGCTGGTCTCTGCCTGTTTGTCCTCGACGCGGGCCCAGCTCCCACAGCCCTTCCTGAGGTTGCGGTACATACAGGTGGTGGTGAGACTCCCATCTGCAATGGGATGGCCTTTGGACCTGGGGAGGTGGAGCCCTTCAAATACGGTCCCAAACCAGGCTATGAATCCACAAAAGCTGTCTGACTCAGGATGTTTTTCACATCTGCAGAGTCCGTCTGAACCTGAGAGAGAGGCCAGTGTCTTGGCTGGGAAGGGGAGCAGTGTTGAGACCACAGTGGGCCTTTTGTTTTGTTTTGTTTTGTTTAAGACAGGGTCTCATTCTGTTGCCTAGGTGGAATACAGTGGTGCAATCTCGGCTCACTGTATCCTTCACCTCCTAGGTTCAAGGGATTCCCGTGCCTCAGCCTCCCGATGCGCCACCACACCCAGCAATTTTGTATTTTTAGTAGAGAAATGAAACTGTCAGTAATTTGTCCAGGGCCAACTTAGTTAGGAAGAAATTTAAACATAAGCAATCTGTTCTAGGGCCCACGTGCATTTGCTCCTTGACACACGTACCCCACAGCTGTAGAACATGGGGACCAAAGCCTCCTGGACACACAGACCAGGCTGCTCTTGAGGGAAGGGCCCCACCCGCCTCAGGCCCCCAGGTGTGCTTAGCTGCACTAACTGGGCCCAATCCTTGATTCTGAACAAGGCCAGCCCCTTGGGTCCTGACACTCTACTGAACTCCAGAAGCTTAGTAATGACTTCGATCCCCAGAAGCTGGCATCACCTCAGCTCCAAATGAGGAATACTAGTGCTCTATCTGGACCCCACTATAAAATCTTGCAATAACGAGGAACATAATAGAGATGTGGAGAGCAGCCAAGGCCAGAGGTTTGGTCCCCAAAGGAACCCCATCCAAGCCTCACTCAGCTGAGGTTTCCTGACAGGAGGGAAAGCTGCCAGCTGAGCTGAGGCCCACAGGACCGGGCAGGACACCACTCTGTCCTGAGGGCATGGGTGGGAAGGCGGCACTTCCCCGACTCCAGGACACTGGAGAAGAGACTGTCAGGCTGAAATACGTGAGTCCAAAGCCACATGGTTTATTGGGTGGGGCCAAGTGGGCTCTGGCGGCCAAAGTGGGCTATGTGTCACAGTCCTCAGGGACAGCAGCTGTGATGATGAGGGAGGGCTCCAGGACAGCTGGGCTGGTGAAGCTCTCCTCTGCACACAGTCTCTGGCCTGGGAGCTGGGAGGCCAGGCCGCCCTGGGCCAGGGACTCCACAATGACCTCCGCTGAGCCCACCTCCAGCTCCGCAGGCGGCTGCAGCGCCACCACCACCATCTTCTCGTCCTCGATGATCAGGTTGCGGAGCTTGCGCTGCCGCGGGTTGTAGTTCTCCACCCGGTCGTGGATCTCCATGTGCCTCCGCAGGTGGGCCTGGCGGGGAAGGAGAGCTCAGGACTTCGGGGGATCCTGGGGGAGGGGAAGGGGCCCGGGGCCTGGCCTACCTGCCGGGTAAACTTGTAGCCGCACTCGGTGCACTCGAACTTCCTCACCCCCTTATGTCGTCTGACATGCACACGCAGTTGCTCCACGGCTGCGGGAGGGAGGAGAACACGGAGGGGATCGTGCAGGAGCCCCAGGCCCCGGGACCCTCGAGGAAGCCCAGCAGGAGGTCAGGACAGGCAGCAAGGGAGGGGACCAAGCCATGGGCAGGGGGTTCTTTCTGCAGTACGTGGGGCCAGTGGTTTAAAAGTGCTGCACAGGCCCTGCCAGGCTCTCCAGTGCCACCCAAGGTCACTACTGCACAGGACACCCCTGCCTTCGAAGCAGGTCCACTCTCAACTCTACCGTGTGGGACACAAGAGAGGTTCACTGGCAAGAAAGGAGCGTTTCCTCCTCAGAGACCCTCCAACTCAGATGAGCAGGAAAAGGCTCTCCCAGGGTCGCCCAGGTACCTTTGAAGGTCTTGCCGCAGATCTGGCAGAAGTGGGGCCGGCCCTCCTGATGGCGGCTGGCCACGTGCCTCAGGAGGGGCCCCTTCTCAGTGAAGCGCTGTTCACAGAACTCGCAACTGAAGGGCCTTTCCCCGGTGTGAGTGCGGTTGTGCTTGTCCAGGCTGGCTGCAGGCACAAGGCAAGAGCTCAGCCTGGGGCCTTGGCCTCGGGATAGGGATGGGGAGGGGAGGGGCGAGGCGTACCTCACCTTGGGTTCGGAAGGTCTTGCCACAGAGGTGGCACTGGAAGGGCTTCTCGCCCGTGTGTGTGCGCAGGTGCATGTTGAGATTGGCCTTTTGGGTGAAGGCGTGGCTGCAGAACTCACACACGTGTGGCCTCTCATTCCTGTTAGGGTGGGGACAGAGGGCAGAGGCCATCACCAAGGGAAGTGACCCCCTTCGCTCTGCTACAGCTAGGAGCATGGCTGGTGGAAAGAGGGCTTGGGCAGTGCTAGGAAAGGGGCACCACCTCCACCCCAGAGCAGGACAATCTATGTGCAGGGAATCAAAAGAAACTAAGGAAGCTCAGAATCTGCCCCGGGGGCACAGAGGCTTGTCTGAGCCTGAAACAAGTGCCCCCAGCCTCTCTGCCTGGCATAGCTGCTTGCCCTTCGGGTCCCACTACCCCAGAAAGGCTGTAGGCACTAGATTCAGGGTGGAGGCCGAGGGCACACTCATCTGTGTAAAAGTCAGCAAACTGTCTTCCCTGCCGGTGCAAGCCTGGGCTGGCAGCAGGACTGGGCCCCAGGAGTGAACAGGCGACACACACCTGTGCTTGGCCTTGATGTGCATCTGCAGGCCATTCCGGCTGGAGGCCCGGTGCCCACACTCCTCACACACAAACAGCTTCTCACCACGGTGCTTGAAAGCTTCATGCAGCTGCAGCTCTGTCCGAGACAGGAAGCACTTGGCACAGGTGGGGCACTGCAGGCAGACCAGGCAGGCAGAGGGAGGGACCAGGGCCAGGGTGAGAGTAGGGAAGGGCTGCCTGAGAGACCCACAAGCCCCCTCCCCCTGAACAACAGAAAGCACACGGCTGGCTGCCCACTCTGGGCACAGCTCACTCTTGCTCATGCCAGCATCAAAACATGCCCAGCCCTGCCTGTCACTTACTGCATGGGGCTTTGGGGCTCCATGCAGCTTGATCATGTGGCTCTGCAAGTCCTTCTTCTGCATGAACTGCTGGGAGCAGGAGGAACACTGAAAGAGAGGCCCGCAGTCACCTCCAGGGCAGCCTGCACCCACGAAACCCTGCCCCCACCCTTGGGCTGTAGGGCGGGAACAGGAGGCCCCAGTGAGATGATACTGGGAGGACCCTGATCTGGTGTGAAGGATGGCGCAAGGGAGGGCCCTCAGCTGCCCAGAGGATGCCAAGCCTGTCCTCCATGGAAAGAAACAAGGGCCTAATAAGGACCCTGGAGGTGAGGCTGCAGCCCGCAATCCTGCCCAGATAAGGGGGCACTGGACAGGCAGGGAAGGCAGGCTCCCTGGCAGCTGCCGTGAGGGAGGTGCCTCATGGCACCCCACGTAAAGGGCTCAGCAGGAGGGATCCTGGGGCTGCCCACCCCTGGCCTGGAGACACGCCAAGCCTGACCTTGTAGGGCATCTCCCCCGTGTGAGACACCATGTGCACCCGCAGCTCCATCCTCCGGCGGAATGTCTCCTGGCACACGGAGCACGTGAAGACCTGGCAGTGTGAGGGGCAAGCAGGGCCGGCATCAGCGGGGGCCTCTGCCTGTGACAGCAGCCTCTGCCCGGGCTTCCGCTTGCTGCTGGGAAGAGTCTGCCTGGGCGGGGGGGGGGGGATGCTAGGGGGGGAGAGGGCAACAGGTAACCTGCCTGGCCTGACCGTCACTGAGTGCTGCAAGCCCACCGCACACCAGGCCCTTCTCAAGCCCAGACAGACTGGGGGCAGGGTCCGAGTGGCCTCACCCACAGTCCCTGGCCCCAGTGGCTGCTGACAGGCCTCTAGAAAAGTGGGTCTGGGTTTCAGCGGGCCCTGACACAGAAGCCAGCAGTGGGGTTGCTGGGGGTGGCCAGGGGGCCTTTCCCTGCTGCCATTCCCTATAGAGGCTCCCCTTCTCCAAAGCCCAAGGTGGAGGTGGGCAAGGGGCCTAGAAAGGCCAACCCCAAATGCCTCCCACAGAGTCCCTCCTATGCCTGTCCCTTCCGCCCTCAGGACCTATGTCCCCACCTGTACCAGGGCATGGACCTGATGACATCCAAGGACCCCACAGCTTTCCTGAGTTTACAGTACCCCTCTCAGATAGTCTCCTGGGGCCCTTCCCGGATGGCAGGAAGACAGGGAGGCCAGTGTGCCCTGCCCACAAGTACCTGGGCCAGCTCCCAAGTACCTGTTCCGAGCGGTTCATGCAATTCCGGGCTTCATGCTCCAGGAGGTTCTCCTTCCGAAAGTAACACTTCCCACACTTGGGACACTCAAAGGGTTTCTCCCCAGTATGTTTCCTGCCAGGAGAAGCCACAGGGGTGGGGTGGCTGACAGGGTTTCCCATCTCTCCCTCACCCAGGGCCCCTTCTGGGTCCCTTCTAAGGGGAACAAGTGTTCTGAGGTGACACCAGCTGGTTAAGGTGCAGGGACAAGCCCAGAAGCCTCTCCCAGCACGGAGACTCTCCGCAAGGGAGAGTGCCGTGGCAAGAAGCTCACGAAGGTCCTGAGAGGCTGCCATGATCTGACCAGCACAGAGGCCTATGGGGAGGCCCAGTTGGCCGCATTCTGTCTGAAGACAGAGGCAGATCTTGGGTCCTGACTACTAGAGAAGCAACTCAAGGCTTCCAAGAGCTTCAAACCCAAGGCCAGATCCTCACCTGACTCCACTGCCCCACCTAGCCCGGCAACAGCTTCTCCCGGGTAGCCAGGGGAGCTGCCTATCTGGTCTCCCGGCTCTGTGACTGCCTCCCCCACAGGTTTCAGTTCAGGAGCCAGAAAGACCCTTTAGTTTAAGTGAGACCTCAGCACCTCTTGGCTCACATATCCCCAGTGCTCCCCATTCAGACAAAGGGCTCGGGAGGCCCCTCAGGGCAGAGGCAGCCCTCCCCTTGCCTGCTTCTCTCCCATGGTGTCATCTGGCCACCGGATCAGGCATGTGCCTCCTTGCTGCCTGTCACGCCCCCAGGATCCTCCTACCCCAGCGCCCTGGCTCCTCCCTCTACCCAGATGCTCCCCAGTCACCCACTTGGTCAACTTCTTTGCCTCCTTTGAGTCTCTGCTTAAATCTCACCTTCTGAGTAAGACTCCCGAGACCCTGGCTACTTAAAATCGCAATGGAACCCAACCCACAACTCCCCAACCCCTTGGCCCACCTCTGCTTTTTTTTTTTTTCCGCAGCACTTCCTCACCATCTACCGCAGGCAGAAGGACTTATCTGTTACCTGTATTGCCTGGCAAGCAGGTTGGCTGCATAAGGACCTTTATTTAGTTCCCTTAAATGCATCCCAAGCACCCACACAGCCTTGCTGGCCACCTGGTAGACTGTTGAATGAATGAACTAAATGAACTCGACCTCAGAGTCCCTGTGCAGCCTGCAACAGCCCTCCTACCTGCCAGAGGCCAAGCATCTCTCTCATCCTCTTCCTCTACAGCAACTATCTTCATCCCCCATCAAAACGACTTCATGAAGCCATCCCCTCCCAGTTCTCACGGCCAGTTCAGCAAGCTGAAGCCCAGGGAAGGGATGGAAACCACCCCAGTCTTACCCCGGCAAGGCACTTGAGAGCGAGCATCCAGTAGCACACAGGCTGCCCCAGGACCCCCCCGACACTGGAGTCATCCCAACATTCCACTGGCAGCAGCTGCCCCAAACACGGTGCACAGGGACAGCAAATAGATTTCCCCCTGCTCCCACTCCAGGTGGATGACTAGTGTGCCGCCCTACCTGGCTTGGCAAAAAAACACACCATGATAAACTAGTGATGTCTTGGCTGGGAGTGGCCGGGTTGGAAGGCATGTCACTGGGCCACCATTCCCACAGGGCTTGAAGGGACTCCAGAGCAGCGCTGCCCAAGGGGCTCTCCATGACGATGGAAATGTGCTACGTCAGCACTGCCCGATTCAGCCACCAGGAGCCACGTGGTTCCTCACCACTTCAGATTTGGCTAACATATCTGAGGAACTGAATTTTTATTTAATTTAAAATTTTAAGTTAAAATAGCCCATGGGGGCTGGGCACAGTGGCTCACACCTGTAATCCCAGCACTTTTGGGAGGCCGAGGCAGGTGGATCGCAAGGTCAGGAGGTTGAGATCAGCCTGGCCAATATGGTGAAACCCGTCTCTACTAAAAAGTAAAAAAATGGCTGGGCGCAGTGGCTCACGCCTGAAATCCCAGCACTTTGGGAGGCTGAGGCAGGCGGATCACAAGGTCAGGAGTTCGAGACCAGCCTGACCAACATGCTGAAACCCCGTCTCTGCTAAAAATACAAAAAAAATTAGCCGGGTGTGGTGGCACACGCCTGTAATCCCAGCTTCTCAGGAAGCTGAGGCAGAAGAATTGCTTGAACCTGGGAGGCAGAGGTTGTAGTGAGCAGAGATGGAGCCACTGCACTCCAGCCTGGGTGACAGAGGAGAGACTCTGTCTCCAAAAAAAAAAAAAAAAGTAAAAAAATTAGCTGGGCGTAGTGGCGTGCACCTGCAATACCACCTACTCAGGAGGCTGAGGCAGGAGAATCGCTTAAACCTGGGAGGTGGAGGTTGCAGTAAGTCAAGATCATGCCATTGCACTCCAACCTGGGTGACAAAGTGAGACTCTGTCTCAAAAAAAAAAAAAAAAACAGGCCGGGCATGGTGGCTCACACCTGTAGTCCCAGCACTTTGGGAGGCCAAGGCAGGTGGATCACGAGGTCAGGAGTTTAATACCAGCCTGGTCAAGATGGTGAAATGGTGAAACCTCATCTCTACTAAAAATACAAAAATGTTGTGGCCGGGCGCGGTGGCTCAAGCCTGTAATCCCAGCACTTTGGGAGGCCGAGGCGGGCAGATCACAAGGTCAGGAGATCGAGACCATCCTGGCTAACACGGTGAAACCCCGTCTCTACTAAAAAATACAAAAAACTAGCCGGGTGAGGTGGCGGGCACCTATAGTCCCAGCTACTCGGGAGGCTGAGGCAGGAGAATGGCGTGAACCTGGAGGCGGAGCTTGCAGTGAGCTGAGATCTGGCCACTGCACTCTAGCTTGGGCGACAGAGCGAGACTCCGTCTCAAAAAAAAAAAAAAAAAATTAGCTGGGCGTGATGGCGGGCACCTGTAATCCCAGCTACTCGGGAGGCTGAGGCAGAAGCACTGCTTGAACCTGGGAGGTGGAGGTTGCAGTGAGCCGCTATCATGCCACTGCACTCCAGCCTGGGCAACAGAGTGAGACTCCGTCTCAAAAAAAATAAAGTAAAATAAAATAAAATAAAAAATAACATAGGCCGAGCGTAGTGGCTCACATCTGTAATCCCAACACTTTGGGAGGCCGAGGTGGGCAGATCGCAAGGTCAGGAGATCAAGACCATCTTGGCCAACATGGTGAAACCCCATCTCCACTAAAATACAAAAAATTAGCCAGGTTTGGTGGCGCATGCCTGTAATCCCAGCTACTTTGGAGGCTGAGGCAGAGGAATCGCTTGAACCCAGAAGGCAGACATTGCAGTGAGCTGAGATCGTGCCACTGCACTCTAACCTGGTGACACAGCAAGACTCCAACTCAAAAACAAAAACAAACAAAAAAAATCATAGAATAGCCCCTGGAGGCTGGGCATGGTGGCTCAAACCTATAATTCTAGCACTTTGGGAGGCCAGGGTGGGTGGATCGCTTGAGCCCAGGAGTCTGAGACCAGCCTGGGCAACATAGCAAAACCTTGTCTCCACTAAATGTAAAACTAAAAATTTTAATAGGCCCTGGAGTTCCTGGTTACTTTATTGGACACTGAAGGTTTAGACAACTGGACTTTAATACTCCACTGACACCCCAGAGTGAACACTTCCCTGGAAACACAGGTAGCACTGACCCAAGGCTCAGCATTGTGGCCCAAAGCCCACACTGCCAGGCTTCAGAAACACCTAAGGTTGGGCCTCAGCTCTAGCACACGGGCCACAGGTTTCTCATTCTGTCAGCAGAGGCCAGGTGAAGGTCCAGGTCCACAGTGGGTGGAACCTGTTGACAAGATGTCCACAAACCCATCTCCAACCACAGTACTCACAGGACAGTGAGGAAGAAGAATCTAACCCAAAGCAGACTCTCACTTCCTGATTGTCAGAGGTGTGCCAAGGCCAGGCACTACGTGGGTCTGCGATGGATCCCCCAGCCCCTACCTCACCCAGAAGTGGGACGTGCAAGACCCCTCCCCCGACGCGGGAATGGCAAACAGGAAAATAGAAAAACAGAATGTTTACCTGTTGTGGACTTTTAGATAATATTTGCTGAGAAACTTTTTATGACATGTGGGGCATTCGACCGGCACCGCTGTACCTTTTCTGTTCTCAGCAGGCTCAGCTGCTAGGGAGCCCGCCGCGCTCAGGGCTGGCTCAGCTGCACAGGGCTTTCGGATTACATCTGACTTCCTCCGGGTCAGCACAGTTTCAGGCTCAGACATGTAATCACCATCCCCGTCGTCCTCCACTTGAACCACCACTTCCCACTAGAGCACAATAGGCAGCAGGAAGGGGTGGGGTCACCAAATGAATCAGCAGGAGTTGTAGGGACCCAGCTCCAGTTCCATCCCAAGCCCCAACCCTGACAAGTCCCTTCATCAGACACTGTTCCTTCAGGGGCCCAAGGCAGAGCATCTGAATCTTGGATTCAGAGGAAAGTGACAGTGTTCGTGGGGAACTGGAAGCTCGGACGGAAACACTACCCTGGGGAAACACCTGTAACCCGGATGCTGCCCACTCCTCTCAGGAAGGTGGCAACCATGAATAGCTGGGGCTTGCAGAAAGGTCAGCCTGAGATCACCAGCTTCCTTTGTTTGGAGAAAGCCTGTTCCAAACCCACACTAACAGAGATTGTCTTAAGGTCTACCTTTTTTTTTTTTTTTTGAGACAGGGTCTTGCTCTGTCACCTAGGCTAGAGGGTAGTGGCACCATCTCAGATCACTGCAACCTCCACTTCCTGGGCTCAAGTGATCCTCCCACTTCACCCTCCCAAGTAGCTAGGATTACAGGTGTGTACCACCACACTCAGCTAATTTTTGTATTTTCTTTGTAAGATGAGGCCTCGCCATGTTGCCCAGGCTGGTCTCGAACTCCCAAGCTCAAGTGATCCACACCCCTCTTGGCCTCCCAAAGTGCTAGAATTACAACGGACTTCATCCATCCCTGTCGTCCTCCACTTGAACCACTCACGTGAATGAGCCACCACACCCAGCCCAGGGTCCCTACTATACCAAAAAAAGTGTCTATTCCCTCTATTTGTCTCCCCAGTCCCAGCACCCTGGGCACAGTACCTCATTACTCCCGCCCTGCAGCTGGCCACCTTCAGCCTCGAAGGGCCTTGGGGGCACTTTGCAGTCCTCAGGTTCCTTGTCCTCGGGGGAACAAGGCTTCAAGGTCTGCTTGAGTTTCCCACAGAGGGAGGAGGGGCTCTCTCTCTGAGCTGGGGAATGGAGCTGGGGCCTGTGAGGACTATGACTGCCTCTGGGCTCCTGATCTCTGGGGACTAGACCCAGAGTCCTCGAAACTTCCTCTTCTTGCAAGCCTGCCGGCTCCTTGACGAGGCTGTTCACATTCTGGGAGGCAGGGGGCCCCAGCCCACTCTGGCCACCTGCTGCCTGTCCCACTGAAGTTTTGGGCTTGAAGCTCTGGCACAGCTCTACGGCCTCGGGCACTCGCAACTCCCTGGCTGCCAGGAGCACCTGATCCCGGTTCCCTGAGGTGAGAGCGAGGTGACCAGTGTAGAAAAAGTCCAACAAGAGGCCAAAGATCTCAGCGAAGCCAGCAGGGAGGACGACACTACCTCCTGAACCATCCCCGTAGAGGCTCTGGAAGAAGTGGCTGCAGCAGGCAAGGACGCTCCAGTGCGCCTTAAACACCAGGCCCCCCACGTCCAGAGTGGCGTCGCAGTACTGGCCCTTCTCCCGCTGCTTGTTGAGCTCCTGCAGAACCCTCACACTGTGTTGGACGAAGGAGCCGTCCATGGTCTGGAGGGCAGGGAGGCAGAAGTGACACCCTGGCCAGCCCAAGCGAGGGTATGCAAGAGAAAGCCCCTGGAGTCGAAGAGAGAGAAAGGGGAAGTTGGCCTCCACTCAAATAATCACATTTATCAGCATGAGGGCTTCGGTCAAGGTGAGGGGTGCACGCGGAGAGCAGGAACACACTTGACAGCCTCCCGGGGACCGGGGGCCATATTGGATTGGCCAGGGGGGATGCTGACGGAGGGTCAGGGTCATGAAGAAAGGCCTGGTGGGAAAAATCCAAGTTTGGGGAAAGAAGGCACGGGATGAGCGCGAACTGACTGGCCCGGCACAGTCAGAGGATCCTGGACTGGGGAGGACGGCGGCAGCGGACAGGTGAGCGGAGCCCACGCCGCGCCCACAGGTCCCGAGCGGCCCAGCGGAAGGCAGCCAAGGCGGCCCGCAGCCCCTCCCTCCCTCACCCCGCGCCCTCCTCACCCAGGCAGGTCCTCCCCGAGCCGGCCCCACCAGCCCCTGGCTCCGTCGCCTCCACAGCCCACGAACCAACTGCCCGGCTATGCGTGCCCCGCCGACCGTACGGAGACGCCGCCGTCTCCGCGCCGGACGTGACGTCAGAGCGTGCCGGCCACAAGGGGCGCCTCGGAAGTGTAGAGCTTCTAGCTCCGGCACCCGAGGGCGGGGCCCCGCAGAGAACGGCCAATGGAATGAGGGGATGAGGCCACGCCCTGTTCTTTTGGCGCTGGGCCCGCCTCCGGGGTTGCCTAGCAACGTCAAGCTGGGCACCCAGCCTTTTCCAGATTCTGGGTTCAGACTTGAATCTGCGACACCTCACCCGCTTCCCCGACAGGAGACCAGATACGCATTTCACTTCTTTATTGGCAGCCCGGAGCCTGGTCTGGGCCCTCCCGGGCGCTTACACGTCCCAACCCCAGACTGAGGTGCCCAAAGGCCTCCTCCCACACAGTCCCGGCCTGCTCGACCTTCGACCCTCAGGACGGAGAGGGCTACCAGCTATGCTTGCTGATCCCACTGGTCAGGTGGAGCTGCGGTGTCTCGTGTAGTCCTGAATGGAGGCCTGGAAGTGCTCTGTGCTGTTGAGGTCTGGGCGGCAGAGGATCACGTAGCACTTGGGCAGAAAATACCCGCCGAAGCCGCTGCTCAGGCTGCTCAGCCCAGCCAGCATGTTGAAAGCGGGCAGATACCTGCCGTCGTAGATGCTGGCCGTGGTGAAGAAGGCGATCCAGGACATGAAGTTGAAGAGCAGGCTGAAGGTGACACATTTGGCCTCGTTGTAGTTCTCTGGCAAGTCCTTGCCCAGGTAGCTGCAGGCAAAGGCACTGATGGAGAGAAGTCCATTGTAGAGAAAGGCCAGTATGAAGCCTAGGGAGTTGGCCTCTGTGCACTCAAGCATCACCAGATGGGGGAAGCGCTGGTATTCCCTAGTGGGCAGTGGAGTCCACACCACCAGCCAAGTTAGACAGATAAGCAGCTGAGCCGCTGAGCTGATCATCACAAACAGGCCAGCACCATGGTTTTGGACCCAGGCGTGGTAGAATGTAGGTGCCTTGGTGGAAAACTTGAAGATGATGATTAGTTGGAAGGAGCGAACTGTCAGGCAGGACAGGAAGATGGTGAAACCAAGGGCAAAGAGGGCCTGGCGCAGCAAGCATGCAGGCCTCGTGGGCTCCCCAAAGAAGCCATAGAGGCTGCTGCTACCTGCTGCCAGGGAGCCCAGCATAAGAAAGCACAGGCGGCCCCCTGCTGACCTCACCACAGGGGTGTCTAGGTGCCAGGCAAACAGGCCAGCAGTCCCAAGCAGCAACAGCAGCAGCAGCGTGTTAGCTGCCAGCAGCACCCAAGAGGTATGCTCTTGACAAGCCAGAAACACCACAGTGCGCGGGAAGCAGGTCTGGCTTCCCTCAGGTGCCCACTCTTCTTTCCCACAAGGCTGGCATCTGTAGAGGTCTGAAAGGGAAGGCCAAGAAGGTTCCTGAGAGCCAGATGAGCAGAGTAGGAATAGGAAATAGGGGCCTGCAAGATACTGGGAGAATTGTACCGAGGCAGCTAGACTGTGCTAGGCATGGTGGGATGGAGGTAGCCGGGAGTGGGGCCTGAGGCCAAGCATTTCCTCAAAATGCCTGTGTTAATTACAGACTCTGGAGACACACATGTCAGTTCTATATGGCTCATGATCCCATGAGGGTTTTGCAAACCCTAGGGAGGACCTTACCCTGGTAGCTCTGCACACATAACAGAGAGGCTACGATCCAATGGGAGCAGCCTGCTCCCAAGGGAGGGCATTTTAATCCCTCTCTCTCTCCAGCATTTCTGTGAACCATTTTCCTTAGCTGCTGCTCTGTGGTCTCTCTGAGTCCTGACCTTCTGAGGACAAAAGGGAAGTATTCCTGTCCCTACAGAGATGGTGAAAGGAAAGAATGTGGCCCCTGGACACCAACGAAGGACATGAGTCCTTAGCTATTTAATTTGCTCTCTGTTCTTGATCTTGCATTGCTGGATGGGGAATGCTGTTTTTCTCTCTGTTGCAGACATACTAGTATCCGTATTCAGGCCAAGCTGTTCAAGGAGCTAGCTGTCTTTGGCATGGGCAACAGAAGGGACAGTAGGACAAGAGGGCACAAAGGGAACAATAGCTACATTCATTTAGAGAAAGAGGTTGAATTCAGGATACGATTGCATTTGTAGGAGTTGTGATGACAGCTGTCTAATAGAGGACACACTTCGGTCTAAGGATTTCCGTTGGCTGATTCTTTCTTTTTTTTTTTTTTTTTTTCAGATGGAGTTTTGCTTTTGTTGCCCAGGCTGGAGTGCAATGGTGCAATCTCAGCTCACCACAACCTCTGCCTGCCAGGTTCGAGAGATTCTCCTGCCTCATCTTCCCAAATAGCTCGGATTACAGGCACATACCGCAACGCCCAGCTAATTTTTTTGTATTTTTAGTAGAGATGGGGTTTCACCATGTTGCTCAGGCGGGTCTCGAACTCCTGATCCTCAGGTGATCCTCTCGTCTTGGCCTCCCAAAGTGCTAGGATTACAGGCGTGAGCCACCGCGACCAGCCTCTTTTTTTTTTTTTTTTTTTTTTTTTTTT
>NC_045434.1:215347577-215364272 GCF_002776525.5 Piliocolobus tephrosceles
TCTGTCGCCCAGGCTGGAGTGCAGTGGCCGGATCTCAGCTCACTGCAAGCTCCGCCTCCCAGGTTCACGCCATTCTCCTGCCTCAGCCTCCCGAGTAGCTGGGACTACAGGCACCCACCACCTTGCCCGGCTAGTTTTTTGTATTTTTTAGTAGAGACGGGGTTTCACCGTGTTAACCAGGATGGTTTCGATCTCCTGACCTTATGATCTGCCCGCCTTGGCCTCCCAAAGTGCTGGGATTACAGGCTTGAGCCACCGCGCCCGGCCTTTTTTTTTTTTTTTTTTGAGACAAAGTCTCGCTTTGTCGCCCAGGCTGGAATGCAGTGACACCATCTCGGCTCACTGCAACCTCCGCCTCCTGGCTTCAAGTGATTCTCCTGCCTCGGCCTCCCGAGTAGCTGGGATCACAGGCACACACCATCATACCCAGCAAATTTTTTAATATTTTTGGTAGAGACGGGGTTTCACCATGTTGGCCAGGCTGATCTCGAACTCCTGACCTCAAGTGATCTGCCCGCCTTGGCCTCCCAAAGTGCTGGGGTTACAGGCATGAGCCACTGCACCCAGCGGCTGATTCTCTTTATCCGAATTCTGTCTGGTAGCAGGAGTCCTTCAACCTGAAGCTAACTGGCAGCCAAGTGACTGGGCCCTGGTTCTGGGGCAGGGCATGTGCACATGGGGACCAAGGGAGGCCTCCCTCCACCTTGTAGCCCCCGGGAGTGCTGGGTAGCTCGCCTGCTCCACTGCCCACTCACCACTCTTGTTAAGGAAGGTCCCAGCCCCACAGGGCACACACTCAAAGCAACAGTGATGGAAACCTGTAACCACTCGCTGGTGCCCTTCAAGACAGTCACTGGAACACACAGACTTAGGCACCTGTAAGAAGCCAGAGGGGCCACACATAGGGGCCCAAGTCAAAGGACAGCTCACATGTGGAACAGAAAACAGAATCTCTGTGCATCTGCCCTCAGGGCTCACTCCCAGGGCAGGGCCCCTGGTCATGTGAACTTCCGCCCCAGGGCATCTGTACACTCGCCTATGAATGTCTTCCCTGGCCAGGATGGGTAGAGTGGTGGCAGCTGGACCCCTGGGGTCCCCCTCCTGCTCCCTGTACACTGTGTCAGCATCACCCCCAGGCTCTAGGCTGCCCATAAGGCAGTTACCTGGTGAATGGCCACATCCCCATTACCTGGTTGTCCTTTCCATGCCACTGGATTTTGGTCTCATTTATGTCTAGCTGAACTGGAGACCACGTGGAGGAACCGAGGACTGTGAAGTTCCACTTCGGCCCACTCCAGTCCCAGGCAATTATGTTATAGCTACTGAGGGGGTCTCCATTGTCATGAAACATCACAGTGTCCTCGTGTAGAAGGAAATTCACCTTGTGGATCTGCTCCAAAAGCTGAAAGAAACACATATCACAAAGCCATCATAGACAGCACAGACCCACATGGTCCCAGAAGCAAGGGCATGGGGCCTTCCTGGGTTTCCATCCTGGTGGTTTCAGCCCATCAGGAAGGTATAGTCCCTTCCTTCTTAGGAAGTCCCTCAACCCTCCCCACCAACCTCCTGAGAGGAGGCCTCTAACAAAGGCTCCTTTCCTTTACAGACAGTTTTAGCCCTGGACCTTGTCACTTGACACTTCCAAGACACAGTGGGTGAGAGAAGGTAAGGATCAGAGAGAAAGATCTGTCTAAGAGAAGAGAGCTCACGCCTGTAATCCCAGCATTTTCGGAGGCTGAAGCGGGAGGATCACTTGATGCCAGGAGTTCGAGACCAGCTTGGCCAACGTGGTGAAACCCCATCTCTACTAAAAATACAAAAATTAGGCCGGGCACAGTCGTTCACGCCTGTAATCCCAGCACTTTGGGAGACCAAGACAGGCGGATCATGAGGTCAGGAGATCGAGACCATCCTAGCTATCATGGTGAAACCCCGTCTCTACTAAAAATACAAAAACATTAGCCGGGCATAGTGGCGGGCGCCTGTAGTCCCAGCTACTCGGGAGGCTGAGGCAGGAGAATGGTGTGAACCTGGGAGGCAGAGCTTGTAGTGAGCTGAGATCGTGCCACTGCATTCCAGCCTGGGCAACAGAGCGAGACTCCGTCTCAAAAAAAAAAAAGAAAAATTAGCTAGGCGTGATAGTGGGTGCTTGTAATCCCAGCTACTCAGGAGGCCGGGGCAGGAGAATCACTTGAATCCAGAAGGTGGAAGTTGCAGTGAGCTGAGATCGCATCACTGCACTGCAGCCTGGGCAACAGAGCCAGATTCTGTCTCAAAAAAAGCAGTCCGTAAGTTAGTCGCATTTATTACCCTTGGCATTTAGGGTGACCAGAGAGTGCCCACTCTGCTCGTCTCAGGATTGGCTGTTCTCCCTGACAGAAGGTGCTGGGGTGGGCTCTCTTACCTGCCAGGGGTAGACTCGGCCCCTGGAACAAACTCCAGAGGCACAGCCCAGGAGCTGGTGGAGGCCATGGGCCACTGCATACACAGCCCGGTACGCGTTGTAGGCAGAACTCATGGAGAAGCCTTTGAGCTTGGGCATCGTGTGTGCCGTGAAAGCTTCACATTCTCTGCAGACCTGATTGCTGCTGCAGCAGGAGCTCTCGTGGCAAGGCCTAGGGGCTCCCTTGTCTGCCCGGGCATAAGCTTCTTCAAATGCCTTCAGGCCGGGGACAGTCCTCTTCTGGATGGCCACGCCCAGCACCATCCCAATGCGCTGGATCCCGGGCACCCCAGTGATGTGCCTGGAGAGGGCCCAGGCCTCTGAGGCGACCCACACCTTGCCAGTCAGGTTGGCCAGCATCACGGACTCGAAAAACACCCTGGCCAATGGCCGGTTGGAAAAAACGACCACAACGGTGGCCGTGGCCTGGGCCAGGTGGCGCATCAGGCGCTGCATCCTCTCATCGCCTACCTGGGCCGAGAAGGGCACGATGTCCTTGAAAGCAATGCAGATCCCCTGATCAGTGGCCTGCTTCTCCAGTGCCTGCACCCCTAGCTGCCCATAGTCGCCACTGCTGCCAACCAGAGAGATCCAGGTCCACCCGAACCTCTGCAGCAGCAGCACCATGGTCTCCACCTGGTACTTGTCGTTGGGGATGGTGCGCAGGAAAGAGGGATACTGCCGCTTCATGCTGAGCATCTCGCTGCTGGCCCCATAGCTGATCTGTGGGAGGTGCCATTCAGCCAGTTCAGTGGCATAAGTCTCCACTGAAGGCCCCCCAATGCCTGGGCCTGTGCTGGGTGTGGGGATGCAGGGAGCAGGGGAGACCAGGAGAGCACCACTCACCCTGTGACACTGACAAATCACCTGCGAAGGCTCCACCAGGGCGGGTTGTGGGGGAGGAGTGGGAATCTGCCTGGGTACAAGACGGGGAGGGGATGCATTCCAAGCAAAGGAGACAAAACTTGCATAGGAGTAAAATAGTCTCGTGTGTTTGGGGACCTTCAGGGACTTCCGCTGGAGGCAGTTTGCAAGGAAGAAGAGAAGCATGTAGTAGGTCAGGGCAGAAGTTAGGTGAGTGGCCTGTTAGGAACCGTGCCTCACAGGAGGAGGTGAGCAGCTGGTGAGTAAGCAAAGGTTCATCTGTATTTACAGCTGCTCCCTTCCTGTCAGATCAGCACCAGCATCAGATTCTTGTAGGAGCGTGAACCCTACTGTGAACTGCGCATGTGAGGGATCTGGGTTGCGTGCTACTTATGAGAATCTAATGTCTGATGACCTGTCACTGTCTCCCGTCACCCCCAGATGGGACCATCTAGTTGCAGGAAAACAAGCTCAGGGCTCCCACTGATTCTACATGATGGGGAGTTGTAGAATTATTTTATTATATTAATACATGATGGCCAGGTGCAGTGGCTCACGCCTGTAATCCCAGCACGTTGGGAGGCCGAGGTGGGCGGATCACGAGGTCAGGAGTTTGAGACCAGCCTGGCCAATATGGCAAAACCCCGTCTCTGCTAAAAAATACACAAATTAGCCGGGCGTGGTGGTGAGTGGCTGTACTCCCAGCTACTTCGGAGGCTGAGGCAGGAGAATTGCTTGAACCCGGGAGGTGGAGGTTACAGTGAGCCGAGATCACGCCACTGCACTCCAGCCTGGGCAACAGAGCGAGACTCCGTCTCAAAATATATATATATATTTTTTTATTATTTATAATAAATAGATTTATATATATATTTATTTATAAATATATGTATAAATAAAACAATGTAATAATATAAATAAGTGCACAATAAATGTAATGCACTTGAGTCATTCTGAAACCAACCCCTCACACACCTGTCCATAGAAAAATTGTCTTCCACAAAACTAGTCCCTGATGCCAAAAAGGTTGGGGGCCACTGCTGTAAGCTACAGGGAAGCCCTAAGGACATCCGCAGAGAAATGCTATGTTCGGACTTGCATTTTTTCTTTTTTTTCTGAGACAGAGTCTTGCTCTATCGCCCAGGCTGGAGTGTGGTGGCACGATCTCGGCTCACTGCAACACCTGCCTCCTGGGTTCAAGAAATTCTCCTGCCTCAGCCTCCTGAGTAGCTGGGATTACAGGTGCCTGCCACTACCCCCAGCTAATTTTTGCATTTTTAGTTTCACCACGTTGGCCAGGCTGGTTTCCAACTCCTGACCTCATGAGCTGCCCACCTCAGCCTTCCAAAGTGCTGGGATTACAGGCACGAGCCACAGCGGCCAGGACTTGCATTTTATGAGCATATCTCTGACTTCAGTGAGGAATGAGTTAGAAAAGATTCAAGACTAGAATCAGGGGGAAGCCTTAGGACACTGATGGAAGAATCTAGTTGAGAGATAACGCTAGTCTGAATTCCAGCTGTGGCTGTGGCAGTGGAAAAGGAGGCCAGAGAGGACGAAAGATGGGCAGCAGGACAACAAGAAGCGGCAGTGGGCAGGACTCCAGGGTGATGGCTGCTCCATCACTACCCTCCACCAGAGGGGTGGGGCCAATACAGGAAGAAAAGAGGCTTTTGTTGTGTAGGGAGGTAATGTCAATCTGCGCTCTGCTGGGTCCATGATATGGTGAGGTTGGGCCAGCATCAGGGGCTCAGATCAGAGGGGAAGGGACTGAGAATGGGAAGTTAAGCCACCAGCCCACAGCCTGCCTGGGAACTGGAAAAGGGGAGGAGAGCAGGGTGAAGCTTGCCCGGGGAATCACCTACCTTTCCAGAGGAAGTGGGGCAAGAGGAGAGAAGGGCTGCAAGTGAAAGCCAGGTGCGGGTAGGGGGCTGGCGGGGCATAAATTCCAAGGAAAGACTCTCATAGGAGGACTGGTCTAAAATGTCACAAAGGGCACAGTGGCTCGTGCCTGTAATCTCATCACTTTGGGAGGCCAAGGCAGGTGGATTGCTTGAGCCCAGGAGTTCCAGGCCAGTCTAGGCAACATAGTGAGACCTCCATCTCTACAAAAAATACAAAAATTAGCCAGGCATGGTGGCACATGCCTGTGGACCCAGCTACTTGGGAGTATGAAGTGGGAGGATCGCTTGAGCCTGGGAGACAGTGAGCCAACATTACGCCACTGCACTCCAGCCTGGGCATCAGAGTGAGACTGTCTCAAACAAACAAAAAAATCACAAAGAATTCACCTAAGATAGGCCGGGCGCGGTAGCTCACGCCTGTAATCCCAGCACTTTAGGAGGCTGAGGCTGGCACGAGGTCAGGAGGTCAAGACCATCCTGGCTAACATGGTGAAACCCTGTCTCTACTAAAAATACAAAAAATTAGCCAGGTGTGGTGGCAGGCACCAGCTACTCAGGAGGCCAAGGCAGGAAAATGGTGTGAATCCAGGAGGCGGAGCTTGCAGTGAGCCGATATCGCGCCACTGCACTGTAGCCTGGGCGACAGAGTGAGACTCCATCTCAAAAAAAAAAAAAAGAAGTCACCTAAGATAAAGAAGGACTGCAAAGTAGGATTTGGAGACCTAGAAGGTGCCCCAGCTCACAGTAAAAGCAAGAGTGGTGGGGTCAGCCCTCAGGGGCTGAGAGGCAATGAGGGGAGGGAGAAGCCAGCAGGAAGCTTCCATGGGAAGGGGCAGGGAGTCAGTGTTCAGTGTAGAGAGCCTGGAGGAGGGAGAGGGATGACAGCAACCACAGGCCAGGCAGGAACCCATGGGGAAGAATCCATAAGACAAGGAGGGGCTGTGGTCCAAGGTACAGGGCAAGAGTAAGCACAGGGACAGCAAGGTGAGGGATGTCAGCACCTCTGAGCCAGGAGGGAAGAAGGAAAGGCAGGCAGGAGAGACTGGGATGATGTGGAGCAGTCTATGGGGTGGGAAGCAAAGGGTGTCCTTTTTGGGGGGTGGTGGTGGGGGGACAGGGCATCACTCTGTCACCTAGGCTTGAGTGCAGTGGCACAATCTTGGCTCACTGCAACCTCCACCTCCCAGGTTCTAGCAATTCTCCTGCTTCAGCCTCCCGAGTAGCTCAGATTACAGGCACACACCACCACTCTCGGTTAACTTTTGTATTTTTAGTAGAGATGGGGTTTCGCCATATTGGCCAGGCTGGTCTCGAACTCCTGGCCTCAAGAGATCTGCCCAGCCTCCCCAAGGGATTACAGGCATGAGCCACAGTGCCCATCCAGGGTGTCCATTCCTAACAAAGGCAATGGAACCTCTCGAGGGGGGGGGGGGGGGAGGGCAGCAGGAGTGCAGCTGAGTGGCAGTAGTTCCCAAGGAGAATGAGTTTTCCCATGAGAGTGGAGGCAGGGATCTGGAAGCAGCCCTGGAAAGAGAGGAAGGCTGGGGCCAGAATCACGCTGGGCAGGTACCCCTGACTTGTGACTAAAGAGCAGTGACCACCCAAGAGATCCAGGGGGCAGGCAACCTTGAGGGGACAGCAGCTCTTGCCCACATGCCCCAACCCAGACTTGCCTGAAGGGACATGGGCAAAGGTCTGAGGCTCCAGCTTACCAGGGGCATCAGGAAAGGGCTCAGCAGGGTGGCTGTGGTGGCAGCACGGTTGGTGGTGTCAGGCCCAATCACTGCCAACACCTTAGGGGAATAGTGGAGAAGGTCTCCTTGGAGCTCTATGTGGCGTGGCCCTGGTAGGGAGAGCACTCTCAGCGTGGCGTACACATTGGCAGAGTCAGAGCACACATCATACAGCTGGTACCCCAGGGTGACGTTGGGCAGCAGGGCCGTGGAGTTGTTTATCTCCTCAACCCCAAGCCGCATAGCCTGGAAGAGGTGGTAGCCATGCTCATTGAAGCTACCAGGCCTGTGGAGAAAGCCAAGCAGAGAGAGCTAAGAAGGACAAGGCCCTGCTGAAACCCTCTGGCCTCCTAGACTCTGAGGCTTGGGGGTAGAAGGGAACCTTTGAGGTCATCGGTCCAGTTCCCCAAACCACAACTTCAACAAGGGCTCTGAAGCTCAGCAGGAGGAAAAAGCTGGCCCTGATGGAGAAGCGTATTAGCATCAAAAAGTTCCTGAGGTCCTGGAGCAGAGAAACCTGCTACATTAGTCAGTGTTTTCTAGAGAGAGAGAGTGAGTGAGAAATTTAGTTTAAGGAATTGGTTCACATTGTGAGGGCTGGCAAGTTCAAATTTTGCAGGACAGACCAGCAGGCTGGACATTCTGTAAAGAATTGATGTTAAAGCCGGGTGCGGTGGCTCACGCCTGTAATCCCAGCACTTTGGGAGGCCGAGGCGGGCGGATCACTAGGTCAGGAGGTCGAGACCACGGTGAAACCCCGTCTCTACTAAAAAGACAAAAAATTAGTCGGGCGTGGTGGCAGGCGCCTGTAGTCCCAGCTACTCAGGAGACTGAGGCAGGAGAATGGCGTGAACCTGGGCCGGGAGGCGGAGCTTGCAGTGAGCCGGAGATCACGCCACTGCACTCCAGCCTGGAGGACAGAGCGAGACTCCATCTCAAAAAAAAAAAAAAAAAAAAGATTTGATGTTACTATGCTCTTCAGTCCTTAGATGCTATGGAGGCAGAATTCCCTCAAGTCCTTCCTTATACAGAAACTTCAGGCTTTTTTTTTTTTTTTTTTTTTTTGAGATGTGTTAGGGACCCAACCCAGCAAAGGCCCTCTGCCAAGGCAGATGATCCCCCCCGCCACCTGTTTGTTTTTCTCCATCTCCTGCTTTTCTCACCACCTGCAGGCCCTCTGCCAAGGCAGATGTTCCCCAGCTGTTGTTTTTTTTCTCCTAACAGCTGCCCATCAACCAGGATGTGGCTTTACCCAGAAACAGCTCCCACTCCCTACCTAAAATATACTTATACCCCCTAGTCTGTAAGCCTGGGCTGCTGCCTCCTCTGATTGCTGTGGAGCAGCCCAGCAGGTTAATAAACTTGCTTGCCTGACTTTGGGTCTACTCATTCTTTCTCTCCGCTAACCTTATATTTTGGTGCCGAAACCCAGGAATGGGTAGGCTCTGGCCGGGCATCCCCAGAGGACTTTCTGTCTCTCTCTCTCTCTCTTTCTCTCTCTCTCTCTCTCCTTCCCTCCCTCCCTCCTCCTGGGCTGTGTGCTAGAGCCTTTCCCCCTCATCCCACCTCTCTCCTGGCCACCCTCCCCTTCCCGAACCTGCCGAAGACCTGGAGGATTTCTCAGACTCTCCCATTGTTGGCAACCTCATTCATCATTAGAGCTTCTGCAGAGGTGAGTAAAAGAGACTCTTGCCATTTACCCAGAATCCTTGACCGTCTCTGAATTCCCGAAAGACCCAGCGCTGGGCCAAGGGCTTCCTCTAGCCTCCAGGCCTCTGGCTCCTCCATTTCAGGGACGCCTGACTCAGTGGCTACCTCCTCTATTCTGGACAGGGCTTGCAGGACAGGGGACACCCTCTCCTGCCATCCTGTTGACCGGCAGTCCCTTCTTCCTCTACCCACCCCTCTCCATTCACCATAGGAGTTTCTCATTCTACGCTTCCTAAGACCACTCCTCTTGGGTGTCTTCTGTGCAACCTCAGTGTCCTCAGGCTCCGTTCAAAGGTCCATCCTAAGAAGCTGCTTTTCTACTCTAATACTGCCTGGCCTCAATACAGATTAGACAATAGCTCCCAATGGCCCGAAAACAGCACTTTCGATTTCAATGTACTTAAAGACTTAGACAACTTTTGCCACCGCAATGGGAAATGGTCCGAGATTCCTTATGTTCAGGCTTTCTTCACTCTCCGTAGCCACCCTTCTCTCTGCCAGTCCTGTTCTACTTTCCAAATCCTCCTCGCCTGCTCCAAACCCAACTTGCCCTCTGCCACTCTCCTACAGCCCCAGTCAATGACTCCTCTTCTTTTAACCCCGCCAATTTCCCCCTCCTCGCCACCATCATGGTCCTCCATTAAACCACCCCAATCCCCCATCTTATGTCACCGTTCCTATTCTGCCCCCTTCTCCCCCTCTCTCCAACCACTCTGCCTCTGACTCCGAATCCTCACAGTCTCTACCCCTTACCCATTCTCAGGCCCAACATGCCCCTTAACCAGCCCCCTCACGTCCCATCCGGGAGGTGGCAGGAGCTGAGGGGATTGTCCGTGTCCACATCCCTTTCTCCCTCTCTGACCTCTCCCAAATTGGAAAATGTCTTGGGTCCCACTGCTCCAATTCCAATACTTACAACAAATAATTTAAATATCTTACCCCATCTTATGAACTCACTTGGCATGATCTCTACATCATCCTCTCTTCCACCCTCCTTCCAGAAGAGAAGGAAAGATTGTGTCTCGCAGCCCAGGCACACGCCACCGATCTTCATCGGCAAGATCCTACTAAGCCTGTAGGAGTCACTGCTGTTCCCCAGGAAGAGCCTTCCTGGGAGTACCAACCCACACAACCTGGCCGGGCATCCCGTAACCATATGATTACCTGCCTCATTGCAGGCCTTAACAAAGCTGCCCATAAGGTTGTAAATTTTGAAAACCTTAAGACATTTCCCAAAAGGCAGATGAAAATCCTGCCCAATTCCTTTCCCACCTTATAGAGGCTCTCCAAAAATACACCTGCATCGACCCTTCCTCCCGAGAAGGAACTGTTGTTCTTTTTTTTTTTTTTTTTGAGATGGAGTCTCGCTCTGTCGCCCAGACTGGAGTGCAGTGGCGCGACCTCGGCTCACTGCAAGCTCCGCCTCCCGGGTTTCCGCCATTCTCCTGCCTCAGCCTCCCGAGTAGCTGGGACTACAGGTGCCCGCCATCTCACCCGGCTAGTTTTTTGTATTTTTTAATAGAGACGGGGTTTCACCGTGTAGGCCAGGATGGTCTCGATCTCCTGACCTCATGATCCACCCGTCTCGGCCTCCCAAAGTGCTGGGATTACAGGCTTGAGCCACCGCGCCTGACCGGAACTGTTGTTCTTAATACCTGTTTTATCTCCCAATCTGCCCTGACGCCTGGTGCAAACTTAAAAAGGTTGAAGATGGCCTTCAAACCCGACAACAAGACCTCCTTAACCTGGCTTTCAAAGTCTTCAATAACAGGGATGAGCAAAGTAAATTAGATAGAGCCTAAAGAGAGAGATCACGCTAAATACCAGCTTCTAGCTGTGGCTATCTGTCAACATAGCCATAGTACCCAAGGGCACAAAAGACCCGATAGCAGTAATCCTCCCAGGCACTGCTTTAAGTGTGGCAAAGATGGCCACTGGGCACAGGCATGTCCTAACCCACGAGTGCTGAAGAACCCTTGCCCAGTCTGCCAACAGACAGGCCATTGGAAGTCTGACCATCGTCTCAACAGATGGACAGAAAAGCCTGCACCTCAGAACCACCTCCCCTTCAGCGAGACAAAAAGTGAAGAATCGCTTACACTCCCGCAACTCCTTGACCTAGCTTCTGAAAATGGACAAGTCGCAGGGCCCCCAGCCCCAACTGCCATCAATGCATCAGAGCCCAGTGTAACTCTGCTAGTAGCAGGTAAGCCAATCTCCTTTATTTATTTATTTATTTTTTGAGTCGGAGTCTTGCTCTGTCACTCAGGCTGGAGTGCAGTGGCTGGATCTCAGCTCACTGCAAGCTCTGCCTCCCAGGTTTATGCCATTCTCCTGCCTCAGCCTCCCAAGTAGCTGGGACTACAGGCGCCCACCACCTCGCCCAGCTAGTTTTTTGTATTTTTTAGTAGAGATGGGGTTTCACCATGTTAGCCAGGATGGTCTCAATCTCCAGGATGGTCGTGATCCACCCGTCTTGGCCTCCCAAAGTGCTGGCTGGGATTATAGGCTTGAGCCACTGCGCCCGGCCACCAATCTCCTTTTTAATCAATACCAGGGCCACCTACTCGGCCTTGCCTGAATTCTCAGTACCAATTCTCCCCTCTCAATCTCAGTTGTGGGGGTTGACAGAGTCATCTAGCATCCATGCGCCACCAGACCTCTTACTCATTCCCTATTCAATACCATTTTCTCATAGTCTTTCCTTATCGTGCCTCATTGCCCCATCCCCATTCTAGGCTGAGACTTTTTGCCAAATTCAAGGCTTGTATCACCTTTTCTTGTCTCCCTCAACCCGAGTCCCTCCTACTCCTCTCCTCCAGTCCAGTCCCTGACCCCTCTCCCCAGCACCCACTTCCTTCCTTTCTTATGAGCTCAATACTGTAGGATACTACTACCCCTTCCCTAACTGCTCACTGTGACCCCATCAAAATCCAGCTAAAAGACCCCTCCAAATTCTCCAACATCCCCCAATACCCCATTTCCCTAACCCACCAAAAGAATCTATAGCTCATCGTAAACAAGCTCTGCTCACATGGTCTTCTTCAGCCAACACACTCTCCATGTAACACCCCCATCCTCCCTGTTAAAAACTCAGACGGCTCATACCAACTCATTCAAGACCTCCGAGCCATTAATCACGCAGTCCGCCATATTCACCCCATAGTCCCTAACCTGTATACACTTCTCTCTCTCATCCCCTCCAATACCACCCACTACACTGCTATTGACCTAAAAGATGCCTTCTTTACCATTCCCCTACATCCTGATTCCCAAAACCTCTTTGCCTTCACCTGGGCTGACCCTGACACCCTCCAATCACAGCAACTCACACGGACTGTCCTTCCCCAAGGCTTCAGGGATAGTCCTCATTTCTTTGGGCAAGCCCTAGCCCAAGACCTCACCTCCTTAGACCTTCCCCCAGCCGTCTTCTTCAATATGTGGATGACCTCCTCCTCTTTAGTCCCTCCCTAGAAGACTCTCAGACTCACACTATTACCCTTCTAAACTTTCTTGCTAACAAAGCGTATACGGTCTCCCCCTCCAAAGTACAACTCTCCACCCCAACAGTAACATAATTAGGAGTCCAACTCCTAGCTTCATCTCCCAAATCAGCCAACAGGTTTCTCAGTCCCTCAGTGTCCAGTGGTGCTCCATATCCCATATCATCCCCAGTCATCAGGAAAAGTTGAAAGGGCAAACGGTGTCCTTAAAACTCAGTTAACCAAACTCACTCTTGAAGTCCAAAACGCTGGACCCCCCTTCTGCCCATAGCCCTAGTCCACATCAGAGCCAGCTCAAAAGCACCCTCTTTCCTCAGTCCATTTGGGTTAATGTATGGACGCCCTTTCCTCGTACAAAACAGGCCCCCTTCTAACTCTCAGCTAGGAGAATACGTCCCAACACTCTCTCTCATCCACCATCCCCTCTGTGAACAAGCTGACCAGGCCCTCCCAAAATCCCATGAAGGCTCCACCAACCAGACTCTCCTTCCAGGAAAGCATGTCTTCTTAAAAACTCTTAACCCAACCAGCCCCAGGTCTAAGTGGGAAGGCCCTTTCCAAATCATCCTCACAATCCCCACTGCAGCCAAACTCTCAGGACATGCTTCTTGGTACCAACTTTCTAGATTAAAGAGGGCTCCTACAACTGATCCGCCTACAACTGACCCACCCATTGCCTTCCGCCAATTCTCCAGTACCCTCCTTGGCCCAACTAAACTCTGCCTCATGCCTGTCCATAAAGGAGACACTTAAACAATACCCAGACTCCTCTTTCTCCTCCTGACAATCGCAAGTACAGTCCTGATTTCTCTCAAATGCCCTGTTCCTGTTTACCTTGCCACTTCACCCTCTTCATCCTCTCCACCAAGACATCTCCTGGTTTCAGCTCCAAATTCCCACTCCAGACTCTCTTTTAGAGTGGATAGATGACCTCCTCTTTCAAGGCACCCTATATGACTTTTCCCCAGATGAAATGCACTTATTTACTTTCCTACTTACTCTTTGCCTATTTAACTCTCCTAATCCATTGGCTGCCCCACATAGCCACACCTCCCCTTCCAATACTACCCAGCTACCTCTGCAAGACCCTTAGCTTAACTCCCTCCCTACGAAACCGGTCCAACCCCATCCTAGCAAAAGGCTGCTGGCTCTGTATCTCCCTATCAACTACCACCTATGTTGCCACCCCTGTTCCCTCAAAAGACTGGGTTCTTACTAAGTTAACCTATCACCCCCGTTATGAAGGAAAAAGCCCTTTACAACTTTTAGACATGCAGTCATTGGCTAAATTTTCTGTCACAGATATGACAAAAAACACTCTGACAGGGCGCATAGTACAACTTTTACGCTCCTATATCTCCAGCCTTACCCAATATACAAGTAATGACAAGCCCATTCACAGCCCTGCAACCACCAATGCCGGTCTGACTTTTCAAGCCCCTGTGCGTATCCATCGTAATCTGCCCTCAGGTCTACCTTTAGGTCACCTACTGTCCCATCAATGTAACCATACCTTACAGCTTCAAGCCCCAAACGACCACCAAAATTTTAAGGTCACCAAAACGGCCGAATTTAAACAACTCGTCCACTTCTCAGGACCCCCAAAAGTCACCACCAGCTCTTTACTAAACAGTCAAGATTTTGCAATGGCAGACATACAGGCTGTATGGCCATTCACCCATGGACCTCTTGCAGCACGGCTCCCCTCCCGGCCAAATGCCTCCTTATACCCTCTTTCAATTACTCTTTCGAATGGCTCCTGGTAGACACAAAACAATTCTTTCTCCAGTGGGAGAATAAAACACGAGGAGCCACTCCAATTATCCCTGCAACTCCTTTTCAGCCACTCACTGGAGCCGCCTTAGCAAGAACTCTAGGCATGTGGGGGAATGAAAATAAACTCACATGCTTTTTCAGTATACATAACCAGTTCTTTCTGCCCAGCCAAGGTATATCTTTCTTGTGTGGAACCTCAACCTATGTCTGCCTCCCTACCAATTGGACTGGCACCTGCACCCTAGTCTTCTTAAACCCCAAAATTGACATTGCCCCTGGAAATCAGAGTTTACCAATCCCTATTAAAACTCAAGTCCGTCAATGCAGAGCTGTACAGCTAATACCCCAGCTTATAGGACTAGGAATTACTATTGCAACAGGAACAAGGATAGCAGGCTTGTCTGTTGGGAGAAAAGCTGAGTGATGGGAGAGAAGCTGAGGCAGGCTTGCATGTCTGACATAATGTGAAAGAGTCTTGGAACATGTCCAGGGTCCAGGGTTTAAAACCCCTCATGGCCTGGCCAGTCGCCGTGGCTCACGCCTGTAATCCCAGCACTTTGGGAGGCCGAGGAGGGTGGATCACTAGGTCAGGAGATTGAGACCATCCTGGCTAACATGGAGAAACCCCGTCTCTACCAAAAACACAAAAAATTAGCCGAGCGTGGTGGTGGGCACCTGTAGTCCCAGCTACTTGGGAAGCTGAGGCAGGAGAATGGCGTGAACCTGGGAGACGGAGCTTGCAGTGAGCCAAGATTGCACCATTACACTCTAGCCTGGGCAAGGAAGCAAGACTTTGTCTCAAAAAAACAAACAAAAGAAAAGAAAAGAAAAAAACCCTCGTGGCCTTTGGAATGTTTCCAGACTTGCTGGCTCCTTGCTTCTAGCACTCCCATTATCTCAAGTAGCCATATGTTTCAAAGTAAATGCTACACCCTCACAGCTGTAGCTCATTCACTTGATACAGTGCTTCCTTTCAACCCCCACATCCTCACCACCTGTTTCTTTGTTTGATCACCAATAAATAGCGTGGGCTCCCAGCGCTCAGGTCCTTCGCAGCCTCCATACTAGAGTTGGTCCCCTGGTCCCACTTTCTCTCTTGTCTTTTCTTATTCCTTTGACTCCGCTGGACTTCGTAGCCCCCACGGCCTGGTGTTGGCCTTATCACCCCAATACTTGTCCACCTCTCTGTCCTACTACACGCTGTCTCAAAAGATCGCTCGGACAGCCTACAAGACATAGCTGAATCTATCCTTATTCTCCAATCCCAAATAGACATTTTTTTTTTTTTTGAAACAAAGTCTCACTCTGTTGCCCAGGCTGGAGTGCAATGGCGCGAGCTGGGCTCCCTGCAAGCTCCGCCTCCCAGATTCAGGCCATTCTCCTGCCTCAGCCTCCCAAATAGCTGGGACCACAGGCGCCTGCCACCATGCCCAGCTAATTTTTTGTATTTTTCGTAGAGACGAGGCTTCACCGTGTTAGCCAGGATGGTCTTGATCTCCTGACCTTGTGATCTGCCCACCTCAGCCTCCCAAAGTGCTGGGATTACAGGCGTGAGCCACCGCACCCAGCCCCGAATAGACTCTTTAGCAGCAGTGTCACTTCAAAACCGTTGAGGTTTAGATCTCCTCACTGCCGAAAAAGGAGGACTGTGCATCTTCTTAGGAGACAAGTGCTGTTTCTATACTAACCAGTCAGGACTAGTAGGAGATGCAGCCTGACGGTTAAATGAAAGGGCTTCTGAAATCAGGCAGTGCCTTTCAGACTCCTGGCCCCAATGGTTTCGTAACCCCTAGGCACCCTGACTAATGCCCTTCCTGGGCCCTGCCATAACCCTTTTTCTCCTTTTAGCATTTGGCCCTTGCCTCCTACATCTGCTTACCCAGTTTTTACGGGACCATATTAGAACCTTCACCCATGGTGAGAGGTGACAACGTGCTAACAGCTCTCGCTCGCTCTCGATGGGTCAGTACAAGACATGATGCTACTTTAAGAATACCAGCAGCTTCAAGAACAACTGTACCAACCCCACAGCCTTTCTCCATAAACATCGCCCCTCTTCAGCTAGAAGCAGTCAGAAGGCACCGACACCCCTTCTCTATTACCTATTAAAGGCTGGAATGTTAGGGACCCAACCCAGCAAAGGCCCTCCGCCAAGGCGGATGTTTTCCCCACCCCTTGTTTTTCTCTGTCCCCTCTTTTTCTCACCACCTACAGGTCCTCCGCCAAGGCAGATGGTCCCCAGCTGTTGTTTTTTTCCCCTAACATCTGCCCATCAACCAGGAAGTGATTTTACCCAGAAACAGCCCCTAGGCACCCCTGCTCCCTCCCTAAAATATACTTATACCCTCTAGTCTATAAGCCTGGGCTGCTGCTTCCTCTGATTGCTGTGGAGCAGCCCAGCAGGTTAATAAACTTGCTTGCCTGACTTTGGGTCCACTCGTTCTTTCTCTCGGCTAACCTTACAAGATGGAGTTTTGCTCTTGTTGCCCAGGCTGTAGTGCAACGGCACGATCTCACCTCACTGCAACCTCCGCCTCCCGGGTTCAAGTGATTCTCCAGCCTCAGTCTCCCGAGTAGCTGGGATTACAGGTATATGCCACCATGCCCGGCTAATTTTGTATATTTAGTAGAGAGGGGGGTTTCTCCATGTTGGTGAGGCTGGTCTCGAACTCCTGACCTCAGGTGATCTGCCCACCTTGGCCTCTCAAAGTGCTGGGATTACACTAAACCCCTGCACCTGGCTTTTTTTTTTTTTTTTT
>NC_045434.1:215364372-215386230 GCF_002776525.5 Piliocolobus tephrosceles
TTTTTTTTTTTTTTTTGAGACGGAGTTTCACTCTTGTTGCCCAGGCTGGAGTGTAATGGCACAATCTCGCCTCACTGCAACCTCTGCCTCCCGGGTTCAAGTGATTCTCCTGCCTCAGCCTCCCGAGTAGCTGGAATTACAGGTATATGCCACCATGCCCGGCTAATTTTGTATATTTAGTGGGGGGGGGGGTGGTGGGTTTCTCCATGTTGTTCAGGCTGGTCTCGAACTCCTGACCTCAGGTGATCTGCCCACCTGGTGGCTCCACCTGGTGGAGCACTCAGGTACCTCCCAAAGTGCTGGGATTACACTGAACCACCGCACCTGGCTTTTTTTTCTCTCTCTCTTTTTTTTTTTGACACAGAGTTTCACTCTTGTTGCCTTGTTGCCCAGGCTGGAGTATAATGGCACTATCTCGGCTCACTGCAACCTCTACGCCCCCGACCCCAGGTCAAGCAATTCTCCTGCCTCAGCCTCCAGAGTAGCTGGGATTGCAGGTGTGCGCCCACATGTCCAGCTAATTGTGTTTTCAGTAGAGATGGGGTTTCACACGTTGACCAGTGCAATGGTGTGATCTCTGCTCACTGCAACCTCCACCTCCCAGGTTCAAGCAATTATCCTTCCTCAGCCTCCCAAGTAACTGGGATTACAGGCGCATGCCACCACTCCCAGCTAATTTTTTTGTATTTTAGTAGAGACAGGGTTTCACTGTGTTGCCCAGGCTGGTCTGGAACGCCTGAGCTCAGGCAATCCACCTGCCTCAGCCCCCCAAAGTTGCTTGGATTATAGGTGTGAGCCGCCGTGCCCAGCTCAATTCTATTGATTTAAATGTTTACTAAATCTAAAAAATACCTTCTGGCTGGGCACAGCGGATCACGACTGTAATCCCAGCACTTTGGGAGGCCAAGGTGGGCGGATCACTTGAGGCCAGGAGTTCAAGACCAGCCTGGCCAACATAGTGAAACTCTGCCTTTATTTATTTATTTATTTTTTTGAGACGGAGTCTTGCTCTGTCGCCCAGGCTGGAGTACAGTGGCGTGATCTTGGCTCACTGCAAGCTCTGCTTCCTGGGTTCACACCATTCTCCTGCCTCAGCCTCCTGAGTAGCTGGGACTACAGGCGCCCACCACCACACCCGTCTAATTTTTTGTGTTTTCAGTAGAGACAGGGTTTCACCATGTTAGCCAGGATGGTCTTGATCTCTTGACCTTGTGATCCGCCCGCCTCGGCCTTCCAAAGTGCTGGGATTACAGGCGTGAGCTACCATGCCTGGCCGAAACCCTGTCTTTGTTAAAAGTACAAAAAATGGGGCTGGGCTCGGTGGCTTACGCCTGTAATCTGGCACTGCACTCCAGCCTGGGCGACAGAGCAAGACTCCGTCTCAAAAAAAAAAAAAAAGAGCAGGCTAAGCCAGGTGCAGTGGTACATGCCTGTAGTCCCAGCTACTCAGGAGGCTGAGGATGGAGGATTGCTTGAGCCCAGGAGGTGGAGATCAGCCAGGGCAACACAGTGAGATCCCAGCTCAAATAAAAATTTTCTTTAATGGCTGGCACAGTGGCTCACCCATAATCCCAATGCTTTGGGAGGCCCAGGCAGGAGAATCACTTGAGACCAGGAGTTTGAGACCAGCCTGAGCAACACAGTAAGACCACCTTCTCTACAAAACATTAAAAAATTAGCCAGGAGTGGTGGTGCATGCCTGTAGTCCCAGTTACTTGGGAGCTGGGGCAGGAGAATCACTTGAGCTTCAATCAGGCTCAAGTGAGGCTGCAGTGAGCTATGACTGCACCACTGTACTCCAGCCTGGGGGAAAGGGCAAGACCTCATCTCTATAAATAAATAAACCAACAAACAAATACATAAGGTGTGCTAGCCTGTTCCATTTTCCAGCCCTTTTGCTTGTTAGAAGGGTCTTCCATGGCTTCTACCACTTCTGTACCCTGAGTCATTCAAAGGAGGGGTCGTGCCTCCTGCCTGAGACAGTTCTTCAGGTATCTGAAGACAGTTTTCATGTCTTCCCTCCTCCTGCTCTACCCAACCTCTCTTCCCAGCCCATTCTCTTTATCCAGGTTTCCAGCTGTAGCCCTTCGAGTAGGCCGTCATACAGCAGGATTTCCAGAAACTTCTTCCTGGGCCAACCATCTCGTGTGCTTCATGGGTAGGACATCCTGCAGCCAAGCCTCGGCAGCATTCCTGGGCCTATGGGTCTGTGACTGTGACTTCCACAGTCTGCAAGCAACTGTCTTCTTTTTTTTTTTTTTTTGAGATGGAGTCTCGCTCTGTCGCCCAGGCTGGAGTGCAGTGGCGCGATCTTGGCTCACTGCAAGCTCCGCCTCCAGGTTCCTGCCTCAGCCTCCCAAGTAGCTGGGACTACAGGCGCCGCCACCACACCCGGCTAATTTTTTGTATTTTACGTAGAGACGTGTGGGGAAAAGAGAGGTCAGCCTGTTACTGTGTTATTATAGATAGAAGTAAGTTTAAGAGACTCCATTTGGATCTGTATTTGAGATGCTGTTAATCTGTGACTCTACCCCCAATCTTGTCCTTGCTAGAAAACATCGCTGTGCTAATTAAGGTTGAAAGGATTTTGGGCTGTAAGGAATGTGCTTTGTTAGGCAAATGTTTAAAGCCTGCTTGTGGTTGAAGGTCAGTACCATTCCCTTAAATCTCAATAAAAGAAAAACATCTGTCTCCTGCCCGATCCTGGGAAAATGGAACATCTTACTGCTAATTTACTCCCTTATCTTTTTGGCAATAAATACTGAGAGAACTCAGAGACCAGTGCCAGTGTGGGTCCTCTGAAAACACAGCACTGGTCCCCTGGGCCCTGCTTTTCTTTCTCTATACTTTGTCTCTGTGTCTTTATTTCTTTTCTCAAGTCTCCCGTTCCACCTAACGAGAAGCACCCACAGGTGTGGAGGGGCAGGCCACCCCTTCAGAGACAGGGGTTTCACTATGTTGGCCAGACTGGTCTCGAACTCATGACCCTGTAATCTGCCCGCCTCAGCCTCCCAAAGTGCTAGGATTACAGATTTGAGCCACCGTGCTTGGCTACAACTATCTTTAAAAGAAAAGCAGGCTGGCAAGGCGTGTTGGCTCATGCCTGTAATCCCAGCACTTTGGGAGGCAAAGGCAGGTGGATCACTAGCTCAGGAGATCGAGACCATCCTGGCTAACACGGTGAAACTGTCTCTACTAAAAATACAAAAAATTAGCTGGGTGTGGTGGTGGGCGCCTGTAGTCCCAGCTACTCGGGAGGCTGAGGCAGGAGAATGATTTGAACCCAGAAGGCGGAGCTTGCTGTGAGCCGAGACAGTGCCACTGCACTCCAGCCTGGGCGACAGAGCAAGACTCGGTCTCAAACAAAAAAAAAAAAAAAAAAAAAGGAAAGAAAAGAAAAGCAGGCTGGGCGTGTTGGCTCACGCTTATAATCCCAGTGCTTTGGGAGGCTGAGGTAGGTGGATCACCTGAGGTTGGGAATTCGAGACCAGCCCGACCAACATGGTGAGACCCCTGTCTCTACGAAAAATACAAAAATTTAGCCAGGTGTGGTGGCACACACCTATAATTCCAGCTACTCCCGATGCTAAGGCATAAGAATCACTTGAGCCCAGGAGGAGGAGGTTCCAGTGAGTCAAGATTGTGCCACTGCACTCCAGCCTGGATGACAGAGTGAGACTCCATCTCAAAAAAATAAAAAATAAATAAAATATAAATAAATAAAACCCCTCTACCGAGATTGTTGACTTCACGATGGCACCAACCCAAGCTCCTAAAGCATCTAATGGGATGTGTCTTACCTTGCCACCCCATGGAGAACCACACTTGTCATCTGGGACTCTAGGGAGCTTTGAACATGGGTAGGAGTGGAGAGAAGATAGAAGAGGAAAAAGGACGCCCTTGCTTAGGCCTGGCCATCTAGGTACAGTACAAAGCCAAGAACCAATTTCAATGGAGTTACAACACATTCTAACAGCAAGGGCGAAATCATTGGAAACTGGCTGAAGTGTCTAGGAAGGTCTAGCCAGCACTTAGGTGGCAAGTGGATTGATGGACAAGGCCTGGAGACAGTTCAAGGGGCAAAGGCAGAGGCAAGGTCCTGGTTGAGGATGGCAACCAGAGGGGTCCTATAGCCAGGGGTCCCCCTAAGTGTGGCTCTACTGACCCCTCACTCACCTGTCACACAGGGTCACCTCGGGTCTGTGCCTCACCTGCAGACAGCCAGAATGGAGAGGGAACAGGCCTGCCAGGAGGTAATCCCCGGGGAGGATAAAGTCAGGAGAAGGCTCAGTGCTATGGCAGGCAAAGGCCCAGCAGCAGGAAATGAGAAGCTGCAGGCCGACCAGGCAAGCTGTGCAGAGCAGCATGCTGGCCAGACGCCTGCGCCCAGCATGGCCAAGGAGTGGCCTCTAAGGAGGCCAGTTGCTTAAATAGAAGGCAGCTGCCGGATGCTTCCTAACCTCGTGCCCCCGAAAGGGGTGGGACTTGGAGCCCAGTGGCTAAAGCAGGACTGTTTGCCTTGATATTCTGGGCCTGCGGTCCAACTCAGGAACAAAGGCACAGATGCAAACCAGGTGGCACCCAGTGACCCTTCCTCTGGACGGTTGTGGGTTCTGTCCACGCTCTGTGACTTCACCTGGCTTAGAAAGGGAGCCCTGGAAATTTGGGGCAAGGTGGGAGGCTGGAACATAATTTCTCTCAGTACTGCGAGGTTTTAGAACTTTTTACCTGTGCCTCAGTTTACTAAATGAGACACAGCTTTGAGTCGATAACCCCCTACCCCACACTCCAGTTTTCTGACATGAAGATTCTGAGCAAATCGTCATTTACTTTCGCCTTGTTACCCAGGGTTGCTCACTTCGAGACAAATGCATGCAAACCTAAGGTATGCAAATAGACATGTTTTGTTTAAACTGCCAATCCTAAAGCTTTTCCTGCAGGAGAAAAAAAAAAAACCCCGGTGGATTTCCGGAGAGGTGGCCCATGGCTGGTCGCGAGGTTTCTGACTTTCCCTTTCCGGCCGGCTGGGGTAGGGAATTTGCATAATGTAAATTGAGTCCTCGGTGGAGCGCCTCGACCAGGCCGGCAGGAGCCTCCTAGTGTGCTTCCGGAGGTTGTCGGCAGAGGACGCTGGCGGCTCGGAGGCCGCTCCTTTCGGCAGCTGGGCAGGCAGAGGGGCGGAGCGACGGGATTTCGCGAGATTATCGCGCGGTAGGGGCCCAGTATCCAGCATGGCGGACTCGGGGCTGCTGCTAAAGCGGGGTTCCTGCCGTTCCACTTGGCTGCGGGCCCGCAAGGCCCGGCCCCAGCTCATCCTCAGCCGCCGGCCCCGCCGCCGGCTCGGGACCCTGCGGTGGTGCGGTCGGCGGCGCCTACGGCGGCGATTACTGCAAGCCCAGGCGGCCGGCGTGGACTGGAGGGAGGGAGCCCGTCAGGTGTCGCGCGCGGCGGCGGCCGGGAGACCCAAGACCGCGACCCCCAGCCCGATCCCTAGCCCGACCCCGGCCTCCGAACCCGAATCCGAATTCGAATCCGCCTCGAGTTGCCGCCGGCCTCTCATCATCCCTCCAGTGCGGCCAGTGGGCCCGGGCCGCGCGTTACTGCTGCTGCCGGTCGAGCAGGTAGGTGGGGGACGCCGGCAGGAGTCCCCGAGGGCAGGGAGGGCTGGAGAGGCAGCCCCAGGGGAGCTGCAGGGTAGGAGAGGACCGTGGTCCCCCGGGCCTCTTCTCTGGCTGTCAGTCGGATTCAAGCCTATCTTCTTGGTGCTGGCAGCTAGGTTCCCCTAAGCAGCAGAGTAACAGGTACCCTGCTAAGGGGTCCCTAGGCCTTAAGAGCTAAAGGGACTTTATTTTGTTTTGTTTTGTTTTTGAGACAAAGTCTCACTCTGTTCCCCAGGTTGGAGTGCAGTGGCGCGATCTCGGCTCACTGCAGCCTCCGCCCCGGGTCTCAAGTGCTTCTCCTGCCTCAGCCTCCTGAGTAGCTAGGACTACAGGAGTGCGCCACCTCGCCCGGCTAATTTTTGTATTTTTATTTGTATTTTCTTTGAGACGGAGTTTCACTTTTGTCGCCCAGGCTGGAGTGCAGTGGCATAGTCTCGGCTCACTGCAACCTCTGCCTCCAGAGTTCAAGTGATTGTCCCGGCTCAGCCTCCCAAGTAGCTGGGATTACAGGTGCTCGCCACCACGCCCGGCTAATTTTTGGATTTATTTATTTATTTTTTTTGAGACGGAGTCTCGCTCTGTCGCCCAGGCTGGAGTGCAGTGGCCGGATCTCAGCTCACTGCAAGCTCCGCCGCCCGGGTTTACGCCATTCTCCTGCCTCAGCCTTCTGAGTAGCTGGGACTACAGGCGCCTGACACCTCGACCGACTAGTTTTTTGTATCTTTTAGTAGAGACGGGGTTTCACCGTGTTCGCCAGGATGGTCTCGATCTCCTGACCTCGTGATCCGCCCGTCTCGGCCTCCCAAAGTGCTGGCTGGGATTACAGGCTTGAGCCACCGCGCCCGGCCAATTTTCGTATTTTTAATAGAGACGGGGTTTCACCCTGTTGGTCAGGCTCATCTCAAACTCCTGACCTCAGGTGATCCACCTCCTAAAGTGCTGGGATTACAGGCTTGAGCCACTGCCCCCGGTCTAATTTTTGTATTTTTAGTAGAGATGAGGTTTCCCCATGTTGGCCAGGCTGACCTCAAGTGACCCACTTGCCTCGGCCTCCGAAATGCTGGGCTTACAGGCGGGAACCGCAGCCCCTGGCCCTGAAAGGGATTTTTTTTTTTTGAGACCTAGTCTTGCTCTGACGCCAGACTGGGGTGCAGTGGCACGATCTCTGGGCTCACTGCAACCTCCACATCCCGGGTTGAAGCGATTCCCCTGGTTCAGTCTCCCGAGTAGCTGGGACTACAGGCGCGTGCCACCTCACCCGGCTATATTTTTGTATTTTTAGTAGAGATGGGGTTTCACCATGTTAGCCAGGATAGTCTCGATCTCCTGACCTTGTGATCCACCTGCCTCAGCCTCCCAAAGTGCTGGGATTACAGGTGTGAACCACTGCACCTGGAACCCTGAAAGGGGTCTTAATAGTTAAAAAAAAAAAAAAAAAAAAAAAAAAAAAAAAAGGATTGCAATTACTGAGAGCTCAGAAATTCTAGGATTTAAGGTTCTAAGTGTTTTGGGCTTTGAACCCATTTAAACATCCAGCTCTCTTACAGAGTAGTTGCCCCTATCTCTAAGTATGTTTACAGATGAAGAGATTGAGGTTGGATAACTTACACAGTAGAGGGAGAGCTAGGAGTCAAACTCAGGCAGCCTGATTCTTAACATGGACGCCATTTCTGGAAGATTCCCTGTCTAATGCTGGAGGGAAGACAGAACCCAGGAAGTTCTGGAAGAGACTTGGCAAGCTGTGGGTCTTTAAAAGGACAGAGTGGTAGAGTCTGTCTGAACCAGGAGCACAGAGCCGAGTTCACAGTCACCATGCTCTCTCTGTAGCTGCCATGGGGTATGATCTAAGGTTAAAAATATAAAGTATGGGCCAGGCACGGTGGCTAACACCTGTAATCCCAGCACTTTGGGAGGCTGAAGCTGGCAGATCACCTGAGGTCAGAAGTTTGGGACCAGCCTGACCAACATGGTGAAACCTCGTCTCTACTACAAATACAAAAATTAGCTGAGTGTGATGGCACACTCCTGTAATCCCAGCTACTCTAGAAAGAAAGGAAGAAAGGAAGGGCCGGGCGCAGTGGCTCACGCCTGTAATGCCAGCACTTCGGGAGGCTGAGGCAGACCAGGCTGGTCTCAAACTCCTGACCTCAGGTGATCCACCCGCCTAGGCCTCTCAAAGTGCTTGAGATTACAGGCATGAGCCACTGTGCCCAGCTCTCTCTTTTCCTTTTCCTTTCTTTCCTTCCTTTTCCCCTCCCTCCCTCCCCCTCCTTCCTTTCTTTTCCCCTCCCTCCCTCTCTCCTTCTTCTCACTCTGCCACCCAGGCTGGAGTACAGTGATACAATCCCAGCTCACTGCAAGCTCCGCCTCCTGGGTTCACACCATTCTTCTGCCTCAGCCTCCCGAGTAGCAGGGACTACAGGCGCCCACCACCACACCTGGCCAATTTTTTTGTATTTTTTTTTAGTAGCGATGGGGTTTCACCGTGTTAGCCAGGATGGTCTCGATCTCCTGACATTGTGATCTGCTCACCTCGGCCTCCCAAATGCTGGGATTACAGACGTGAGCCTCTATACCCGGCCAATATTTGATTTTCTGTACCTGAATGAGTTTGCTGAGGATAACGGCTTCTAGCTCCATCCATGTCACTGCAAAGGACGTGATCTCATTCCTTTTTATGACTGCAGCCTTGTAAAATTTTTTATTTTATTTAATTTTTATTTATTTATTTATTTTTGAGACAGTATCACCGTCACCCAGGCTGCAGTGTACCGGCATGATCTTAGCTCACTGCAACCTTTGCCTGTGGGTTCAAGTGATTCTCATGCCTCACCCTCTGGGGTAGCTGGGATTACAGGCACATGCCCAGCTTATTTTTGTAGTTTTAGTAGAGATGGTGGCAGTGGGAGTGGGGTGCTGGGGGATTTGCCCTGTTGTCCAGGCTGGTCTCAAACTCCTGGCCTCAAGTGATCCCCCCACCTCCTTCTCCCAGAGTTCCGGGGTTACTGGCGTGAGCCACTGTGCCTGGCCCAATAGTTATTATTGATGGAGTGGAGTGGTGTAATTATGGCTCACTGCAGCCTCTACCTCTGAGACTCAAGCAGTCTACCCATCTCAGCCTCCCAAGTAACTAGGACCACAGATGCATGCCACTGTACCCTGCTAATTTTTAAATGTTTTGTAAACACAGGTCTCACGCTGTTGCCCAGGCTGATCTTGAACTCCTGGGCTCAAGTGATCCTCCTGCCTCAGCTTCACGAGTGTGAGCCACTGTGTGAATAGCAAGTTAAGATTTTAGAATCTGGCCAGGTGCATTGGCTCATGCCTGTAATCCCAGCACTTTGGGAGGCCGAGGCTGGTGGATCACCTGAGGTCAGGAGTTCGAGACCAGCCTGACCAACATGGAGAAACACCGTCTCTACTAAAAATACAAAATTAGCCAAGCGTGGTGGCACATGCGTGTAATCCCAGCTACTCAGGAGGCTGAGGCAGGAGAATCACTTGAACCTAGGAGGCAGAGGTTGCAGTGAGCCGAGATTGCGCCGTTGCACTCCAGCCTGGGCAACAAGAGTGAAACTCTGTCTCAAAAAAAAAAAGAAAAGAAAAAAGAAAAAAAAAGATTTTAGAATGTTTCAGTCATTAGTGACAGGATGTATAATGTTTGTTCTTTCTGTTTTCTTTCCATGCTAGGGTTTTACTTTCAGTGGCATCTGCCGTGTGACCTGCCTCTATGGCCAGGTGCAGGTATTTGGTTTTACCATCAGCCAAGGCCAGCCTGCCCGAGACATCTTCTCTGTGTATACCCACTCTTGCTTGAGTATTCATGCACTTCATTACTCGTTGCCTGAGAAAAGCAAGAAAGAACTCAAAAGGGAAGCCCGGAATTTGCTCAAATCTCATCTTAACCTTGGTAATGAAAAGAACTGGGTAATTTACTGAGGGCCTACTGTGCTGACGCTAATTAATAATTTTTAGGGCTGAGCGCAGTGGCTCACGCCTGTAATCCCAGCACTTTGGGAGGCTGATGTGGGCGGATCATGAGGTCAGGAGATCAAGACCATCCTGGCTAACACGGTGAAACCCCGTCTCTACTAAAAATACAAAAAAAAATTAGCCAAGCGTGGTGGCGGGCACCTGTAGTCCCAGCTGCTCAGGAGGCTGAGGCAGGAGAATGGCGTGAACCTGGGAGGTGGAGATTGCAGTGAGCGGAGATCGCGTCACTGCACTCCAGCCTGAGCGACACAGTAAGACTCCGTCTCAAAATAAATAAATAAATAGAAATAAAAATAAAAATGCAAAAAATGAGCCGGGCGTGGTGGTGGGAGGCTGAGACAGGAGAATGGTGTGAACCTGGGATGCGGAGCTTGTAGTAAGCCGAGATCGGGCCAGGCGTGGTGGTGGGAGGCTGAGACAGGAGAATGGTGTGAACCTGGGAGGCGGAGCTTGTGGTGAGCCGAGATCGGGCCACTGCCCTGCAGCATGGGCAACACAGTGAGACTGTCTCAAAAAAAAAATTTTTTTTAGTTGCTTACTATGGTCTAGACAGTGTTCCAAGGACTTTGCTATATGTATATAAACTCTTACAAGGGGCCTGAAAGTGAAAGTACTATTGTTATCACCATTTTACTGACAAGAAAAATTGTTCAAGGCCACAAAATTATTATATGGCAAACCTGGATTGACTTCTCCCCCCAGGTGTGTTCTTAGTATGCCGTATGGGCCCCTGAAAAAGGCTCTCAACCGTCATTCCTACTCCTAAAGTTGATAGTTTAGCCGAGGAGATGGCAGTCCTAAAGGGTATGGAATGTAATGAAGTTAGTGCTTCTAAGGTGGTTTTTTTTTCTCTTTACAGATGACAGGCGTTGGTCGATGCAGAATTTTTCTCTTCAGTGTTCCATTGTGTTGCTAGAACATCTGAAAACTGCCTCTGTAAACTTCATAACCAGCTATCCAGGTTCATCCTACATTTTTGTGCAAGAGGTAGAACCCGTTTTTATTCAGAGATTTGCTAATTACTTGCACCAAAACTGATATCAAATGACTATGTAGGATGTTGTCTTGGAAGAGCAGTTTGTCCATGTAGTGCTCTTGGTTCTACAGAATGTAATACGTGTATACAGAAAATAGTATAGAAAGGCATATCGTGAAAAATGTTCGTCCTCCCCTCCTCAGTTTCATTCCTCAGCCAGCATTTTATATCATAGTTGGTTATGTGCTTTTTGGGTTTTTATTAACACCATGCTCCAGCCCTGCTTTTTTGGTTTTTTTTTTTTTTTGAGACTGAGTCTCTGTCACTCAGGCTGGAGTGTACTGGTGTGACCTCAACCTCACTGCAACCCCTGCTTCCCAGGGTCAAGTGATTCTCCTACCTCAGCCTCTCAAGTAGCTGGGATTACAGGCGCCTGCCACCATGCCCGGCTAATTTTTGTTTTCTTGTCTTTTGGTTTTTGTTTTGAGATGGAGTCTCACTGTGTCACCAGGCCGGAGTGCAGTGGTGCAACGTCGGCTCACTGCAACCTCCGCCTCCTGAGTTCAAGTGATTCTCCTGCCTCAGCCTCCTGAGTAGCTGGGACCACAGGTGCATGCCACCATGCCCGGCTAATTTTTGTGTTTTTTAGTACAGACAGGGTTTCACCATATTGGCCAGTATGGTCTCAAATTCCTGACCTCAGGTGATCCACCCAACCCTGCCTTGCCTCCCAAAGTGCTGGGATTATAGGTGTGAGCCACCATGCCTGGCCTTTTTTGGGATTTTTAATGGTTGTCTTTATATCTCCGTTTATTAATTTGAGATAATAAAAATTTTCTCTAAACTATGAATGAGTAGTTTAAATGTACTTATATTTTCTTTTACCTTTTTCCTTACCTCTAATTTTTTTTTTTTTTTTGAGATGGAGTCTCGCTCTGTCACCCAGGCTGGAGTGCAGTAGTTGGATCTCGGCTAACTGCAAGATCCGCCTCCCAGGTTTACGCCATTCTCCTGCCTCAGCCTCCCAAGTAGCTGGGACTACAGGCGCCCGCCACCTCGCCCGGCTAGTTTTTTTGTATTCTTTTAGTAGAGACAGAGTTTCACCGCATGAGCCGGGATGGTCTCGATCTCCTGACCTCGTGATCCACCCGTCTTGGCCTCCCAAAGTGCTGGGATTACAGGCTTGAGCCACCGCGCCCGGCCTACCTCTAATTTTTAATGAGTCTTAATTTTTATTACTCAAAAAGGCTTCATTTTTTATTTAGCTTTCTAACTCTGTGGTTGTTCCTTCAACACTTTTACAATGATGTTCTCCTCCTCGAGAAGGAAAGCACGCTTGATCCTGTCTTGAACACATTTAGCACACATGGAACCACCGTAGGCTCTGCTGACATGTTTTTTGTTTTGGACAATCTCATAAGAACTTTAGATCTTGGCCGGGCGCGGTGACTCCTGCCTGTAATCCCAGCACTTTGGAAGGCCGAAGTGGGCAGATCACTTCAGGTCAGGAGTTGAAGACCAGCCTGGCCAACATGGTGAAACCCCATCTCTACTAAAAATACAAAAAATTAGCTGGGCGTAGGGCATGCGCCTGTAATCTCAGCTACTCCAGAGGCTGAGGCGGGAGAATCGCTGGAACCTGGGAGGCGGAGGTTGCAATGAGCGGAGATTGCACCACTGCACTCCAGCCTGGGAGACAGAGTGAGAATCCGTCTCAAAAAAAAAGAACTTTAGGTCTCATGGCATGGACCCCTCGAAGCCTGCCTGGGCCCACGCCAATGCAGATTTTGGTGTTTTCCCAACCTTCTTGTTACAGAGACAATTTTATTAGCAGGGGCTCAGGAGGCTCTAACAAAACAAGGCTGTATTGTAGGAAGCCTATGACGGTGTATTGTAGGAAGCCTATGACGGTGTATTGTAGGAAAGCCTATGATGGTGTGTCAAATGCTGGACCATTCTCACTTCCTGTAGACAACATCCCTAGAAGAGAGCTTTTATTTGCATTTTTGAGATAAAGTCTCTGTTGCCCAGGCTGGAGTGCAGTGGCAAGATCTCAGCTCACTACAGCCTCAACCTTTCCGGGCTCAGGTGATCCTCCCACCGGAGCCTCTCAGTAGCTGGGATTACAGGTACACGCCATGACTCCCGGCTAATTTTTGTAGTTTTTGTAGAGACAGGATTTTGCCCTGTTGCCCAGGCTGGTCATGACCTCTTGGACCCAAGCAATCCACCTGCCTCCAAAAGTGCTGAGATTACAGGTGTGAGCCACCGTGTCCAGCCTCATCTCTAAATTTTTGCTGGCCATATTATTCATTTCCTTAAGTTCTTTTTTTTTTTTTTTCATTTCCTTAAGTTCTATTACTATAATTGTCTCCCATGGGCCAGTAGGTGGAGTCTAATCTGCAGGATTGGCAGACAGACTGGATATGTGAGGGGTGAGGAAGAATCAAGGAATCACAGCAGGTTTTTGGCTTAACCACTGAGGTGCATGTAGTTGCCATTAACTGAGATGGAGTCACTGCAGGAGGAGTGGGTTTCAATTTGTTAACCTTGAGATGCCTGGTAGATATCCAGCTGGACATGTCAAGTGGGCAGTTGAGTATATGAGTCTGGAGTTCAGGGAAGAGTTTGGAGGTGGAAATATGGAAGCCTTCAGCAGACAGGATACCCAGGCTACCAGATGCAATAATAATGCCTATGGAGTTGAATAGATAGAAACAAGACGGTTCCAGCTCTGAGCCCTAGGGCACTCCAAGAAGAGGTCCAGGCAAAGATGAGTGAGCAGCAGATAGTCATTGGTTTTGGTGGAAAACCCAGTGTGTGATGTCCTGTAGGTCAGGAAGTCTTTAAATGAGACTTAACTGAACAGCAGTGATAAATGCTGCTGGTGGTCAGGTGAGACCTGAGAAAGCACTGGCTGTAGAGGCCGGGAAGTAGCCTGATTGGAATGGGGTCAAGAGCCTGGGCGGAGAGGGACTCACGGGTTTAGTAGTAAAGTATTTTGCTTTGGTAGAAGTTAGCTGTAAAGGGAAGGAAAGAATTGAAGCAGTAGTTGGAGGGGTAAGTATGATCAGGAGATTTTTGTAATTTTGTTAAGATGGATGAGAAAAACATGCTGGAACATGGCAGATGGGAATGATCCAGAGGAGAGGGGAGGTAACCATTTAGCAGAGAGAGGAGAGGCTGCCGGAACTATGTCTGTAAGTTGGCTACTAGGGATGGTTCTGGTTCTGGCATCATGTGGCCTTAGGAGCACAGCCAGGTCATTCATAGTGGCTGGAGGAAGTCCCGAGGAGAGGGCCAGCGGACGTAGAAGTTGTCCTCTGATTATTTCCTGCTGCACTGGGAAATGGAACCAAGGTCATCACCGTGTGGGAAGCAGATAGATACGAGGTGGGTGTGGGGAATTTGAAGTGAAAGGAGAGAGGAAATGAGAGTGGGACAGTGAACGGACTGTTGTGGTTGCCTGTTAGTCCACTGCAGAGTCCAGTAGCTGGACTAGGACTGCAGAGGAGGAGATGGAATTGCCTGTTCTCAAGGCTTTGTTCCTGAAAGAATGTTCCAGATGCCATTGGGCAGCGACATTCTTTTTACATTTATTTTCAGCTTTATCTGTTTTTTTCTGGGACTTCACCACCACTCTTCATATTTCTTATGCTCTTTCTTGGATACTTTTCTCCCTATCCCACCCACTGGATGTGTCAGTAGATTCTGGAGTTGTTTTTTCACATAAGGAAGATAGTAAACTTGATTATCTAATTTTATTAGATGTTCTTGTTTTGCCCTCAGTGATTGATAATTGCACATAGTGTAGAATGGTTGGTTCAGAAGACTTTTTTCTCAAATTGTTGAAAGCCTTGTTCTGTTGTTTTCTAGGATCCAGCATTACCAATATAAAGCCTCACACTAGGCTGCTTCTCTTTTTTTTTTCTTTTGAGACGCAGACACAGTCTCGCTCTGTTGCCCAGGCTGGAGTGCAGTGCCACAATCTTGACCCACTGCAACCTCCACCTCCTGGGTTCAAACGATTCTTGTGCTTCAGCCTCCCAAGTAGCTGGGATTACAGGCTGCACCACTGCACCCAGCCTGCTTCACATTTCTTTATGATGTCTTTTTTTTTTTTTTTTTTGAGACGGAGTTTCGCTCTTGTTGCCCAGGCTGGAGTGCAATGGTGCGATCTCAGCTCACTGCAACCTCCGCCTGCCAGGTTCAAACAATTCTCCTGCCTCAGCCTCCCGAGTAGCTGGGATTACAGGGATGTGCCACCATGTCAGGCTAATTTTGTATTTTTAGTAGAGACAGGGTTTCTCCATGTTGAGGCTGGTCTCGAACTCCTGACCTCAGGTGATCTGCCCATGTCGGCCTCCCAAAGTGGTGGGATTACAGGCGTGAGCCACCGCGCCCGGCCTATGATGTCTTTATTCTCAGTGTTGATGAATTGCAAGAGGATATGCTCATGGAGGGGGTCCCTTCCTTCATCCTCTTCTGTGGTGAGCTGGTTCCAACTGAGCCTTACCTGCCTCAGCAAGAGTCTGCTCTTCCTTTCCTTGGATTGCTTTTCCAGTCCTGAACTTGACAGACCTGTGTTCTCCCTCCTTTCAACTCTGTTTGCATATGTTCTGTGTGTTTTTGCTTTATGTTTTCAGAGGTTGCCTCGACTTAATTCTACATCACTCACCTGGTCTAGAGCCAGGGCCCCCTGCTGAATGCTTCCTCTGCAGTCATGTCTTACCACGCATTATCTTTTTCTTTGGAGTCTGCTGCGGAGGCAATGGCAGCTTGGGAGAAAGCAGAAACTGAAAACAGACGTGGATAACTCAGGAATGGAGTTGGCAACACTTGTTGATGGGCTGGATTTTGGGGCAGGAGACAAAGGGAGGAAACAATTTATCTTCTCTGGCTCACAACTGGGTGAGGCTTGTTTAATTTAGTACTGAAGAAAAAACTATGCATTTTTTAACCTGAAAGTTTAAATTGTTGATTTCAGAGTCCAACTCCCCAGATTAAACCTGAATATTTAGCCTTGAGGTCTGTTGGCATCAGAAAAGAGAAAAAAAGGAAAGGCCTTCAGTTAACCGAGAGTACCCTTTCAGCCCTGGAAGAGTTAGTCAATGTTTCCTGTGGTGAGTAATACTTAATACACATTGATCACCCTGAACGTCTGCCCACCAAACCCCCAGATGCTTATTAGTCATCATTCGAGTCCAAGGAAGACGGCTAATTCTAGCGATCAATGTTTGTTTCCCCTTCAGAAGAAGTAGATGGCTGCCCTGTCATTCTGGTTTGTGGATCCCAGGATGTTGGAAAGTCAACATTTAATAGATACCTGATTAACCAGTTGTTAAATAGGTAAGAGTGCTTTTCTTATGGCTTTGACACATTGCTAGGTTTTTGGCATTAAGTGGGATTTTTGATTTGGAGGGAGTGCTTCTTGGCTTCTAGCTAGAGATTACATACAGTTCTAAAGCTGCCCAGCTGAGGCATCCGGTCCTCGCTGCCCGCTGCTTTGCAGCAGATGACAATGCTCTAGCGTGGGCTGACTGCCTTGCCCGCAGGTGAACTTCCAAGAGGAGACACTTGGTCTCAGAGTCTGTATTCATGAGTTCTGGTGTATGTGTGTGGTTTGTTTTTTTTTCAGACAGGGTCTCCCTCAGGCTGGAGTCCAATGGCACAATCATACCTCATAGTCTTGAACTCCTGGGCTCAAGCGATCCTCCCACCTCAGCCTCCTAAGCAGCTGGGACTACAGCCATGGGCCACCATGCCTGGCCAATTTTCTTATTTTAATTTTTTTTGTAGGGATGATGTCTTGCTGTGTTGCCCAGTCTGGTCTTGAACTCCTGGGAATTTTCTTTTTTTTTTTTTTTTGAGATGGAGTCTCACTCTGTCGCCCAGGCTGGAGTGCAGTAGCGCGATCTAGGCTCACTGCAAGCCCCGCCTCCTGGGTTCACACCATTCTCCTGCCTCAACCTCCCAAGTAGCTGGGACTACCGGCGCCCGCCACCACGCCTGGCTAATTTTTTGTATTTTTAGTAGAGATGGGGTTTCCCCATGTTAGCCAGGATGGTCTCGATCTCCTAACCTCGTGATCTGCCCATCTCGGCCTCCCAAAGTGCTGGGATTACAGCCGGGAGCCACTGCACCCGGCCTTTTTTTTTTTTTTTTTGAGACAGAGTCTCGCTCTGTCGCCCAGGCTGGAGTGCAGTGGCACCATCTCAACTCACTTCACGCTCCTCCTCCCGGGTTCATGCCATTCTCCTGCCTCAGCCTCCCAAATAGCTGGGACTACAGGTGCCCACCACCATGCCTGGCTAATTTTTTGTATTTTTAGTAGCGATGGGGTTTCCCCATGTTAACCAGGATGGTCTTGATCTCCTGACCTCTCCTGACCATTTTTCTGACTCTATCTCAGAAAAAAAAAAAAAATGGCTGGGCACTGTGGCTTCTGCCTGTAATCCCAGCACTTTGGGAAGCTGAGGTAGGAGGATTGCTTGAGCCCAGGAGTTTGGGACCAGCCTGGGCAACATAATGAGACCCTGTCTCTACAAAAAATTTAGAAATTAGTCGGGCATGGTGGCATGTGCCTGTGGTCCCAGCTACTTGGGAGGCTAAGGAGGAAGTATTGCTTGAGCCCAGGAGGTCGAGGCTGCAGTGAGTTCTGATCCCTGTACTCCAGCCTGGGTGACTCAGTGACACCCTGTCTCAAGAAAAAATAAACTTACATGAAAGATGGCCAGGTGTGGTGGCTCATGCCTGTAATCCCAGCACTTTAGGAGGCCGAGGCGGGTGGATCACTTGAGGTCAGGAATTCAAGACCAGCCTAGCCAACATGGTGAAACCCCGTCTCTACTAAAAATACAAAAATTAGCCGGGCGTGGTGCCACATGCCTGTAATCCCAGCTACCTGGGAGGGTGAGGCAGGAGAATTGCTGGAGCCTGGGAAATGGAGGTTGTAGCCAGCCAAGATTGCACCACTGCACTCCAGCCTGGGCGACAGAGTGAGACTCTGTCTGGAAAAAAAAAAATTCTCTGAAAGAGCAAGTTGTGCCCATGTTATAAATGGACATTGTGACCACGTCTGCACCGCATTTCTCTGGACTCGTTTTTAAACAGCAATTGTCATCTTGGGGCTTCACTTTAAAGTGCTATGTGGGGATTATGCCTGTGTGTCATGTGAAATCCTTACTGTCTGATTATCCTTTCTACCGAGTAAAGCTAGTTAGGATTTTCTTTCTTTTTTCTTTTTAAAAATTTGCAGTCTTCCCTGCGTTGACTATTTGGAATGTGATCTGGGACAGACAGAATTTACCCCTCCTGGTTGCATTTCTTTACTTAACATTACAGAACCAGTTCTGGGTATGTATTATGTATTTCTCGAATGTCTTGGTTTTATGAAATTCATATGTAATGATGCTTACCAAAACTCAAAAATAGAAGAGTATAAAATATTAAAAGTGAACACGCATCTACCAAACTCAGGGCCTTTCCATAACTTGTTCCTCTAACCTCCAAAAACAAACTATGGGGTTTTCTCATTTTAGGAAATGGATCTGCTACTCATTTTTGTTCTGTGAAATTAATTGGGTGTGGTGGCAAAAATTATTTTGTTTTATGTAAATTAGAAACACATGTTTCCCTAATTGCTTTTTCTTTTTTTTGAGATGGAGTCTCACTCTGTTGCCGAGGCTGGAGTGCAGTGGCCCCATCTTGGCTCACTGCAAGCTCCGCCTCCCAGGTTCATGCCATTCTCCTGCCTCAGCCTCCCGGGTGGCTGGGACTACAGGCGCCCGCCACACGTCTAGCTAATTTTTTGTATTTTTAGTAGAGATGGGGTTTCACCGTGTTAGCCAGGATGGTCTCGATCTCCTGACTGCGTGATCCACCTGCCTCGGCCTCCCAAAGTGCTGGAATTACAGGCGTGAGCCACTGCGCCCGGCCTTTTTTTTTTTTTTTTTTTTTTTGTTTGAGACGGAGTCTCCCTCTGTCACCCAGGCTGGAGTGCTATGGTGCAATCTCGGCTCACTACAAGCTCCACCTCCTGGGTTCACACCATTCTCCTGCCTCAGCCTCCTGAGTAGTTGGGACTACAGGCACCCGCCACCATGCCTGGCTAATTTTTTGTATTTTTTTAGTAGAGACGGGGTTTCACCGTGTTATCCAGGATGGTCTTGATCTCCTGACCTTGTGATCCGCAGGCGTCGACCTCCTAAAGTGCTGAGATTACAGTCATGAACCACCACGCCTGGCCCCTAGTGTCCTTTATCTGGTTCAGAACCTAACCCACAGTTCTCCATCTCTTTTTGAAAAAAATAATATAGAAAATTTCATGAATTTGCATGTTATTCTTGTGCAGGGCCCATTGCCAGTCTTCTCTGTATCATTCCAGTTTTTTAGGGTATGTGCTGCTGAAGTACGTACCACATTGCTTTCTTTTTTTTTTTTTCTTTGAGATGGAGTCTTGCTCTGTCACCCAGGCCGACTGGAGTGCGTGGTGTGATCTGTGCTCAGTGTAACCTCCGCCTCCTGAGTTGGAGCTGTTTTCCTGCCTCAGCCTCCTGAGTAACTGTGACTACAGGCGCACGCCACCATGCCCAGCTAATTTTTATATTTTTAGTAAAGACAGCGTTTCACCTTATTGGCCAGTCTGGTCTCGAACTCCTGACCTTAGGTCGTCCACTCACCTCCGATTCCTAAGTGCTGGGATTATAGGCATGAGCCACTGTGCCTGGCCACAGCTTTTTTGTTGTGTTGGCAATGGGGTGAGACCCTGTTTCTACAAAAAATTTAAAAATTAGTCAGGTGTGGTTTTTTTGTCATCCCAAAATGAAAACTCTACTCATTAAAGAATAACTCTCAGCCGGGCGCGGTGGCTCACGCCTGTAATCTCAGCATTTTGGGAGGCCAAGGCTGGTGGATCACAAGGTCAGGAGATCAAGGCCATCCTGGTTAACTCGGTGAAACCCCATCTCTACTAAAAATACAAAAAATTAGCCGAGTGTGGTGACGGGCGCCTGTAGTCCCATCTACTCGGGAGGCTGAGGCAGGAGAATGGAATGAACCCAGGAAGCGGAGCTTGCAGTGAGCCGAGATCGCGCCACTGCACTCCAGCCTGGGTGACAGAGCGAGACTCTGTCTCAAAAAAAAAAAAAGAATAAAATCCCTCTTGTCCTCTTTCCTAGCCCCTAGAGACTTCACCTCTGTTCTACTTTTTGTCCCTATGAATTTGGCTATTCTCATGTAAGTGGAGTCATCCAATACTTACCCTTTGTCTGGCTTATTTCACTCAGCATAGTATTGTCAGAATCCATCCATCTTGTAGCATGTATCAAAATTTAATTGCTGGCCAGGTACCATGGCTCACACCTGTAATCCCAGCACTTTGGGAGGCCGAGGTGGGCAGATTGCTCGAGCCTGGGAGTTTGAGACCAGGGTAGCATAGTGAAACCCAGTCTCTATAAAACATTATAAAAATGTATAAAAATTTTTATAGTTATAAAAAATTATAAAAATTAGCTGGGCTTGGTGGTCCATGCCTATAGTCCCAGATACTTGGGAGTCTGAGGCAGGAGGATCACTTGAACCTGGGAGGTGGAGGCTGCAGTGAGCTGAAATTGCACCATTACACTCCAGCCTGGGCGACAGAGGGAGATTCTGTCTCAAAAAAAAAAATTAATTCCTTTTCATGGCTGAATGTTATTCAGTTGTATGTTTATATCAGATTTAGTTTATCCATTCAGCTGTTGATGGACACTTGGGTTCTTTCCACATTTTGGCTCTCGTGAATAATCCTGCTATGAACATGGGTATTCAAATATCTCCTCCAGATCCTGCTTTCAGATCTTTCAGGTACCAAGGAGTGGAATTGCTGGGTCTTATGGTAGTTCTGTGTTTAACGTTTTGAGAACTGCCAAACCGTTTTTCACAGTAGTTGCATTTTACATTCCCAGCAGCAATGCACAAGAGTTCTGATTTCTCCGTATCCTCACCAATGCTTATTTTGATTATAGCTGTCCGAGTTTGTGTGAAGTAATGTGTCATTTTGGTTTTCATTTACATTCCCTTAAATGACTAATGATGTTGAGCATGTGCTTATTGGCCATTTGTATATCTTCTTTGGAGAAATGTCTATTCCAGTCCTTGAATATTGCTTGTGTGGTTTGTTTTTTGTTTTTGTTTTTTTTTTTTTGAGACGGAGTCTTGCTCTTTGCTCTGTCGCCCAGGCTGGAGTGCAGTGGCGTGCTTTCAGCTCACTACAAGCTCCGCCTCCCGGGTTCATGCCATTCTCCTGCCTCAGCCTCCTGGGCAGCTGGGACTATAGGCACCCACCACCACGCCCAGCTAATTTTTTGAATTTTTAGTAGAGATGGGGTTTCACCGCGTTAGCCAGGATGGTCTCGATCTCCTGACTGCGTGATCCACCCGCATCGGCCTCCTAAAGTGCTGGGATTACAGGCGTGAGCCACCGCGCCCAGCCTTTTTTTTTCTTGAGACGGAGTCTCGCTCTGTCACCCAGGCTGGAGTGCTGTGGCGCAATCTCGGCTCACTACAAGCTCCATCTCCTGGGTTCACACCATTCTCCTGCCTCAGCCTCCTGAGTAGTTGGGACTACAGGCACCCACCACCACACCTGGCTACTTTTTTGTATTTTTTTAGTAGAGACGGGGTTTCACCGTGTTCACCAGGATGGTCTTGATCTCCTGACCTCCTGATCTGCCCGCCTCGGCCTCCCAAAGTGCTGGGATTACAGACGTGAGCCACTGCGCCTGGCCAATGCACAGTTCTTAATTTTGATGAAGTTCAGTGTATCTATTTTTTTACTTGTTGCCTATGCTTTTGGTGTTATGTCCTTGAAATCATTACTAAATCTAATGTCATCATGATTTTCTCTCAGGTTTTCTTGTAAGAGTTGTATAGTTTTTAACTCTTTTTTTTGTTTTTTTTTTTGAGACAGAGTCTTGCTCTGTCGCCCAGGCTGGAGTGCCGTGGCTCGATCTCGGCACACTGCAAACTCCGCCTCCTGGGTTCATGCCATTCTCCTGCCTCAGCCTCCCGAGTAGCTGGGACTACAGGCGCCTGCCACCTCGCCCGGCTAGTTTTTTGTATTTTTTTAGTAGAAACGGGGTTTCACCGTGTTTGCCAGGATGGTCTTGATCTCCTGACCTCGTGATCCTCCCGTCTCAGCCTCCCAAAGTGCTGGGATTACAGGCTTGAGCCACCGCGCCCGGCCTT
>NC_045434.1:215401230-215406082 GCF_002776525.5 Piliocolobus tephrosceles
AAAATCTGGAAAACCTCTTCTGGGGGCTCTTAAAAAGTAGATTTGTCCAAATTGACTTCTGGTCTGAGGCCAGAGAACCACAGGGCAGAGCTGGAGACTGGGCTGTTTGGAAGGAAGAAGGACTGGCAGACCAGCTCTTGGGAAAGCTCCATTTTTGCCTGTGGGAGGCTGGACCTGAACTTGCACCTATGAACAGCCCTTCCATTTAGAGCTTTTTCCTGGGGGTGCCGGAGGCTGGTGACCAGACTGCTATTCTTCATGTCCTCCCTGGTGCTTCTGACCCTTTGTCCTCTAGGTTGGAAGTGGATTGTGTAAACACGTGATGGGACCAGGTGACATCGTTTCTGCATTTAAGACAACAGGATACTTACTGGGGCTGAGGTTCCAATTGGTATTACGACCACCGCCATCTTCCCAGCATGATCACATTGTAAGACTATTAGGGTGTGTGGGTTTTAACACTTAACATTTATATACAATTAAACTGTTGGTTATCATTGTCTTTAGTATTTTATGGTGGCCCCTCAGCACCTCTTAGACCCAACAGCAAACGACTTAAAATAAGCCCAGGAAACTTTGCTATGGTGATTGGTTTTGATACCTTTGAGACAATTGAGTCTAGCTTCTTAGTTGCCCCTTATTTATGTTGAAATCTGGCTCATTCGTATCATGTTTTACTGTGCTGGCCTTGTAAAGAATTTTAAGACAACGCACCACCATCAGCGTTTTGTCTTTCTCCACTTCCTTGTATCTTTACAGTTGTACTCACTGGAGGTCATTTGCAGCAAGGCTCTGGAAGAATGAAACTGGTGCCCTATAATTATATTTGCATCCAATCTAGGTTTGTCTTCAGACTTTAAATACAGTCTGTATGACGGTCATGTCTTTTTCTTCAGTTGCTATCACTAAAGAAAAATCGTTGCCTTTAGAGGGAGCTATCAGCTGTTGGTCAGGTAGCCTTACTGGGGCTGGAGTTGACCCAGGAAGCTGTACAGGGTTTAGGGAAGGAGGTGCGGAGACCGGGAGCCTAGGCTAGCCGCGGTGAACTTTAGCTTGTGCTGGTCAGCCCTGCAGCAGCACCATTCCCTGGGGTGACGATTCATTCCATTATTGATGGCAGTGGCTTTTCTTTCCCTTTCCTTTTTTTTTTTTTTTTTTGAGACAGTTTCGCTCTTGTTGCCCAGGCTGGAGTGCAATGGCGCAGTCTGGGCTCACTGCAACCTCTGCCTCCCGGGTTCAAGCGATTCTCCTGCCTCATCCTCACGAGTAGCTGGGATTACAGGCATGTGCCACCACACCCGGCTAATTTTCTGTTTTTAGTAGAGAAAGGGTTTCACCCTGCTGGCCAGGTTGGTCTTGAGCTCCTGACCCCAGGTGATCAACCCATCTTGGCCTCCCAAAGTGTTGGGATTACAGGCGTGAGCCACCGCACCCAGCCACTGGCGGTGGCATTAAGGGCATTTAGGGGAAAGATAAGATTGGACTTCTTGTCATTTCCACAGTCCATTATGGGTCAGATTGGGTAATAAGGAGTTCTCCATTGGAGCTGCTCTTTTATTTTTTGAGATGGAGTCTTGCTCCATCTCCCAGGCTGGGGTATAGTGGCACGATCTTGGCTCACTACAGCCTATCCCCTCCCGGGTTCAAGCAATTCTTCTGCCTCAGTCTCCCAAGTAGCTGGGATTACAGGTGAGCACCACCACGCCTGGTTAATTTTTATATTTTTAGTAGAGATGGGGTTTCACTGTATTGGCTGGTCTCGATCTCCTGACCTCGTGATCTGCTTGCCTCAGCCTCCCAAACTGCTGAAGCAATTTTTTTTTTTTTTGAGACAGAGTCTAGCTGTGTCACCCAGGCTGGAGTGCAGTGGCGTGATCTCAGCTCACTGCATCCTCTGCCTCCCAGGTTCAAGCGATTCTCCTGCCTCAACCTCCTAAGTAGCTGGGATTACAGGCATGCACTACCACGCCCAGCAAATTTTTGTATTTGTAGTAGAGACGGGGTTTCACCATGTTGGTCAGGATTGTCTCGAACTCCTCACCTCATGATCCACCCGCCTCGGCCTCCCAAGGTGCTGGGATTACAGGCATGGGCCACCATGCCCGTCCTGAAGCTATTCTTTACAAAAACTCTTTTGTTTTTGGTTTTGGTTTGTTTTTTTTTTTTTTTTTTTTTTCAACAGACTCTCACTCTGTCACCAAGGCTGGAATGCAGTGGCCTGATTGCAGGTCACTGCAACCTGTGCCTCCCGGGTTCAAGGGATTCTCTGCCTCAGCCTCCCACGTGGCTGGGATTACAGGCGCCTGCCACCACACCGGGCTAATTTTTTTATTTTTAGTAGAGACAGCGTTTCACCTTGCTGGTCAGGCCGGTCTTGAACTCCCAACCTCAGGGGATCCGCTGGCCTCAGCCTCCCAAAGTGTTGGGATTACAGGCATGAGCCACTGCGCCTGGGCCTCTTAGTAATTTTTGTATGTAATTTTCAAAGTATCCCAAGTAGCTGGGGATACTTTTGGGATTACAGGTGCCCGCCACTACACCGGCTAATTTTTTTTTTTAAGACGGAGTCTCACTTTGTTGACCAGGCTGGAATGCAGTGGCACGATCTCAGCTCACTGCAGGCTCCGCCCCACTGGGTTCACGCCCTTCTCCTGCCTCAGCCTCCCGAGTAGCTGGGACTACAGGCGCCTGCCACCTCGCCCGGCTCATTTTTTCTATTTTCAGTTGAGACAAGGTGGGCGGATCACAAGGTCAGGAGATCAAGACCATCCTGGCTAACACGGTGAAACCCCATCTCTACTAAAAATACAAAAAATTAGCCGGGCGTGGTGGCGGGCGCCTGTAGTCCCAGCTACTCAGGAGGCTGAGGCAGGAGAATGGCATGAACCCAGGAGGCGGAGCTTGCAGTGAGCCAAGATCACGCTACTGCACTCCAGCCTGGGTAACAGAGCGAGACTCCGTCTCAAAAAAAATTAAAAAGAGGCCGGGCGCGGTCGCTCATGCCTGTAATCCCAGCACTTTGGGAGGCCGAGGCGGGTGGATCACGAGGTCAGGAGATCGAGACCATCCTGGCTAACACAATGAAACCCTGTCTCTACTAAAAATACAAAAATTAGCCGGGCATAGTGGCGGGCGCCTGTAGTCCCAGCTACTCGGGAGGCTGAGGCAGGAGAATGGCGTGAACCCAGATTGTGCCACTGAACTCCAGCCTGGGTGCAGAGTGAGACTCTGTCTCAAAAAAAGAAAAAATCTGGAAAACCTCTTCTGGGGGCTCTTAAAAAGTAGATTTGTCCAAATTGACTTCTGGTCTGAAGCCAGAGAACCACAGGGCAGAGCTGGAGACTGGGCTGTTTGGAAGGAAGAAGGACTGGCAGACCAGCTCTTGGGAAAGCTCCATTTTTGCCTGTGGGAGGCTGGACCTGAACTTGCACCCAAGAACAACCCTGCCATCTAGAGCTTTTTCCTTGGGGGTTTTCCTCATGTTAGCCAGGATGGTCTCGATCTCCTGACCTCACGATCCACCTGCCTTGGCCTCCCAAAGTACTGGGGTTATAGGCATGAGCCACCACGCCCGGCCAGTGTTTTTGTATTTTTAGTAGAGATGTGGTTTTACTATGTTGGCCAGGCTGGTCTTGAGCTCCTGACCTCGTGATCCGTCCGCCTCGGCCTCCCAAAGTGCTGGGATTACAGGCATGAGCCACCATGCCTGGCCTAGGTCATTTGTTTTTAGGTTTAGGTGGCAAGATCATGGATAAGACAACAGGCTTTGATTATAGAGCACTGAGTTCAAATCCTGGCTCTGCCACTTGTCAGTGGTGTAACTTGGAGGAAGATACTTAGCCTGAGCCTGTTTTGTGCTTGAAGATGGGATAATTGTCCTTCCCTCAGTGTTCCTTGGTGAGGAGTAAGTGAAGTCATGTCTATAAGAGATTTAGCATAGTCTCCGGCATGTAGAAAACGGTCAGTAACTCCTGGTGTGTGACTAGCCTCTGATTAGATGGTAAACTCAGGAGGCTGGCACCAGGACCGTGTTGCTCACGGTCATGCTGGAGGGACGCAGAAACTAACTGAGTTCGTAGCTACTTACTCATCTTGCCTCCAGCAGGTTCACCTTAAAATTGTTGCTGCCAAACTTCCTGTGGTCAGAGGCCTTGAGGAAGCAAGCTCCATGGCCACCATAGATAACCCATTCCTGAAAGTTTTTCATAAACCCCGATTTGTTATTTTTAAAATTTTATAAGCAGCTTACACGTATAGAAAATGATTCTCCAGTCCACCATCACATATGTAATCACTGACCGTGTGAGGTGTCTCAGCTGGGGTTTGGCTGTGTGTGTGTGTGTTTTACAAAATATGTATGGTTTCTGTTCAGCTCTTTTCAGTTAACAGATGAACTTTTGTATCATTAAATATTTTGAGAACATGAATTTGATTGTTGTGTAATTTTTTGTAGATAGGTCATTTTATTCCAGGCAATCACTTTTCTTTTTTTTTTTTTTTTTTTTTTTTGAGGCGGAGTCTTGCTCTGTCGCCCGGACTGGAGTGCAGTGGCCGGATCTCAGCTCACTGCAAGCTCCGCCTCCCGGGTTTACACCATTCTCCTGCCTCAGCCTCCCGAGTAGCTGAGACTACAGGCGCCCGCCACCTCACCCAGCTAGTTTTTGTATTTTTAGTAGAGACGGGGTTTCACCGTGTTAGCCAGGATGGTCTGGATCTCCTGACCTCGTGATCCGCCCGTCTCGGCCTCCCAAAGTGCTGGGATTACAGGCTTGAGCCACCGTGCCCGGCCCACTTTTCAATGCTTAGAAGAAACCATAGCGGGCCGGGCGCAGTGGCTCATGCCTGTAATCCC
>NC_045434.1:215406182-215426523 GCF_002776525.5 Piliocolobus tephrosceles
GCCTGTAATCCCAGCACTTTGGGAGGCCGAGACGGGCGGATCACGAGGTCAGGAGATTGAGACCATCCTGGCGAACACGGTGAAACCCCGTCTCTATTAAAAATACAAAAAATTAGCCGGGTGAGGTGGCGGGCGCCTATAGTCCCAGCTACTCAGGAGGCTGAGGCAGGAGAATGGCGTAAACCCGGGAGGCAGAGCTTGCAGTAAGCTGAGATTGCGCCACTGCACTCCAGTCTGGGCGACAGAGCGAGACTCTGTCTCAAAAAAAAAAAAAAAACAAAAACCATAGTGGAAAAAAAAAATGTTGAAAGGAGGTTAATGAAGTCTGGAGATTCCAGCAAATGCTTGTGATGTGTGTGTGTTTTGTTGTGCCTTTTTTGTTTTGTTTTGTTGTGCCTTTTTTTTTTTCTTTTTTTTTTTTTCCTTTTTGAGATGGAGTCTCTTTTGCCCAGGCCGGAGTGTGATGGCGCAATCTCGACTCACGGCAACTTCCACCTCCCAGGTTCAATTGATTCTCCTGCCTCAGCCTCCCGAGTAGCTGGGACTACAGGCAGGCGCCACCACGCCCAACTAATTTTTGTATTTTTAGTAGAGAGGGGGTTTCACCATATTGGCCAGGCTGGTCTCAAACTGACCTCAGGTGATCCACCCGCCTGGGCCTCCCAAAGTGCTGTGTGAGCCACTGCGCCTGGCCTGTTTTGCTGTTTTTAACCATTTAAGTATTGAGTGCAGTGGGAGTTTATTTTTTCAATATTTTTAATTTTTATTTTGTCACTGACTTGAAGCTCAAGTGGGAGTTTAAGTTTCCTGTCTTGGTTCATATGTAAGTTAAGAGGGGATGTTACATTCTTGCTGGACTGTCTTTGGGAGCGTATTAGAAGGAAACAGGGCTTTGCTCCCAGAAGAGTTCAAGTTTTAAAAAGTAAAATGAGTCGGCCGGGTGCAGTGGCTCACGCCTGTTATCCCAGCACTTTGGGAGGCCGAGGCGGGCAGATCATGAGGTTAGGAGATCGAGACCATCCTGGCTAACACAATGAAACCCTGTCTCTACTAAAAATACAAAAATTAGTTGGGCATGGTGGCGGCGCCTGGAGTCCTAGCTACTCGGGAGGCTGAGGCAGGAGAATGGCGTGAACCCGGGAGGCGGAGCTTGCAGTGAGCCAAGATTGTGCCACTGCACTCCAGCCTGGGCGACAGAGCAAGACTCCTCAAAAAAAAAAAAAAAAAGCAAAATGAGTCATGCCTGTAATGCCAGCACCTTGGAAGGCTGAGACAGGAGGATCACTTGAGGCCAAAAGTTTGAGATCAGCCTGGTCAACATACTGAGACACCATCTACTTAAAAGAAAAAAAAAAAAAAAAACCTGAAACAAACCCCTACCTAGTGCTGCGCTGATAAAACTGCCTCTTGGCAGCAAGGACTCAGCCCTTGTCTTCCCGCACCTCATAGGGTTGGGCCTAGCAGAGAGACGGAGATTTGGCTGACAAGCCCAGCCTAAACAGTGGCTAAAATAAATACGGGGGCCATCTGCACAGTAAAGGGGGAAGACCACGTGATGTTCAGGGCCTCTTCAGAAAGACCTTGCTAAGTTAAGTATTCTCAGGGCTTTGCCAGGAAGAGCAGACTTGGGGTGGAAACCCCCCGAGTCAGGGGGCAGCAGGTCCAGTCTGCAGTGCCAGGAGCTGAGCAAGCAAAGTCTTGCGAATCAGCAGAGCTGAGCTGGGCAGACATGTGCTGGGCTGGGAAGCCAAGGGTAGCTATGGTAACTGGCCCTGAGGCGGCTGTGGGGCTCTGCAGACTGGCTTGGGTTTTTCTAATGTTTTGAGGCTCACTTGATCTCCCGCTGTGACCAGCCCCTCTCTGCCTGGCAGGGGAAAACCACCAAACTCTCAGGCCTTCCTGGTAGCCAAGGAGCCCAGCAGAGGGGCTGCTGCTGGCTGCTGGGATTGCAGAGGCTGGGGGCTCTGTGGCATTGCTTTCCTGGAAAGGAGGGTCGGCACCTCCGGGGCAGCCAGCAGTATGGGAGCCCATTCCAGGGCATGAATGGGCACTCGGGAATGGAAAATCCAAGAGGGAACAAACCACCGACAAAGAAATACAGTGTGACTGGCGGCTGCGAAGTCTGTGCCTTCAAATATACAGCGCCCAGGGGACCCGTGGTAGAGGGGGAGCAAATTGGCAGGGCTGAGAGCGCCTTGGTTTTCTGTGCAGACAGGTCCAGCTGCAGAAATTAAGACTGGGGCTGAGTCGGGGAGAAGCCTTCCATGTTGAGACAGCAACTGGGCAAAGCAGGAAGGAGACCTGTGTGTCTGATTGGAGAGGCCTGTGGCATTGGCATGTGGCTGGAGGTCCAGGCAGGGTGCCACCACTGCAGAGGTCAAGCATGAATTCAGTCCTGACAAAACATGGGTCTCCACCTCAAAGCGGGCTCAACCTTTGTTCGGGAACCGGTGAGTATATTTTCTGTCTCTTTTGTCTAGAAAGGAGGTTTGAGGACACAGAGTGAAAAGGAGGAACTTTGCAGGTCTTGGAGGGCTCCAAGGACTCGCACTCACTGAACTAGTCCAGACCGTTTAAGAGCCACTTGCAGGCTGGGTCCATTTTGTCTCATTCATCCATTAATCAGTGAGTTAAGCCCTCCCATCAGCTCTGATTTGAGGGCAGAGGAGGGGGCTTTGCTGCTCAGCCATCCAACTCCTGAAAGAAGAAAGACCTAGACTCCATGCCGAAGGGTTGCTCTGGTGGCAGGATGGTTTGCTGCTGTGACTCTCGTGTTAGAGGAAGGTTACCTGTTTCCTCCTCTGTGACATAGAAAGTGGGGTAAGAAAGATGTCCCCAGACCCTTCAAACTGTCCCATTTTGTGCATCCAAGTTGCATGCCCCTGGCGAGGATGATCTGGAACCGTTCCCAACCTTGTCTTTGTAGCTTTCGGGAAGGGCCAGGAAATTCCTCCTGCACATCCATTTTTTCAAGTTTACTTTTAATATCTGCCATGACGCATTTTGGGAGTCGGGGGTCAGGAATAGCGTTCATGAAATCCAGTAACATTCTCCCACCGGACTTGGAGCCTGGTCTGGGAAACATCCCGGCCCCAGCAGGATAGCCTGGCCTGGCCTTGGGGCATTTGGGCCACAGACCCCTCTGGTTGTGCTCAGATCTGAGCCTGTTCCAACCTTTATCTCTGTCTCCCCGATGGCTGGCCCAAAAGATTTATGAAGCTGACAGCGAGTCATGGAGAATTCCTCCCAGGGCCAAACAGGCCCCTCAGCCCAGGGCCATCCCCTCCCCAGCAAGGAATCTGAGCTGCTGACTTTTTCTTCCTTTGCTCACCCCCACAAGCTCATCCCCTGCTAGTATTCAGGGAATATAGAGTTGTGTGAGCCACAGTGGCAGTGACAGCATGTGATATGTGAGCCCCCAGCACTCACATAGTAACATGGCCATGTAATTCTTATTTACTAAAGGGAGATTGTGTCCAGGTGTGGGTGACACTGGGGGTTACAGACCTTTTGGAGTGTCCCCTGTATCATACCTACGCCATGAACAGCAGAGAATGGTCACCTATTCTCAGCATATGCTTGATTGTATCTTTAAGCCCTTCAAATATAAATACACATGTGCACTTTGCTTTTTTTGAGACGGAGTCTCGCTCTGTCGCCCAGTCTGGAGTGCAGTGGCACAATCTCTGCTCACTACAACCTCCACCTCCTGGGTTCAAGCGATTCTCCTGCCTCAGCTCCCAAGTAGCTGGGACTACGGGCATGTGCCAGCATGCTCAGCTAATTTTTTGTATTTTTAGTAGAGACAGGGTTTCACCATGTTGGCCAGGATGGTCTCAATCTCCTGACCTCATGATCCATCCACCTCAGCCTCCCAAAGTACTGGGATTACAGGCGTGAGCCACCGTGACCAGCCTTTTTTTTTTGAGATGGACTTTTGTTCTTGTTGCCCAGGCTGGAGTGCAATGGCACGGTCTCGGCTCACTGGAACCTCCGCCTCCCAAGTTCAAGCGATTCTCCTGCCTCAGCCTCTCTAGTAGCTGGAATTACAGGTGCCTGCCACCATACCCAGCTAATTTTTTTTTTTTTTTTTTTGGTATTTTTAGTGGAGATGGAGTTTCACCATGTTGGCCAGGCTGGTTTCAAACTCCTGACCTCAAGTGATCTACCCGCCTCAGCTTCCCAGAGTGCTGAGATTACACGTGTGAGTCACCTTGCCTGCCCACATGTGTACTTTTGTTCTGCTTATAAAAGTAATACATTTGTGGCTGGGAAAGGTGGCTCACACCTGTAATCCCAGCACTCTGGGAAGCTGAGGCGGGTGGATCACTTGAGGTTAGGAGTTTGAAACCAGCCTGGCCAACATGGTGAAACCCCATCTCTACTAAAAATACAAAAACTTAAAAATAAATAAATAAAAATACAAAAATTAGCCAGGTGTGGTGGCAGGGCGCCTGTGATCCCAATTACTCGGGAGTCTCCAACAGAAGAATTGCTTGAACCTGGGAGGCAGGGGTGGCAGTGAACGAGATCGTGCCACTGCACTCCAGCCTGGGCAACAGAGTGAGACTCTATCTCAAAAAAATATAGATATATATATATATGCCAGTACAAAAAACTTGCCAACACGTAAAAACATTCCTCATCTTTTATTTTATTTTTTTCTTTTTTTGAGACAGAGTCTCACTCTGTTGCCCAGGCGTGAGTGCAGTGGTACAGTCTTCGCTCACTGCAACCCCCACCTCCTGGGTTCAAGCCATTCTCCTGCCTCAGCCTCCCCAGTAACTGGGATTACAGACGCCCACCACCACGCCTGGCTAATTTTTGTATTTTTAGTAGAGATGGGGTTTCACCATGTTGGCCAGGCTGATCTGTAACTCCTGACCTCAAGTGATCCGCCCGCCTCGGCCTCCCAAAGTGCTGGGATTGCAGGCATGAGTCACTGTGCCTGGCCTCCTCATCCTTTTTAATGGCTTCACGATACATATGGATATGCCTGAACTTTTAAACTATGCCTCTAACAGTGAACTTTTGGGTTGTTTCCAATTTTTCACTTTTTTTTTTTCTTTTGATACAAGGTCTTGCTATACTGCTTAGGCTGGTCTCTGAAAGTCCTGGGCTCGAGCAATCCTCCTGCCTCAGCCTTCTGAGTAGCTGGGTGTGTGCCACGAAGCCCAGCCCAGTTTTTCATTCTTGCAAATGGTGCCATAGTGGACATTCTTGTGTCTGTGTCTCTGTGCACTTGTGAAAGAGCATCTGTAGAGGGAATTCCTAGGACAGTGGAATTGCTGTGTGTGTTGCCTAGGACAGTGGAAAGGCTGTCAGCAATTGCATTCTGACATTTCCAGATTGTCATCCAGACAGCCACTTATTCTCCCCCCAGCAAAGTAAGTGGTCACTGTCCTATGTGGGAATGTCCCTGAGATATGAGGGGCATGGTAGACAGGTGTCCTCTTACATAGTCACCAGGCATTTCCCTCTTGTCCACTTGCATTGCTGAAATGCCATGGCTCTTGGCAGAGGAGCAGGGGCAGCAGTAGGGGACTCTGACGTCACGCCTCCAGAACTTCCGAGGGTGGTGTCCGGAGAGCACACTACATTAAATTTGCTTATCTTTCTGGTTAGATTTCCTACTTCTAAGGACCCTCTTATATAGTCCTTTTTTAAAATTTAATTTTTTGCTGAGACAGGGTCTTGCTCTGTTGTCCAGGCTGGTTTCAACTCCTGGCCTCAAATGATTCTTCCACCTTAGCCTTCTCAAGCGCTGGGATTATAGGTGTCAACAACCATGTCCAACCTCATGCTTTTTTTTTTTTTTTGAGACAGTGTCTCACTCTGTTATCCAGGCTGGAGTGCAATGGCAAAATCTTGGCTCACTACAACCCCCACCTCCTGAGTTCAAGTGATTCTCCTGTTTCAGCCTCCCCAGTAGCTGGGACTACAAGTGCCCACCACCATGCCCAGCTAATTTTTGTATTTTTAGTAGAGACGGGGTTTCGCCATATTGGTCATGGCTGGTCTCGAATTCCTGACCTTGGGTGATCCACCCGCCTCTGCCTCCCAAAGTGCTGGGATTACAGGTGTGAGCCACTGTGCTGGGCCCTGGTTTGTTGTTTTTAAGACAAACTTAATTTAATACAAATGTTTTCAGGCTGGGCGGGGTGGCTCACGCCTGTAACCCCAGCATTTTGGGAGGATGAGGTGGGCATACCACTTGAGGTCAGGAGTTCAAGACCAGCCTGGCCAACATGGTGAAACCCTGTCTCTACTAAAAATACAAAAATTAGTCAGCTATGGTGGCACGTGCCTATAATCCCAGCTACTCAGGAGGCTGAGGCAGGAGAATCGCTTGAACCTTCTAGGTGGAGGTTGCAGTGAGCCCAGATCACGCCACCACACTCCAGCGTGGGCAATAGAGCGAGACTGCCTCAAAAAAAAAAAATTATTTTTTCATCCAACTTTTTTGGTTGTCACAAATGGGAAGGTGGGTCTGATTTATTGAATCCATCACTGTAGGAAGCAGAGTCCCTACTGAAGGCTGTAAATGTTCAAAGCATTTAGCACATCGTCTGTTTGTAGCTGTTGTTATATCCAAAATTCGGTATGATTTTCTTTCTTTTTTTTTTTTTAGAAGGAGTTTTGCTCTCTTGCCAGGCTGGAGTACAGTGGCGCCATCTCGCCTCACTGCAACCTCCACCTTCCGGGTTCAAGCAGTTCCCCTGTCTCAGCCTCCTGAATAACTGGGATTAATGCTTTGCTAATTTTTGTATTTTTAGTAGAGTTGGGGTTTCACCACGTTGGCCAGGCTGGTCTTGAACTCCTGACCTAAAGTGATCTTCCTGCCTCAGCCTTTCCAAGTGCTGGGATTACAAGCTTGAGCCACTGCACCCAGCCAGTTTTCTTTCTTTCTTTTTTTTTTTTCCCAAGATGGAGTCTTGCTGTGTCACCCAGGCTGGAGTACAGTGGTGTGATCTCGGCTCACTGCAACCTCCACCTCCCGGGTTCAAGCAATTCTCCTGCCTCAGCCTCCCGAGTAGCTGGGATTACAGGCACCTGCCACTATGCCCAGCTCATTTTTGTATTTTTAGTAGAGACAAGGTTTCACCATGTTGGCCAGGCTGATCTCTAACTCCTGACCTTGTGATCTGCCTGCCTCAGCCTCCCAAAGTCCTGGGATTACAGGCATGAGCCACCACACTCAGCCATTTTCTTTTTCTTTTCTTTCCTTCTTTTTTTTTTGAAACAGAATCTTGCTCTATCGCTAAGGCTGGAGTGCAGTGGCACCTCACAACTCACTGCAGCCTTGACCTTCTGGGCTCAAGTCATCTCCTCCATAGCCTCCTGAGTAGCTGGGACCACAGGTGCATACCACCATGCCCAGCTAATTTTTAAACTTTTTGTAGAGACAGGGTCTCACTATGTTGCCCAGCCTGGTCTCAACCTCCCAGGCTCCAGAGACCCACGCCAGCCTCCTGAGTACCTGGGACCACAGGTGTGCCACCATGCCTGGCTAATTTTTAATTTTTTTGTAGAGACAAAGTCTTGGCCATGTTGTCCAGGCTGGTCTTGAACTCCAGGGTCAAGGAGTCCTCCTGCCTCAGCTTCTCACAAAGTGCTGGGACTGTAGACTTGGGCCTCCATACCTGTCCCTGCTTTATGCTTCTTGAGATGTAAATGAACAGGATCCAGGCAGAACCCCTCCAGGCCCATATGGGAGGCTCTCAGGAAACAGCCTCCTCTGTAATGTCAAGATGGGTTGAGACCTCAGAGCTGCCCTGCACAGAAACTGCCTCTGGAGGTTGGGCCTGTGTCCTGGGCTTAGGGGGAAGGGCCCTTGGCTTGTGTGGGCCAACAGTCAGACAAGGCCCATCCGAGGCAGCCTGGGTCTCTGCTGGGCATGTCCACAGAGACAGTAGTGACAGTTTCCAACCAACAGGACCAGTGTTTCAACAATAGGGTAGATGGTTTGAAATCCTAGCTGTCCTGGAAGTCCAGCCGTCTTTTCTGTGGTTGGGAGCCTGGCCCAGGAGCCTTTGTTCCTTGGACAGACTTGGCCCTCGAGAGGGCCCCAGTCTCTCAGTTTGTCTGGCCAGGTTTAAAAGTCTGCAGCGGCCAGCAGCCGGCAGCGAGGCTGGAATGTAGCTTTGCTGGCTTGGCCACAGACAGCCCTGAGGAACAGCCTTCATTTCCGCCTCTTCCCCTCACCTCGGGCTGAAAAATCCCGGGCAGGTGGCAGCTGCTGGGTTTTAGCCTGAGTCTCAGCTCCTCCAAGGGGACCAGCTTTGACCCCAGGCGGGCGTCCAGGCATGTGGGCTGCCTTCTGGGCACGGTCCTCCTTGGATGCCAGGGAGCTCTGCCACCTTGACACACAGGGTGAGGTGGAGCCCAGCTGGACCAAGCCTTGAGGTATTTGGAAGTCAGCCCTGGTGAGAGACGGTTGATTGCAAATTGATTCTAGTTCAAATCAACAAGCATTTCCCTGGCACCTGCTCTGGGCCAGGCTGGGCCTGGGCCCTGCATCCCCGATAGAGTCTGGATTCTAAGGGCTCCCAGGCTAGGTGGAGCGAGGGGAGCTCTGCAGTAGGATCCAGGCATCAGTGGGAGGAGCTACCAATTCCACCAGGAACAGTGGGTGGGCGGGGCCCCGGGGTCTAAGTGGCCACACTGGGGGCAGGCTTTTAATCAAGGCAGTGACATTTGCCGACTTACATTCTGTGCTTCTGCTGTGATTGTTGGCCATTGTCCCCGAGTTTGGAGGGCACTCTCCTGGATTAATTCATTCACCCCCTATGGCCACCCTGGGAGGCCTACGCTGTATAAATGAGGAAACTGAGGCCCAAGTTGTTCGAGATGGTACAGCCAGCTGGAGCTGGGATTTGAACCTGGGGAGCCCGGCTGGTTCTGGAGGCTGGCTTGGAGGGGGTAAGAGTGAGACAGGGAGGGGCTGAGGCAGGGCGGTGGTGGCCTGAGGCTGTGCCAGCTCAGGGCAGGGCTGATGGCACTGAAAGACATCCTGGGGGCAGAGCTTAGAATGGCGTGGGAGCTGGTTTGTGGTCAGCCTGCCCCAGGCTGCAGTTGTCCCCAGGCTGCGGCTGGTGGTTGGGTGGGTGATGATGGTCCGGTCAGATGCTGGGCAGTGACTGGGCCTCACACCCTGCTGGCGAGCTGGGTGGGCCTGAGGGCCCTACCGTCTGGCTTCCCTGCCCCCCACAAACTCAGGGTGGCCCGGGGAGGGACCCATGCCAGTGGGCTCGAAGGCCAGGGAGGTTTGTCCAGACCTGAAGCCTCCCAGGGTCCAAGTCAGGGGGCACATCTGGGGCTGGGAGAAGCCAGCCTGAGCTCACGTGGCCTCAGGGCTTGGGGCACTGAACGGTGCTGAGCAGGAAGGGCCACTCGTCCAGCTTGGGATAACCCCAGAGCATGTGGACCTCAAATATCTCGGCTGTGAAGGAGTAGCCAGTGGTACGGAGGGTGGTGGAGAGACCCTGCGGCAGCGCCCAGTCCCTTCTGGGTGACATGGGCAGGTTTCCAGGTACCCCGAGCTTCTGCTTCCTCCTCTGTAAAATAGGGTCACGGTGATCCAGTCACAGGGCCACTGGGCAGATGAAAGGAGATGTCACCTTGAAGGCCGTTAGTCCAGAGTCCTGGTGTAATACACAGGGCACCAGCAGACGCTAGTGTCTCTGCTGTAAGGACAGCCAGGGAAAGGGGGCTGAGAGGGTCCCTGGCCCAGCAGTAGTCTGTTTCTGAGCACAGGGAACAGAGCAGCACGGGCTTCCCGGCTTCTGAGGGCCTGGCCTCTCCCCTGTCCGGCCCTGGGCTTCCTGCCAGCAGAACCCTCTCCTGCTTCCTCTAGCCAGGCCATGGTGGCAGTCACACAGTCACTGCGGTGCTGGGGGCAGCCTGGCTTGGGGGAGCTGCAGTCGGGCAGCCTGCAGTGCTCACTCCAGGGCTGGAGGTGAAGTCACTGCATGGCTCTGCTGGCCCGGTCCTCGCTCTGTGAGCCCTGTTGTGGCCCTGCTGCCTCAGTCCCCCATCTCACATGCCTCTGCCCAGCCCCTAGGGGCCGTGAGGGTTGGAGAAAAACCTGTCTGGGCAGCGCAGGACTGTGTGGGACCCCTCTCAGATCCCTCCTGTCCTGGGGGCAGTGGTCACTGGCAGCTGCTGGGTGACTGCCAGCCCCCTTCAGACGTTTCTGTCAGACTTTCCAGGTTCCAAGCGGGGTCCTTTCATACAGGCAGCCTCGTTTAATCACCCTAGTCAAGGGTTTAGGATTGTCTCCATTTCACAGAGGAGGAAACCGAGGCTGGAGGAGTCAGTGACCGTCCTCAGTGGTGGCGCCTGTCCCCTTTGGTCCATCCCCCACCCCAGCAGCACCCAGGGCTGGCACAGGGCCCATCAGAGACTGTGGGGAGGGGAGGGTATTGGGGGCTAAGGCTGAGGCCTGGTTGAAGCTCGAGGACGGGCTGGCCAGGAAGGAGCCAGGTGGTTGTGGCCCAGGTTTCTACCAGCATCTTCCAAACAAATAGACCGGCAGATGGGCTGGGGCACTGGACCCATGCATCTGGCCTTCAGAATTGTTTAACTTTTTTTTTTTTTTTAAGACACAGTTTCACTTGGTCGCCAAGGCTAGAGTGCAGTGGCACGATCTCGGCTCACTACAACGTCCGCCTCCTGGGTTCAAGTGATTCTCCTGCCTCAGCCTCCTGAGTAGCTGGGATTGCAGGCACCTGCCACCACACTTAGCTGATTTTCGTATTTTTAGTAGAGATGGGGTGTCATCATGTTGGCCAGGCTAGTCTCGAACTCCTGACCTCAGGTGATCCCCGCCTGCGTTGGCCTCCCAAAGTGCTGGGATTGTAGGCATGAGCCACTGTGCCCAGCCCAGAATTGCTTAATTTGGAGGAGGGGTCTGTGCTACCCGCACCAGGCCCCGTTCACCCCTCCCACAGGTGCTGACACGGGGCCCACTGCTTGCTGGCTGGCGGGTTGGCCTCCACCCCACCTGGCCCCCACCCCCAGGTCATCACCACCAGGTATTGGCCCTGGAGGGTCCTCAGCCCATGCCTCCGGGGGGCAGAGGCAGATTCTTTTTTCTTTCTTTTTTTTTTTTTTTTTGGAGATAGAGTCTCACTTGTCGCCCAGGCTAGAGTACAGTGGTGCAATCTCAGCTCACTGAGCAATTCTCTGCCTCAGCCTCCCGAGGAGCTGGGATTACAGGCACCTGCCACCACTCCCAGCTAATTTTTGTATTTTTAGTAGAGACGGGGCTTCATCATCTTGGCTAGGCTGGTCCTGAACCCCTGACCTCGTGATCCACCTGCCTTGGCCTCCCAAAGTGCTGGGATTACAGGCATGAGCCACTGTGCCTGGCTGGGCAGAGGCAGATTATTCTTTTTACTTGGCCTAGTGGAGTGTTTGGGGAGGGCCTGGCCAGAAGAACAGAGACAGGAGAGCCAGAGGGCACAGGGAGTGGCTAGTGCCCATTCTCTCCAGATTACATAAAGGGGCTCTGCAGCCCAGCCTGTACACACAGCATGGCTGCCTGGGTGCTTCTCACGAGAGCTGGGTAGCTAGCACTGGGCATGGCGGCCCCGCATGCCGCAGCTGGCCCTCCCCGGCTGCCCTGGGGGGTCCAGACAGGCCTCCTCAGACACCGGGACAGGAAGGGAGGAATGTGGTTACCTGCCCCTGGAGCCTTGGGTTCCACAAGAGGCCACAGTGGGCCTTGCCTGGGAACAGGGAGGAACGGAGCCTCTTGTTGGTTGCAGGGACCCCCATCAAGTCTTTATCCCTTTGGGGTGAGCACTCACCCTGTGCCAGGCTCCCTGCGAAGCCCTGTGCGTGCAGGGTCTTGTGGAGATGACACCCTGGGGAGTTCTCTCCTTAACCCATTTTACAGCTGTGCAATCTGGGGAAGTGTCATGGACGAGGCTGCCCAGCTTGGGAGGCAGAAGCCTAACCCTGAACCAAACCCTCCCCTGCAGAGGCTGCCCTCGGGAAAACCCTGCAGTGGGAAGGGGTCATCCAGGATGGTTGAGGGGAGGAAGGATGTTCAGGGGCCCTTGGAGCCCCCAGCCTGTGAGCTTAGACAGGAAAAGTGCCCCAGGGCCTACGTTTCCTGGGTGGCTGTGGCTTCCTGGCATGGGGGTCGATGGCTGGGTCCTGCCACCTGTTTCTCTTCCTCTTTTGGCCCCTTACTCAGCGAGACCTTGCAGGGGCGGCCCCTACTTGGGTCCTCCCTCACATGGCACTTCTGCTCTCAAGGAAACAGCTGTGGTTTGCAGAGGACTCGCCCCCTCCCCATGTCCAAGGCCATTGCCAGGAACCAGATGAAGCCGGCCCTTGTCTTTAGCCCCTGTCCCTCCGCCTGTCCTGGTTCCTGCCCCAGGCCAGGGGATGCTCACTGGAGCACAGAAGGAACAAGAGGTGGGACAAGAGGCAAACCTTGGGGTCTCCTTGCCCAGGGCCACAGCTCCCAGCCCCAGGGGTAGCCCGGGTGAGGGCACAAACCAATTGTCTCTGCTCCCCTGGGATCTTCCTGTCCACAGGCCGTGAGGCTTCCAGGGGACGGAGTCCCTCAAGGTAGGTCTGGGGCTGTGGGAAAGCAGGCCTCCAGCTGAGGGCCCGCCTGCCTCTCTCGGGCCTCTAGCTCCCCATCTGTACCCAGCAGTGACTTCGAGAGGAGCTAGAGGTGGGTGAGGAGGGCCAGGCCTAGGGCGGGGTGGGCAGTGTGGCCAGCAGTATGAGTACCGCTCTGGGGCTCAGCCCTGGCTCTCCCTCTTCCTAGCTCTGTGTGGCCCTGGGCAAGTTGCCTGTCCGTGGCCTCAGCTTCTCCATCGCTGTGGTGGGGACAGTAGCATCTGCTGTTGGGAATGAAATGCGGATTGGAGATGATGTATGAATAGTGCTTGCTCAGTATGGCATTGGGCCATGGTAAGTGGATGCCTGCCTGGGGCTGGGCACACAGCAGAATGCAAGACAGACAGCTGTTCCTGAAGGCACCAGGAGTGACCCCCGTGTTTGTCAGCAGCATCGCTAGTCAGTCTTGTTTCCTGGTTTCCTCCAGACCCTCGGAAAAGGCCCAGGTGTGTCCACCTGCCTTGGACAGCTGCTGCCTCAGAGAGAGAGAGAGGCTGGCGCTGCACCCTCGAGGACTGTGGGGGTCTGCTTCACTGACCTGGGGGCGCCTCCCCTGACCCACTGGGGCTGCCTCTGCCTTCCTGCATCGGGAGGCTGCGTGGGGGACCCTCTAGCCTTGTATGGAAGGAGTGTGGGAGACAGAGGAGGACAGCTGGGCAGCGGGACCAGCACAAGCGAAGGTGGGAGGTGGGAGGCAGGAGGCACATTTGGAGACAGAGGGAACACAGAGGATGATGCTCCCTGTGGTCAGGATGGAGGGTGGAGCCTGGCCTCCTCCTCTTGGCATCCAGGACTGCAGCCCCTCAGGAGGGTTCAGCCTCCGAGCCCCAAATGGATGCCTGGGAGTGGGGCCTCCCCAGGTGGCCGCTGCAGCAAAGGCAGCCCCTTGTGCTCAGCCTACGGTTGAGGGTAGGAAGGAGTCTCTGCCGTGCCTGGGCGGGGATGCTCTGGGGTTGGCTGTCCTGAAATAATAACCAGGTGTGGCTCCCACCAAGCCCAGACAAAGAGGGGCCGGGGCTGGGTAAAGTCTCCAGGACCCACCCCACTGGCCCTGGTCTCTGCTATGGTGGATCTGAGACAGAGATGGCTGGCCAGGCCGTGGATGGTCCTATTCCCTAAGCCTCAGTCTGACACCCCCAGGCTGGCCACTTGCCACATGAACACAAGCCAGGGACACCCCCAGCTCCTGTGGCCTCAGGCCCAGGTCGTGTGGGTGCCAGCGATGAAGGCCAAGGGCCTGCGTTTGTCCTCCCTGGCCCCGTGCTGGCGGGGGAGGGGCCGGCCAGGCAGGCATATGGTTCAAATCATTCAAACCGCCTCTTGGCACCTTAGCCCTCAGCTGGGGGTGTGCAGGCTGCCTGGATGGCCACCCCAGCCCCCCCTGCCACAGCCCTGGGGTGACCCCTCCACCCCCCTGCCCTCCAGAAACAGAGCCTTCTGCTGCCAGCTCCCTCTGCCTGGGCCTTGGGTCTCTGTTGCCAGGCATCTGGTCTGGTAGGGAAGCCAGCTCTGCCCTGGCTCTGCCCACAGCTCTGCCTTGGCTCTGCTCCTTCAGACCTGGCAGGCTGTGGGGGGCACAGGTGGGGTAAGACAGAGGCGGCTCAGCAGAGCCTGGCTCAGGAGCCCAGTGCAAGCTGGCCTTGGCCCCGTTTAAGTCTGGATTTCCGAAGGGCTGCCCCATGGCCCTCTGGTCGCCCCACCTTCTCCCCCAGCTGCTTGTTCAGGTCCCCACATTGGCTTTGAAGCTAGACAGTCTTGGGGTCAAATCCAAGTTCTATTCCTTGTGAGCTGAGCCTCAGCTTCCTCATCTGTGCCATGGAGGAAGTGCCCACCCATGCAGGGAAAGCCACAGTGACCCTGCTGGGGCACAGGTCACGTGGATACCATGGCAGAGGTCTCTCCACAGGAGGGCCGCCATAGGCTTTGAGTTGTTATTTTCTAGCTTGAACATTTTGCAATCTTGACAACACTCTGGAATCAACTGACAGTGGCTTTTCATTTCCCCGCCTGTCCGCTAGCTTTTCCTTCTTCTCATGGTTCTTTCTGTGAAAGGTCTGCAGCCCCAGCCCTCTGACTTCCTCCAACTCCACCCGCCGCTTGGGAGCAACGAGGCTCCCCTAAGGATGCCAGAGGCTCAGCTGCCTAGGGCTCTATGCCTGGGCTGCCATTGGTGTAGGTGACATGATCTGAAGGAGGAGGCAGCCTGGTGAAGTGTGGCCAGCCCCGAAAGGGAGCCCAGAAAGCAGAGCCCGGACCTCACAGGCAGGCTGAGGGTGAGGCCTGGCCCACAGCCCCTGCCCCTCTGGGGAGCCTCTAGGGGCGTCGGCTCAGTGGAGGTGGGGGACATGCCTTGAGCTTCCTGGGGAGGGTCCAGTCAGGACCTGGAAACATCTCTAGGGGCAGCCCACGGCCTCGCTACAGGTGCTTCTGTTCCTCACTGAGAAATCCTGCAGGGTCCTGCTAGGACTGGGAGAGGGGTCACAGGTCAGGGGTGGGGAGCTGGAATTGCTCCCTGGGCAGCACATTTTTCTTCTCTGAAAACTTATCTTAGCAAAGAGACCACGAAACAATCGCACTCTTTTCCGGGCCTCTGTCGTCCCCAGACGGCCAGCCCGTCTCCTCGGCGGGGGCTCCGAGGGGGCCGGGAAGGCGAAATTTGTAAAATGTCTGTAGGAGGGGAAGAAAGGCGCTTTGTGTGGGGCCGGGGCCCTGGCCATTGGTCAGCTCCGAGGCCCCCAGCCGCTCCCAGAATGCTCCCCTTCCCAGGGAGGGCACGCCTGCCAGCCGAGGCCAGCCCCAGTGGTCCCTGCAGCCCCCTGCGCCCCTGCACTCTCTGCATCCCGTGTCCAGGCCACCCAGCCTCCGAGGACGCAGGCCAGGCGGGGTGGCCTCCCCTGGCCTCAGCATGTTTCTCTACTGGAGGAAGCGGGGCACCTACGAGCTGGAGGCCCTGCCCAGCGACCTGGCCGAGCTGGAGCTGGGGACGGTGGAGCGTTTCTCGTGGAGCTCCACCCTGGACATCATCGAGGACCTCGGGGGTAGGTGCGAGCCCACCTCCCGGGAGGACTTTCCGCAGGCTCTGGCACTGGGCCTGCCCAGCCAGGGCCTGCGGCCCATTCACACACATATGCTGCTGATGGTCACTCGCTCCACAGTGGTGTGGGGTCCAGAGCCACTCCCGAGAGCTGCTGCTGGTGCAGGAGAGGGGCCCGCAAATCAGGACCCTGGGGGCCAGACGGCAGGCAAGCAGCTGAGCAGGCTGTCCTTCCTCCAGAGCTGGCCTGGCTGGGCTTCAGGCCTGGCCTCTGCCTCTGCTCTCCCCCCGCCCCCAAGATCAGGCCATGACATTTTCTCAGGGCTGGGTGGTGTAATGAGATGTTCTGGAACATTCATGTTCCGGGCCCCAGGACGTGGGTCATTTCTCCTTTTGTCCCCATTTTACAGATGGGGAAACAGAGGTACAGGGAGATTAAACCCCTGAAGAGGCAGTACGAGCTCTCGGAGACGCTGAGCCCCGCGGCCTGTGTTTAGAGGGGTGGGATGTTGGGCTGCTCCTGGGGGTGAGAGGCCGGGGAACTGTGAATGGGAATAATGACGCCTTGGGGGCCGTTGGGGGGCTGAGAGCACTAATGGGGATGACACACAGGGAGACTTCAAACAGCGGTGGCAGAGGCAGGGCGCACCTGTGCTGGCTGTCGGGTGCCCATTCTGTCAGCTCAGCTCAGCTGCTCGGCACTGTGGGCTGGGGACCTGGCTCTGTCCGGGTGCTTCGGTGCAGTGACAGAAACTTGAGTCCTGTCCGCAGAAGCCACCAGAGTGCCGATCTCCAGCTCCCAGCACTGTGGAACTGTCTGGGGCCAGGGCCTGGGCCTGGGTTCTCTTCCCCATTAGCCTCATCCTCGGGCCCAGGTGCTGGCCTCCCCCAGGCCACAAGCCCAGGGAGCAGCAGCCTGTCCTGGATGAGTCTCCCTAGCCTGGCATGGTCCTTCCCTGAGGCCAGAGGCAGTGAGAGTGACGGTTCAGTCTGGGGTTCACCTTGGGAGGCAGGAGGGAGCCCGCAGACCATGCAGAGACGGGTTTTGAAAAGGGAGGTGCTTGGGAGGTGGAGGCAGGAGAATCCCTTGAACCAGGGAGTTAGAGGTTGCAGTGAGCTGAGATTGCGCCATAGCACTCTAGCCTGGCGACAGAGCGAGACTCTGTCTCGAGAAAAAAAAAAAGAGAGAGAGGTGCTGCTCCCAGGAGGGAGGATGACGCTGCGTGGGCATGAAGGCCAGGTGTCCCTACCTGTGACCAGCCCCCCACTGTGGAGGAGGGGGAATGTAGCTGCTTGTTGGGAGAGACAGGTACAGGGTCCCAGCAGCTCCAGGCACCATCAGGGTGTGTGCAGGAGGCAGGGAGGGCCTGAGGACGTGAGAGGGGCTAATGGAGGCAGTGGGGATGCGGGAGGCAGCACGGGATGTGGGGGTGGGATGGGGAGGAGCGTGGCAGCTGGTGTTGGGGGGCAAACTCCCCTCCACCCTCAGCTGGGCACTGTCCTGGAGTTGGAGGGTGGGATGGGGGGCAGGCTGCTCTATTTCTTCACCCGGCAGCTTCCTGCCTACCTGAGGCAGGTACGGAGCTACAGGACCCAGCAGAGCCAGAGACTTGCCCCAGGTCGTTTAGCCACCCCAGCCCCAAGCCAGCAGGGCCAACCAATGGGAGCTGTATCCCACCCCTTGCCCCCACTCAGACTGCGCTCCCCTGGGCGGGGTGGAGCAAAGTGGGGCTGCTCGCCTTCTGCAGAGGCAGGCCCTCCCTGGGCTCTCTTAGTTATTCTCTACATCTCAGTCATCCTGCTGGTCCCTCCCCCTGGCATGCCCTCACCGCTCAGATGCAGGAGTCACATCTGCAGCTGGGACTGCAGGCGCACACCACCCTGCCTTCCTGACTTTTAAACTTTTTTTGTAGAAATGGGGTCTCTCTATGTTGCCCAGGCTGGTCTTGAAAATCTGGGCTCAAATGATCCTTCTGCCTTGACTTCCCAAAGTGTTGGGATTATGGATATGAGCCACCATGCCTGGCCTCAAGAGCTCTTTAAACCTAGACTCTTGGAATATCCATGCTCCCTGTCTGAGTCAGGGCCATTCTTGGAATCCCCTTTATCCTGGTGAGGGGTGGTGAAGCCTTTGAGATCCCAAGTGGTGGCACCCAGATACACCACGCACACCCTCAGCCTGAGCACCAGAACTGAGACCTGCTCACCGACGTGTGCCTGCCCCAGCTCTCCTCGGAGCCGGCAGAGAGACCCCAGGGAGCTGCACACAGCGGCGGGCTCACAGCACGTGAACAGATCTCATGCGTGAGCTGAGGCGGCTGGGTGGGTGAGCCTGGGCACGCGGCTGTCTGTGTGGGCTCTGTCCTCTGTGCCAGCCAGACCCTGGCCGGGGCCCATGCACGGTGGGCCGATGCCAGCCCAGCCTGTGATGGGGGTGGGACTGTGCTTGGAGTGTGACTGTCGGGAATTGGGATCTCAGAGCCATTTCTGCAGCCCTGCTCCTGTTCCGCCCTTGGTCACTCTCGGTTCCTCTGAGGCACCTCTGGAGGAAGCCCACGGTGGGCAGATGGGCAGGCACCCACAGCAGCCTCAGCCAGAGGAAGTGGCCGGCCGGCCCCAGGCCTGTGTGCAGAGCTGTGCGGACAGTTTCTCGGGCCCCAGGAAGGAATCCTGAATGTGTCCTCCCACTTCTTCTTACTGAGCTCAAGCAGTGTGGGTGGGCAGGACGATGTTCAGCTCTCCAGTCCCTGGGGACTATGCCAGCGGCGGTTCTGGGCTGTAGGCAGAAGCAGTGTCCTGGCCATGGTCCATGCCCCTCCCTGCAGCTGAGTCGCCACTTCACTGTCCTGCCCCCAAGGTGCCCCATGTCGCTTTGGGAAGGAGATCAGAAACACATTTCCTTCCCAGACCTCCTGTGACGCTCCAATCAGTGTCCTGCATAGGGAGTGGTGGATGTCCTGGGACCAGCAGCCATTTACCCAGGACATGCCCCTCTGGCGTTTGGCCAGGTTGAGGACAAATCTTGCCCTTCCCCAGGTGCTGCGGACAAGAAGTCCAGCCCCAACACGGCCTGCAGCAGCTGCCCAGGCATGGACGGGCGCCCAGGAGGGTGGGGCTCACGTGGGAGGGGACATTCAAGGCCACAGCTGCTTCCTGAGAAGGGCAGCCTTTGCGTGGCCAGGCCTGTGGTTGGGAGGTGGTAGGCAGGGAGGTTGTGTTTTCTGGAGACAGAAGTGTTCATTGGAGTGGAGGGTTCAAAGGTGAGGGGCTACCCTGGAGAAGATGAGAACAAGGTGGTTTTCTGTGCACTTGTGTCACCCTGGGGCCCGTGGGGAAAGGGGACACTCATGTCATGATGAGGGACCAATTCATGTTTTCCAGACAGCTGATTGTGTCAGGCTGCAGGAGAGCACTGTAGCCTGGTGGTTAGGAATGCAGGCTTGGAGGCTTACACACTCACAGCCTCGTTACTCTCATTACTTCTGTAACCTTGGGCAAATCTCTCTACCCTCTAAGCCTCAGTTTCCTCATCTGTGAAATGGGGACAATGATCGTTCCTCTGCAGAGTTAGATGGTGAAATGACACCGTCTATGGACAGCAGAGTTCCCAGCAGGTGTTTGGCAAGTGAGAGCTGTGGTTACTGTGTGTCGTTCCTGAAGCCGTCTAATGGGGAAGTGTTGGTTCAAAGGCTCAAGACAGTGGGAGTCCAGCAGGGACACATTCACCTGGAACTGGATATCTGACAATAGGGAGGCCTTCCTGAAGGCAGCAGCCTTCAGCTTGGGCCTTAAGAGTAGATAGGACGGCAGCAGATGGCGATGGGAGGAAGCTGGGGGAGGGCAAAGGAATAGAACCAAGAAGGGCTGGGCTGGGATCAGATCAGTTGTGTCCGGCAAGTAGCAGAGTGAGGGGCCTGGGGTGAGGCGACAGGGAGTGGTGGGGACTGTGGAGGCTGGAAGCATTTGTGCTGATCTGAGGCAGACACAACTTGGGAGCTGGAGCCATCCAGAACATGGGTCCAGAGCTGACAGGCTCCTCTGGTTTGTCAAGAGAAGCCAAAAATATGGATTTTTATGTGAAATCTCCGACTTTTCAAAGTTGGCAACCAATTTAAATTCTTTCGAAACCCTGTGCTCAGCCAAACAAAACATGTCTGCCGGCCGCTCTGCCCGCGTCCCGAGGCCCGGTTTCGGTAGAGATCATGGTCAGGACAAAGCCAAAGTGGCCTCCTGTGACTGAGACAGGGTTGGGGGAGAACTGGCGAGTGGGCTCCTCTGCCTGGCTAAGGGTTCTGGCGCTCCCTGGGACGGTGGGTGGGGGAGCCAGGAGGGCAGCTGGGCTGTTGCAGACGTGGGGAGGCAGAGTCTGGCACACAGTGGCGGGAGTTCAGGGTTCCAGGTCTGCTTAGCGGAGGGGCAGTTCAAGATTCCAGGTCTGCCTGGAAGGGAGGTTCAGGGTTCCAGGTCTGCCTGGACGGGGAGGTTCAGGGTTCCAGGTCTGCCTGGAGGGTACGTTCAGGGTTCTAGGTCTGCCTGGAGGGGAGGTTCAGGGTTCCAGGTCTGCCTGGAGGGGAGGTTCAGGGTTCCAGGTCTGCCTGGAGGGGAGGTTCAGGGTTCCAGGTCTGCCTGGAGGGGAGGTTCAGGGTTCCAGGTCTGCCTGGAGGG
>NC_045434.1:215426923-215464821 GCF_002776525.5 Piliocolobus tephrosceles
GGACGGGGAGGTTCAGGGTTCCAGGTCTGCATGGAGGAGGAGGTTCAGGGTTCCAGGTCTGCCTGGACGGGGAGGTTCAGGGTTCCAGGTCTGCATGGAGGAGGAGGTTCAGGGTTCCAGGTCTGCCTGGACGGGGAGGTTCAGGGTTCCAGGTCTGCATGGAGGAGGAGGTTCAGGGTTCCAGGTCTGCCTGGACGGGGAGGTTGAGGGTTCCAGGTCTGCCTGGACGGGGAGGTTCAGGGTTCCAGGTCTGCATGGAGGAGGAGGTTCATGGTTCCAGGTCTGCCTGGATGGGGAGGTTCAGGGTTCCAGGTCTGCCTAGGGTCAGGCTGAGGTCGAGGAGCAGACACTGCTCAGGCTGTTCCACATAAGAGGGGTTGCTACAAAGAGGCAGGGCTCCCCAGGGAAGCCCAGGGCAGGCAGAGAAGGCTGCCCCCCAGAGCTGCCCACTCTCACAAAGCTGCCTTCTCCTGCCCTGTCTGCTCTGGGGTGATCTCCACTGAGTGGCTGCTCCCCTTGTTCTTGCTCCCCAACGATATTGGGGCATCATACCCATTTGGACTGACTCTCAATGGACTCAAGGCTCCAGGGCCCAGTAGGAGTCCTGCCTGTGAGCTCCTGTCAGGAAGGGGATCGGAACCATGTTTCCTTCCCAGGCCTGCCTCAATTCATAGTCTCAGGAGAGCAAATCTGACTGGCTGAGCCATGCTGTGTAGATGGCTCAACAACTCTAATCTCAGCACTTTAGGAGGCCAAGGCAGGAGGATCCCTTGAGACCAGGAGTTCGAGACCAGCCTGGGAAACATAGTGAGACCTCCTTTGCTATAAAAAAATCAAAAAGTTAGCCAGGTATGGTGGTGTGCACCGGTGGTCCCAGCTACTCGGTTGGCTGATGTGGGAGGATCACTTTCCCCAGGAGGTCGAGGCTGCAGTGAGCCATGATCACAACACTGCACTCCAGCCTAGGTAACAGAGCAAGACCCTGTCTCAAAAAATAAATTTTAAATTAAATTAAACTATGTCCAGGGTATGGTATCACCTGATACAATATGTCCCCCTTACCAGGCCCACCCTTTCCTCAAAGGCTGTAGATGGGGATAGGTGACCTGCAGGAGAGCTCATGACAGGCCTATGGTGGAGACTACTTGTCCTGACCCCACCCCCAAGCCCCACAGGCCCCTCTCTGGGCCCTGAGAGCTACCAGGGTCCTGATAGATTTTTCTTCGTGTCTGCAGTCTCTAGGAGAGAGGAGCTCGCCTATGCAATGCAGGGAGTTGCAGCTTTAGAGCAGAGCACAGAGGGAATCACCTCCCAGGGGAGCCGGGACCAGGGGTCAGGAGTGTAGGGTCTAGAAGGCGGGGTGAGCACCTGGAGCCTGCTGAGACCTGGGGTCAGAGACCGGAGAGTTCAGGCAGGTAGACCCCAGTGCCAGGAAGTACCAGGCAAAGCACAAGGAATTCCAGAACCCACGTGGCATAGAGGCCACAGGATAGTCAGGCCCGATGGTGGCTGTGACCTGAGCAGTCATGGGGGGATCTAGGAAGCTGGTGAGGCAGACCCAGCGGTAGAAGACATGGCCCGGAGCCTTCAGAATATGGGGCTACAATCCAGAGGCCCTAGGGCGAAAGGTGTGAGAATCTGACCCCAGGCCCAGAGTTTTGAGAACGCAGGGGCCTGGAAACTTTCCGGGTGGACAGCAGATGTTGTCCTGCTCAGCTGGAGAAGTCCCAGGGCTGGGTGCAAGGGAAACTCCCCCAAAGCTGGCTGAGGGCTCCAGGTCCCCGTGGAAATGCAGATGGCAGAGGAGGACCTGCTGGAGTCATGGCAGACAAGACCCCCGAACCCCATTCCACCCTCAAGTCAGCTTCCTCCCAGCAGGCAGGGACCTGGCCACAGTCCTCACAGGGCCATCTCCTGCCTCGGTTGCCTCCACCTCCAGCCTAGAGGCAGGACGGGCATCACTGGCCCCTTGGATGGCTGAGAGCAGAGACTCGGAGAGGGAAATGAGCACGGTGTGGAGGTGAGGTTGGGCCGGGCCTGAGGGTCCTGAGAGTTCCTGTGGGCTGTGCACTGAGGAGGCCCAGGGCCCCGGGCAGCTGCTTCCCTCTCAGCCTGGAGGCCCCGGGATGCCTGTGGCAGCCCCTCTTCGAGAGCCCCCTCCCCAGGGCCATGCAGATGTGCTGCTCCCCAAAGGGCTGCCCTGCCCACCAGGCCCCCTGGTGACCCAGGTCACCAATGGGTTCCCAGCACCCAGCTTAGAGCTTGGCTCATGGGGACCTTCACAGGATCTTAGGTGTGTTTGCTGAATGATCATATCCAGAGAGCTCAGGAGACCTGGGATCCATGCTACTTCGCTGTGCCAGGAGTCCTTGGGGCAGGGACCAGTTTCTGGTCACCTGTGGGTCCCAGGGCCCAACCCATGTAAGGAGTCCATGCAGGGAGGCTCCAGTCCTGAGAGGCCCTCCAGTGAAGGGGTCAGGGAAACCCACCCTTAGCCTTTGGGAGAGGGGCCTGGCCCCGCTGGAAGCTGCATCTTCTATACCTAGGTCTTGTCAGCCCAATGCCTCCTGGCACCAGTGTGCAGCGTGGGATGGGGGTCCAGAGGCAGGCTCAGGAGCACTGAGCCCCCGCAGACTCTTGGTCACCTCTCCAAGGCTGTTTCTATAGCCCAAAGGGTTTGCTATCTCCTGATTCCATTTACATAAAGTACAGGACCGGGCAGACAAATCAGTGTGTTGGAAGTCACGGCGACCGTGCCCTTGGGGGAACCGGCTGACACGAGGGAGGTGGCGGGGACTGGGGACTGGGTGGCGACGCTCTGCCGCTCGGTCTGGGCGCAGGTTATTTTGTGAAAGTTTCCCGAAAATATGTTGAGCTGTGCTCGCAGGACAGGTGCACTTCCCTGTCCGCGTTTGCACTTCAGTAAAGTTTAAAACTGTGAACCAGCAGAGGAGATGCAGCAAGAGCAGTGGCAGGCGAGTCTCTCCCAGTGACAGCCCCTACCCTGCGCGGGGCAGCCTCCGTGTTGCCATGGAAACTGACCTCGGAGACAGCGATTCTGGGCTGGGGTGGGGGCTCTGCGGGGGTCCGGACCTGCATTCCTGTGGACAGGCACCCTCCAGGCCAGAGCCGTGCGCGCTTCCTGAGCCGCCCTGCGGGAGGTGGAGGCAGCCTCCGGACCGCAGCGCGCAGGGGCTGGGGAGCCGGGGAGGGAGGGGTGACACCGTCGGCGCCGAGGCCCGGCAGCCCTCCCGTCCCCCGCCCCCCGAGGCGGGGCCGCCGCGGTTCCTCCCCGCCCACCTGCCCCGCCCGCCTCCCGTGCGAGGGTCCGGCGGCGGCGGCTCTGCGGCCTCCCCGTCCCCGGCGTCCCCGGCGCCCCCGCCCGCCGCCCGCCCCCCGCGCGGCCCGGGGCCTGCTCCATGGGTGAGTGCGGGCAGGGGCCTCAGGGGGCGCGGGGCGGGAGGCCGGGGGCCGCGTCGGCTCCTAACCTCCTCCGGGGAGGGCCCACTTCAGGCAAGGGGGTGGGCGCCGACCTGGCTTCGGGCCTCTCGGACCCAAACTCGGCCCCCAAGTCGGGGCCTGCCTCGGCAGCACCCCGCTTCTCCTCCCTCCCCCCCCCCTCTCTGGCTGGGCCGCTCTGCCCCCACCGCGGTGCACTCCAGCCGCCAGGAAGAGAGGCAGCTTGGAGGGGGCCAAATTCAGGGTCAAAGATGAGTCTCGGGGAACGGGGGTAGCCCCAGACCTTCGGGGGCTCCTCTGTCTCTAAAGGGAGCGATGCAGGGCCCAGAGTTCGCAGGGATCTGGGACCCTGGAGCCCCTTCCCCCCAGCAGCCCTGCCGGGACCCCCTGGGAAGTCTGGGGCCCCAAAAGGTCACTGAGCACTCCCCCACTTGTCCCCCAGACTAGAGGGACAGAGGGAGAGAGCAGCCTATTTCCAAAAATGTTTTCTCCCCGTGGAATCTGGATAATTTCCCTGGGGACTGCAGGAGAAAAGGGCTCTGCAAACAGATGCCCGTGCAGATAAGTTGGCATTTAAAAGAGAAAGGGACGCTGACCTCCTTTGAAGGGAGGACTGAGGAGATCGCCCCACCCCTCTTCTGGTCGGGAGGCCACTGGGGCCCGGGGAGCCTGGTGCCCCGCCGACTGATGCCCTCTGCTCCTCCCCTGCAGACGACCAGAGCCCCGCGGAAAAGAAGGGACTGCGCTGTCAGAACCCCGCCTGCATGGACAAGGGGCGGGCGGCCAAGGTAGGGAGACTGGAGAACCTGGGGACACTTGGGGGTGGAGGGGCCAGGGCTCTAACTGCCCTCTCTGTTCCAGCACCAGCTATCCACAGAGCCCTGGCACAGTTGCGGCTGGCTGGGCTGGGTTCGAGTGTAGGTGGGGCCACAGTGTGTCTGGTTTAGGAGGCAGAGGGCCTGTCCCCGGCTCAGAACAGTGGAGTCAGGGGATTTCTACCAGAGCAGGGGGGTGGGGTACTTCAAAGCCCTTTGCTGCACTGTGGTCCTAGCAGCCATTCGGAGGTGACAGGAGCTGTAGCCCTCTGCCACGGATGAGGAAGCTGAGGCGTAGCCAGGGGAAGTGGTCTCCCGCAGTGCTGGTCCAGTGCCCAGCTGGCACCCTTCCTGTTGCACTCAGCTACTCTTCAGGCCTGGGCATGGGTCTGAGATGCTTTGGGACTTGGTGAGTGTGACCATGGCCCTGGGGATGACAAAAGGAGGAAGGGGCTAGATGATCCTGGAGTGCCAGGGCTCGGGAGCTGGGAATGGGATGAAGTATAAATCAGGGAGAAAAGGGGCAGGAAGAAAGATAACAGTACTGGCTGGGCGCTTCTGCCTGTGACGTGCTGGGCTCGGTGCCACCCGCTTTCTGTGCCATATGCACTGCTTGCCGCAGCTCTGCAGGGAAGGCATCGTCACCCTGTTTTCCAGATGAAGATACCAAGGTTCAGAGAGGTCCAGTGACTTGGCCAAGGCCCCACAGCTCATGAGAGATGGAGCCAGGGTTTGGAGCCAGGTTTTGTCCCTCCCAGCAGGCATTTACATGACAATAGTAATAACTGCGCAACTTAGCATCTGGCCCAGGCACGAGGACTCACTGACTCCTCCCTCTGGCCTTCTGAGATGGTCCTGTCTTTATTCTCACTTACAGATGGGGAAACTGAGGCTCAGAGAGGTGAAGTGGCTCACTCAGGGACAGACTGCTAGGAAGTGGGAGAGCTGGGATTTGAACCCAGTACCCAGGTCTGTGTCATACCAGGGCCCCTGTTCTCTTCCATCATGTGTCTCAGCACTGCCAGCTGCAGGAAATGTAAATGCCACCCCCAGCCCCTGCTCCCCTCCCGCACCTCCACCCAGACGCACACACACTCATTCTGCACAGGAGGACCATGGTGAGGGAACATGGAGAAGTGCTGTGGGGCGGGGCGAGGAGGGGGCGGCCTCTAGTTGCCGTGGTCACCAGGCAGAGGGGCGGTGTGATGTCAGATACAATCTGCTGGCACGGATGGTGCCTGGCATTGGACTCTGGTGTTGGCTGGTTGCCTCGTTCCCAGATGGGGGCTCCTGGCAACAAATTGGCCTCAGCTCCCCCCAATATACATCCTGCCACAGGCCTGCAGAGCCCCGAGGCTTTGGCCTGACCTGAAGGGGCGGCTAGGGCAACAAGGCACTGTCCTGGCCCCTCCTCTCGGCAGCTGCTCCCAGGGCGGGCCCTCAAGCTGCTCAGGCAGGGGCAGGGGTGGTAGGGCCCAGTCTGCATAGAGGTGAGGCGTGGGAGAAGAGAGCCGGTCTCAGAGTGGGTGTGGTCCCTCTGCAGCCTCCAAACCTCACCTCCAGCCCTGGCCTGCCTGGAACTCGGCACAGCTGACATTGGCATCAGCTGATGAGGGTCATCCAGCCTGCACGGGGAGAGTCTGGGCCCTGTCACCACTGGGACCCCCTTTGGGACAAATGGCACAGACTCACTGTAGGGGCAGAAATGCCTGAATTATCAGAGGCAGAGAGGGCCAGTCAGGGAGGGCATCCTGGAGGAGGGGGCATTTAATGGATGTGAAAACATGGATAGACAGAAGACAGGCAAGGGCAGTCCAGGAAGGGAGAGGCAGTGGTGGAGAGGAGGTGAGGGGCACTCAGATTTGGTAAGTGGAACAAAGAATAACATTGTCGATGATGATAATAACCACTACTGGATGGGCGTGGTTGCTTGTACCTGCGATCCCAGCACTGTGGGAGGCTGAGGCAGGAGTATTGCTTTAGTCCAGGAGTTTGAGGCCAACCTGGGCAACACAGGGAGACCTCTCTCTACTAAAATTTTTAAAAAGGCCTAGCACGGTGGCTCACACCTGTAATTGCAGCACTTTGGGAGGCTGAGGCGGGCGGATTGCCTGAGCTCAGGAGTTCAAGACCAGCCTGGCCACCATGGCGAAACCCCGTCTCTACTATAAACACAAAAATTAGCTGGGCGTGGTGGTGGGCACCTGTAATCTCAGCTACTCGGGAGGCTGAGGCAGGAGAATTGCCTGAACCTGGGAGGCAGAGATTGCAGTGAACCGAGATCGTGCCATTGCACTCCAGCCTGGGCAACAAGAGCAAGACTCTGTCTAAAACAAAACAACAACAAAAATTATTCAGGTGTGGGGGTGGACACCTGTAGTTCCACCTACTGAGGAGGGTGAGGTGGGAGGATCATTTGAGCTTGGGACATCAAGGCTGCAGTGAGCCGTGATTGTGCCACTGCACTCCAGCCTGGGCAACAGAGCGAGACCCTGTCTCAAAAATAATAACAGGCCAGACACAGTGGCTCACACCTGTAATCCCAGCACTTTGGGAGGCTGAGGTGGGCGAATCACTTGAGGTCAGGAGTTCGAGACTAGTCTGGCCAACATGGTGAAACCCCATATTTACCAAAAATATAAAAAATAATCAGCTGGACATGGTGGCACACGCCTGTAATCCCAGCTACTCAGGAGGCTGAGGCAAGAGAATCGCTTGAACCCTGGAGGCGGAGTTTCCAGTGAGCTGAGATCGCGCAATTGCACTCCAGCCTGGGCAACAGACACAGACTCTGTGTCCAAAAACACCCAATAATAATAATAACAATTATTGCTGATCGAACATGTTTACATGCCAGATGGGGTGTTAGGCCTTTCTGCTTGTCTCAGTGAAGCCTCTTGAGACCCTCAGAACAGCATTATTCTTTTTTTTTTTTTTTGGAGACAGAGTCTCACTCTGTCGCCCAGGCTGGAGTGCAGTGGTGCAATCTCGGCTTACTGCAACCTCTGCCTCCCAGGTTCACGCCATTCTCCTGCCTCAGCCTCCTGAGTAGCTGGAACTACAGGCGCCCGCCACCGCGCCTGGCTAATTTTTTTGTATTTTTAGTAGAGACGGGGTTTCACCGTGGTCTCTATCTCCTGACCTTGTGATCCAAAATCTTGTGATCCACCCGCCTCGGCCTCCCAAAGTGCTGGCATTATAGGTGTGAACCACTGTGCCTGGTCTAATTTTTTGCATTTTTAGTAGAGACAGGGTTTCACCATGTTAGCCAGCATGGTCTCGATCTCCTGACCTCGTGATCCGCTCGCCTCAGCCTCCCAAAGTGCTGGGATTACAGGCGTAAGCCACCTCGCCGGCCAAGAACATTATTCTTATGACCACAAGACTTGTAAGGAAACTGAGGCCCAGAGAGGTAGAGGAACTTGCCCACATCACACAGCATGATCGTCAGAGCCTGGCCTGAGTGAGCCGCTTTTTTTTTTTTTTTTTTTTTTTTTGAGACAGAGTCTTGCTCAGTTGCCCAGGCTGGAGTACAGTGGCCTGATCTCGGCTCACTGCAAGCTCCGCCTCCCGGGTTCATGCCATTCTCCTGCCTCAGCCTCCCGAGTAGCTGGGACTATAGGCGCCCGCCACCGTGCCCTGCTAATTTTTTTGTATTTTTAGTAGAGACAGGGTAAGAGCCCCATTCTTATTCTCCAGGATGTGACTAGCATTTTGAAGGAGATGACTTCATTTATTCATTTACCAGACCAGCTTTGAGCATCTGTCAGTGCCAGGCCCAGTTCTAGGCCCAGGAGATCTCCAGGGAACAAAGGGGATGCCCTCCTGGAGATGACATTCTAGCTGTGCTGGGAGGAAGGAAGGGAAGTGACCCTGGCTGGCCAAACTTCCCCCCAGGCTGCCCTGGCAAAGGATCAATTTCAGGCAGGGTTGGACCCTTCAGCTTCTGGGCCCACCCTTGATGTTTTATTTGAGGCTCTCCTGGGTGCTGGAGCTTCTGAGATGAATTTGCCATCTGTCCCCTACCTCCTGTCCCTGGAGTTCCCACTGGGAGGAGGGCTAACCAGGATGGGCTTCCTGGAGGAGGCAGCTGGAGTCCTGAGGATTAAAGAGGTACTGAGATGGAGGAAAGCTGAGTGAGCAGGGGAGGGACACTGGGGGCTATAAGGGGCAAGCGAGGCCAGGGGGCACAGCGAGAAGGGGACGGGAGGAGGGGGAGGCAGGTGGCACTGGGAGCACCTGCATGTCCAGGTGAGGGGTCTGGACTGTGTATCATGGAGACCCCAGGAGAGAAGCCGCCCCTCCCCAAGATGAAGATATATAGGGCAGCCCACACCTCTGAGCTCCAGGATCAAATCTACTTTTTTTCCAGCTGTGAGACCCTGGGGAAGTCACTACATTTCTCTGAACTCCAGGTTCCTCATCTGGAAAATAATCTGGCAGCGAGGATTAAAAGAGGCCCATATATAACATGCTAAGCATAGAGCCTAGCACAGCGTAGGCAGGCAAGCTGTCCTCGGAGTGGGGGTAACAAAGTCACCTCTAGACTTTGGGTGTGCCCTCCGTACCCGCCCTGGGATCTGAGACCTCCCCAGGCTCCATCCCAGCTGCAGCCTTTTGCACACAATTGGAGCTGTGAGTGTGGGGAGACGGAGAAAGGCGGGGAGATCGAGGCAGGTGGAGCTGTGAGTGTGGGGAGATGGAGAAAGGCAGGGAGATGGAGGCAGACTGATGATATTGTGGGTTCCCCCTGCCCTCCTGCGAGGTGGCCACGGGACAGTGTGTGGACTTCCCAGCTCCCTGCTGGGCTCCACTGGGCACTGCTCGAGGTCTAGTCAGGGTGCTCCAGGTCACAAGGGGGTACTGAGGCCTTAGCGCCTGGCTCAGGAACCTCATCTGGCTGTTTCCCCCGTTGCAGTGGGGCCTACCCCATCTCCATTTCCTAGAGAGGGCCCTGCAGAGTGGCAAGGTAAAATGACTTGCCAAGCAAGGCAAGACCAGGACTCAAACCAGGCCTGCCTGTCAGAGCCTCCCATTTCCTCAGAACTCTCAAGAGGAAAGGGAGGTGAATTTTTCTGCACAGCTCCCGAGGGCCTTGGCAGGGAGGTGGGGTTCAGCACACTACAGGAAAGAGTTTCCAGCAGCTGGAGCTATCCCTGAAATAGAGGTAGTGAGCACCCCATCACTAGACATAGGCAAGAAGAGACAGAAAGGGAAGCGTAGAGGAGATTGCAGTGTGGAGTGGCGGTTGGATGGGAGGACTTCAGAGTTCCCTTGCAGCTTAACAATGGCCTGTGAGGTGGCAGGGATGAGTCAGGGTATGCGTGTGTGGAGGGAGGGTTGGTGAGATGAAGACCAGGGAGAGGAAAGGGTGGACCTGAGGCCCCCATGGAGAAGGGACGGGCAGGATGTGAATAATGGGAGAGGCAATCGCCTATTCTCCTGGGCAATGCTTTGGGGTTGAGCAGCGGCAGACCAGGATGCCCCAGGCAATGGCCAGGTTTGGGCCGTTTCTGGAGGTGACTGGTCACCGGAAAGAGGTGGTAGGGCTGTCTGTAGCTGAAGAAAGGGGCAGGGCCCAGAGAAACAATGGGTTTTGGCTAAGTAGTTTTGGGGGAGCAGGTGAAGACGTGGGGATCCCTGGCCCTGGCTGGGAGCTGCCCTAGTATAGGCCCAGCCCCAAGGGTTGGGTGGAGGTTTTGGCCTGGGAAGGGGTCGGGGGAAGGCAGTGTAGAAGGCTTGAAAGTGCGGAAAATGCTGGTGGACCTGAACCCCGCCTCCTCCAGTGGGCCCCCTGTATCCACACCCTTCCCAGTCCTGAGCCCAGAGTTATTCTAAACTCCCGCTGCTGGGAGACGGGAACTGAGAACCACTAAATGTTAGAACGGCACCCTTTTCCGGCCATGCCACCTGGGTCAGAAAAAAAAAGAGGGGACCCAGAGAAAAGCGGGCTGGTTCTGGGGCGCCGCGAAGGCCACAGATCAGAATCCAGCTTTCTACAATGGAGCGGAAGCAAGCGTGGCTCGGGGCGATTCCGGGACGAGCTAGGCCTGCGGGTCCCTTTGCCTAGTCCCCCAGGGCTTTTCTGTCGCGGGGAGGCTTCCTGTCGCGGGCCCTGGTCCCCCCCAGCTCCCTTCCGGGATGGGCGAGCTGCCGTCTTCAAGCCCAAGTTAATGACCAGGGACTTTGAACTTTTTGGAGATCGGAAAAGGGCTGGCCCCTCGGGGACAGTGACGCCCCTCACCCCCTCCCCTGAGCCCAGATCCTGGATTACCCCAAGCCACGGCCCGGCTTCCAGCCACCTCCCTGGGTCCGGCGCGGGGCCCTTCCTGGGACCCCTCCTCTCTCCGGTCCCAGCCAGACGGCGCCGTTGGTACATCCCGGCCCATCCAGGTGGTAGCGCCCGCGCGGCTACCGTAATTCCTCTACGTTCCGCGCCCCAGTTGGCGCGGAGTCGACTGAGCTCTTCCCGCGGCTCCCGTCCCCCTCTCCCCGCGCGCCCCATGAGGCTTTGGCAGTCTCGGCCCGAGCCTCAGACACCGGGGAGGAGACCCTGGTCCTGTCCATAGGTAAGTCGCGGGGAAGTGGGAGCTGCGCTCCGGACGGGGGGTGGGACTGGGCGCCAGGACCCCCCTAAACCGATGGACAGAACCCGGAGTCGAGAGTCCCACATAGTGCCAGGCCTCTGGGGTACAGGGTCCTCGCCCGCTGTATCTCTATTTACATGAGGGTGGAATGGGTTCAAGCGCCCGCCCCCATCACAGTGTCTCTAGGGCGGGTCGGCTCGAAGATATGGCCGTGAGGAGTCTATGGGACCCTGGCCCCGCTATGGGGGGTATTGGCGGGTTAGGGGGATCCTGGAGGGGCCTGGGCGCGCGGCATGGCTGGGAGGCTCGGCCGACCCCTCCCCATTTGCCCAGTCCCAGAGTCGGTCCCAGGCGGAAAAGCCCACTGGAGGCCGGCAGGGGGCGCCAGAGGCTGCGCCTCGGGCAGTCTGAGCACACCCAGGCACCCACTCAGGGGTGGGGATGCGGGGGACCCGTGAATCCGGGGAGGCCCTGGTCTGCCTTGATAGAAGTCTGGGAAATGGAGGCCAAGGGGTCCCCTACAGATTCCTCAGTAACTCTTCAAGTTGAGGGAGCTCGGGGGTATTTTACCATTCTACTGCCCCTTAGCCAGGGTCCAGACACAGGCTAGGACCTGGCAGCCATCCCCAGATACTGAATTCTAGAGAATAGCCAATGCCTTCTTAGCATAGGTGGGGAGATTGAGGCCCGGTGGGGGAAGGGCGGGGGTACGTAGGCTCCAGACCAGGTCTTCTGAGGCCCAGGCAGGTGCCCTCTTTCTCCCGCTCCCTACCAAGGAGCCTTCTAAGTGGCACTGGGGAAGGGGTTGCCAAGTCCAGGTGCTCTGAAGACACACGCTGGGGTCTGGGGCTGGGAACTGCAGGGGCTGGGCGGGAGGGGATGTTCACAGACTGCAGCCCCTCCCTCTCTCTCTAGCACTGGGTGCCAGCCTTGGGCATCCCAGCCAGCCAGGACTGCTCCCTGGGGAGGAAGGAGCCTTCCTGGCTTCCAGGGCCTGTGTGGTGGGCATAGCCTAGGGAGAGGTTTTCTGTGTCCCTGCCATCTGCCCAGCACAGGCAGGGCCTTAGGTCAGGCTCTGACTCCAGGTGAGCCTCAGAACCCAAGGGGTGATGGGTGAGGCCTGGGCCTAGTGGAAAGGAGGATGGGTGGGCCGGATGGAGTGTAGAGAGCCGCCTGGCAAAGCCACCCCGCCCTGGCTGGCCTGCCCATGCATGCATTCTCCACCCCTGGATTTCCAAGGTGTCGGGTGGGGCCTTGGGACTAGCAGGCTCCCAGGGGAGTTGAGCCCTGGTGGGAACTCCTGGCAAGGATATCCCTCCAGCCTGAGAGCTCGGACTCCTGGCTCCAGGCCTGTCTGCTGTCGGCAGAGCCTGGAGCTGGCCCCAGACCTGCGTCCTTTCCTGGACAGGGAGGTCCCTCTCCCACTCAGAACAGGCTGGGGCCCCAACTTGCTGTGGGGCAGGGATGCCCGGGGGATCCCTGGTTTCCCATCTGCTCTTCTGGGGCTGGGGGAGGTGGTACTGAGGGAGAACAGCCGGGTGGTTGGGTTGGGGGGGGGGGGCCTGCCTTGGGGACTCCATTATTCATCAGCCTCCGCATCTGGTTTCTGGGTATCAGTTTCAACAAGCCGGCCCTGACTCACAAGCCTGGAGCTGGGGCTGGGCTGGGGGGGGGCTCCCTCCTCAGAGAGTTAGGGGCCAGGACTTCTTGGGCCTGCCCCTGAGTTTCAGCTCCTTGCTGTGGTGAGGAGGTGGGAATGCAGGAGCCTGCCCAGGCCCACCCCCCTGCCCTGGTACAGGGGCTGGGTGCTTCTTTCTGCTCTGCACTCTTGCCCCTAAGGAGCAGTCCCCCACCCTCGCCGAGTACCCAGGCAGCAGCCTCACTCAGGGATAGCCAGGGCCCAGGCACTCAGGTGACCTCTGGTGATCCGCCCTGACCCAGCCCTGGCGGTCTCCACTTGATGCAACCCCACACCGGTGGGCTCCGTGCAAGCTGTCTTTGGGATCTGCCGTGTCTTCAGGAAGGCAGTCTCCAAGGCCCTGTAGCCCAAACCAGCATTCAGCTGTCTACAGGCCCCACCCCTGCCCTGTGCCTGAGGCATCCATTTCCTTAGTAGCAGCAGCTGGAGACTTTGGGGCAAGTCAGTTGACACAGGCCTTAGTTTCTCTATCTGTTAAATGGGGATCGTAGCAGTATCTCCTCCTAAGAGTCTTTGAGAAGAGTGAATGGGATTCACTGCCCAGAACTCCCGGGACAGGGGTGGCGCGTGGGAACGCTCAGTGAAATGCAGTTATCTGCCTACGGGACAGCACAGGGGTGGAGGTCTGGGGCAAGACCACTCAATTTGAAGTAGGAACTCACCTGTCCAGGGCCAGTAGGCCCAAGGTCATGGATACTAGGAGGAGGAAGAGACCTTTGGTCTGGCAGTGGGGAAGGCTCTGTTGACCGTCGGCCACAGGAAGGGATATCCTGACCGAGCCCTTTCCTGTCCCCATGTCCTTCTATGGCATGAGGGCCCTTCTGCCTTCATCCGTTCACTGATCTCATCCCCACCAGCGCACCTACTGTGCACCAGGACTGTTCTAAGTGCCGAGGACACAGTGAGATCCAGACAGCCAAGGCTCTGGCTTCTGGAGTGGACAGTCTAGTAGGGAAGAATGATAATAAGAAAGTGAACCAAGAAATGAATTACAGGTAGTAAGAAACGCTAAGAAGGAAATAATTTAACTTAAAGGAACTGAGAGCGAGAGGGTAAGGGCGGTTTATTTTGAGAGGAGGGAAAAGGATGTCTTGGAGGTAGCACTTAAGTTGGGGCCTGGTGCCAGCTGTTTGAAGATGGGGGCATGTGGAATTCCAGATAGAAAATACAGAGGAGAAGGCCCTGAGCTTGGTGAGCTGTAGGGAGAGAAGGGAGACCGGCAGGTGGACCGCTGTGTGAACCAGCTGGGAGCGAGGCAGGAGCCTGGCCATGGTGGGATTTCACTCTAAGCAAGATGGAAAGTTTTAGTTTTCAAAACTCTGCCTGTTGGCTGGGTGCGATGGCTTGTGCCTGAATCGCAGCACTTTGGGAGGCCAGGGTGGGGGTGGATCACTTGAGATCAGGAGTTAGTGACCAGCCTGGTCAACATGGTGAAACCCCATCTCTACTAAAATACAAAAATTAGCTGGATGTAGTGGCAGGTGCCTGTAATCCCAGCTACTCGGGAGGCTGAGGCAGGAGAATTGCTTGAACCTGGGAGGTGGAGGTTGTAGTGAGCTGGGATCATGTCACTGCACTCCAGCCTGGGCAAGAGCAAGATTCTGTCTCAAAAAAACAAAAAACAAAAAACCCACAACTGTGCCTGTGGTGTAGACAGTGGATGACCTGGGCTTTGGGAGCGGAGACAGCTCTGGAAGTCTCCCAGCCTCTAATAAACTGCTGCTGCCCTCCCAAAGCCATCTTATGGACCCTGGCCCCTTCCCACCCTCTTTCCCCGTGGAACCAGGTGGGGGAGGAGCTGTTAGGGGTGAGTGGGCTGATGACAGACAGCACGGCCACCTCACCCCCATGGGTTCTGAGGAGTGCCCCAAGGAGGCCATTCCAGAATCCTGAGCCACAGTCTGGGTTTCAGTCTTGCCTGTGGACTTTTATGTCTCTTTATGTCACTTTATTCCCCACCCCATGAATGGGGATAATAGTGCCTGCCCTGCCTTCCTGGGAATCAGTGTAAAAGCACTTTGACAGCCGTGTAGTGATGACTCCAGCACCAAAGTCCGGGGGTTTGCATCCTCTCAGGCTTTGCTGAGTGCCCCCTGGCGGTGGGGACCTGGCCTAGAGCCGCAGAGACCTGGGCTGCTGTGCCATGTGGGTCGCCAGGGTCTCCTGATGCCTCCACCTCACCCAACTCCCAGGGACTGCTAAGGACAGCCTCTCGGAGCAGTCCGCCTTCTGCCCACCGCACTCTCCAGAGGCCACCAGTCTTTGGCTCTTGGTCTCTGCCATACCTGGGCAGTGAGCAGTCGGTGTGGGAGGGTGTACCCGGGGCTCAGGCTCTCAGGAAGCGGTCGCCAGGATGATGGGAGGGACTGAGATGAGCTCCTGTTGTGACGTTGGGGTGGGTGTGTGACTGGGGCTCAAAACTGGTGTTGGAGCAGAGAGAGGTGTCCCTGGGGCTAGATGGAGAGCCGGACCAAGGACCCCGAGGGGAATGTCACCCATCCTGGCCTACCCCTTCTTGTGCCTGTGTCCTAAGAGCTCCCTTGCTGGGAGGAAGAAGGGGTCCCCTGGGCCCAGGTTCTGAGGTGGGGGTGGGGTCTCCAGGAGGAAGGGAGGAGGGAAGGTACCCTTCTGGCTGGAAGGGACCGTTGGTGTTGGCACTGAGGGTGAGGTGGGGACCACAGCAGAGTGGGCGCCCCAGGGCTGGGCAGGGGTCGGGTCACCCAGGGGAGGGGCTCCACAGTCTCCACGGTTGTGGGGGCTGTCACCAGCGCCCCCTGCCTCCAGCATTCAAGGAGCTCCCCAGGGGAAAGAGCAAGTTCTGAGGAGCCCTCTGAGCCCGGCACTGGCCTTGAGGAGGGAGTCAGAGAAGAGAGGGGCCCGGGCCGCGCAGAGGCGCAGAGGTGGGGGTCCCCCAGGCCAGGCAGAGGTGGGAACGTGGGGGTCCCGGAGGTTGGGCAGAGGCGGGGATGTGGGGGTCCCCGGGCCGGGCGGAAGTGGGGGTGTGGGGTCCCCGGGTCTGGGCAGAGGCGGGAGGCGGGGGTACCCCAGGTCGGGCGGAGGCGCGGGTGTGTGGGTCGCCGGGGCGGGCGGAGGCGGGGGTGTGGGGGTTCCCGGGCAGGCAGGCGGGGATCCCCGGTGCTGGGTGGCGAGGGCCCGGGCGGGAGGGAGGTGTCCGCCTTCCTGGGGGGCTGGGGGCTGTTCCGGGCCCGGCCCTCCCCGGGGTCCCCGCGCTCAGCGGGGGCGGGCGCGGCCGCACAATGGCAGGAAGCGGGGCTCAGCGCTTTGTCCGGCGGGCGGTGCAGACCGCGGCTTCCTCCGGCCGCCATGGGGACAGGACCCGGTGTCTCCGGACGCCTAGAGGCCTGCAGGCCGGGCCCGGGGTTGCTCTCCCGGGACTCGGAGCCCTCCTGGGCCGGGGGTCGTGCCCGCGACGGTGAAGGCCAGGTACGGGGCCAGGACGGGGAGGGAACGGGGCTGGGTGCCGGGTTCTCGCCTGCAGCCGCCCAGCCCTGCGCAGGAGACCAGGGCAGGGGTGCCCGTGACTGTGGGCCCCTCGATCCGCAGGGGAAGGATGTGGCCCATGGCAGCCGAGCCCCCTACCTGGGCAACTGCACCCTGGGGACGGGGACCTCGGACTCCGGGGTGTGTCCCCGCCGGCTGAGATGTACTCGCCAATCCTTGGCCCTTTGTGTCTGGGGCCAGCTCCGGACACATCTGTGGGTCCCGGGCCCTGTGCTGGGCCGCCCCTCTCTCCCTTCCTCTGCCCTGGCGCTGCCCATAGCCTCCGCCTACCGCCGAGGCCTCTGTTTCTCCTTTTGCCTCTGGCCCCAGCCCTTGTGTGAGGGTGGACGCCTGGCTCTCTGTCCCCATCCTCACACGTGTGTTCCCCAAAGTGCCCCCCTCTGTTATTCTGGCTGCCTGGAGTTAGAAGTGGGTGGGAGCTGGCTGTTCCCATGGGTGGGCTCTCTCCTCCCTTGGGTTGAGACCTGGGAACACTGCCCCCGGACCCTGGCGTCCCTCCTGCAGGACAGAGGCAGGACGTGGTGGGCAGGCAGGTGAGGGAGGGGCAGTTGCGTCTGAGAGAAGGGGCTGGAGTCTGGCTTCAAGAAGGGGCCTTCTGCCCTAGTGCTGGGGGAGTCCTGCCCCTGGAGGGAGCTGGGGAGACTTGGGGGTTTGGGGGTGGGGCGTGAGGCAGGATGGGTAGCAGAAACTGCACCAGGGGTCTCTGCCCACCCCAGCTTCTCAACTGGGCTCATGGTTCTCCTGGGGGCTTCCAGAACTTCATCCTCAATCAGATCTGCTCGATGAAGTCAGAAACCACCTGGTTCAGATCCTGGGGCTGAGCCTCACTGTGCCCCTAGTGCCCCTGAGCCTGGGGACTGCTGAGAGGAGGGAAGCAGATGAGGTCAGCCGGGCCTGGGCACCAGCTCCTGGCAGCAGCCGAAGGAGTCAAGCATCCTCAGTGATGGTAGTGGACATCCAGACCATGACAGCAGCGAAACTGATCTCAAGTCTTTCAAGGGATCCAGGATGGGGTGCATCATAGGGCTCAGTCCATATTTGTTGAATACTGACTCTTCTATGAGGAGTGAATCAGGGTATAAAATCTGCTGTCTGTGTATTGGATTGATTTAAAAACAAGATTGTGGCACAGAATCAGAGTTGGACTGGAAGGGTCCCAGAGACCCTCCCGGAACTCCTTCACCCTAGCACTGCTCCTGCCATGTCACCCCCTACTTGCGGTGGGGCCAGGGCTTGGGTCACGGGCAGGTCTGCAGCCCCAGCTGGCACTAGGAAATCTCAGGAGGCCCAGAAGGGATTGGAGTCAGGAGCCTCTGCCAGGCAGGCTGGGCACAGAGGGCCAGAGGGCTGTGGCTCCCAGGACGAGGGGACAAAGTGGGGCAGGGCCCTTCCCCAGATCATTCTCATGAGGAGATACCCAAAGCTTGGGCTCCCAGAAGCTGCAAAGCCTGACGTTTCTTTCAGCAGTGCTCTGTGGATTCAGGGCGAGGACATAGGAAGAGCCCTGGCTGAGGATAGCTTGGTGGTTTCTGTAGTTTTTAATTTTTTCTGAGACAGGGTCTCACTCTGTCGCCCAGGCTGGAGTGCAGCAATGTGTGATCATGGCTCACTACAGCTTCACTCTCCTGGGCTCAAGCAATCTTCCCGCCTCAGCCTCCCAAGTAGCTGGGACTACAGGAGAGTATTACCGCAGCCAGCTAATTGTGTTTGTTTTTTGTAGAGACAGGATCTCACTGGGTTGCCCGGGCTGGAGTCTTTCTTTTACAGTAGATTAATACAGAAACCAGAAAGAGCTGCAGGGGTTGAGGGATCAATCCCATGACCCACACTTCAAGCCCCACCAGCACAGTTGAAGATCACTCCTAAAGGGTGTGGAAGTGGGGGCACCTGGCGCTCAAGGCTGCCTTCAGGAATCTGGGTCATCCTGTCCCCAGCCACCTGCCCGGGGCCCAGCTCCATGCAGATGAGCCCCTCCCTGAGCATGCGGGCGTGCTTGGAGTGCCACCTGCTGACTACCAGTCCTGTGCCCTGTTCCCTTTCTTGTCAGATGGAGACACAGAGGGACACAAGAACCGACAGGGCTTGCATGAAACTGAGATTGATTTTCTCCTGTCCCTGTAATCCCAGCCGGCCTGAGGCCAGCGTCTCCCTCCTAAGACACCCACAAGAGGGTGCGAATGTGGTTAAAATCTGGAATCCAGGCTGGGTGCAGTGGCTCATGCCTGTAATCCCAGCACTTTGGGAGACCAAGGTGGGTGGATCACCTGAGGTCAGGAGTTCAAGACCAGCCTGACCAACATGGTGAAACCCCGTCTCTACTAAAAATCCAAAAATTAGGTGGGTGTGGTGACGGTGCCTGTAGTCCCGGTTACTTGGGAGGCTGAGGCAGGAGAATTGTTTGAACCCGGGAGGCGGAGGTTGCAGTGAGCCAAGATTGTGCCACTGCTCTCCAGCCTGGGCGACAGAGCGAGACTCTATCTCAAAAAACATAAATAAATAAATACATACATACATAAATAAATAAATAAATAAATAATCTGGGATCCAGAGCCCATACACACTGGCTTCAAGTCCTAGCTCTCCACTGGCTATGTGACCTTAGACAAGTCATTTCACCTCTCTGAGTTTTACTTTCCTCTTGTGTGAAATAGGGACAATAACAGCCCCTATCTTATAGGATGAGATACACATGTAACGCCCCCGGTGCAGCTCCAGACACGTGATGACCACATTAAAAACACGCTCAGACCCTTCCCGGCCTTCTCCTCCCTCCTGCTGTCTGTCATTTTCTCTGCTGTCCTCACCATGCCTATCTCAGAAACCTCTCATTGGGCTTTCACCAGCCAGAAACTCTTCAGCGCCTCTCTCCTGCCTTAATTCATAAATTAAACAAGTGTTTATGGAGCAGCTGGGACTGGAGGTCAGGCGCTGAATCAGACAGAGTAACATTTCTGTCCTTGCGGATGTGACCAGGTGTGGAGGCAGCAGGGTGGAAGATGTGACCTGTCAGGTGCTGGAAAGTGCTGAGGACAGGAAAGGAGCGTGGAGGGTGAATGAGGAGGATGAGAAGGTGACTTGGGGGGAAGCTCGCAGGAGGGGAGGGAAGGCAGGGAGCCGTGCATTTCAATATCTGGAGAAAAGCATCTCAGGCCAGGGACTGGCAGATGTCACAGCTCAGAGGTGGGAACTGCCCTGAAGGAGAGTGTCCTGGAATGACCAGGAGGCCAGCGGGTAAGGGGAGTGAGCCAGGATGGAAGAGCAGGACAGATGGTCCCTGCATGGGATGGCCTTAACCCTAAACAAAAAGTCGATGTCATAAAAGACTGAAAACCCTAACCTTAACCCTTTTGGCTTTTTTGTTTGTTTGTTTGTTTTTATAAGATAGTGTCTTTCTCTGTAGCCCAGGCTGGAGTGCAATGGCGCAGTCTCAGCTCACTGCAACCTCTGCCTCCCCGGTTCAAGCCATTCTCCTGCCTCAGCCTCCTGAGTAACTGGGACTATAGGTGTGTGTCACCACGCCCGGCTAAGTTTTTGTATTTTTAGTAGAGATGGGGTTTCACCGTATTAGCCAGGATGGCCTTGATCTCCTGACCTTGTGATCCACCCGCCTTGGCCTCCCAAAGTGCTGGGATTACAGGCATGACCCACTGCACCCGGCCTTTTTTTTTTGAGACGGAGTTTCACCCCAGGCTGGAGTGCGATGGCGCAGTCTTGGCTCACTGCAACCTCTGCCTCCCATATTCAAACAATTCTCCTGCTTCAGCCTCCCGAGTAGCTGGGATTACAGGCATGCACCACCACGCCCAGCTAATTTTGTATTTTTTTTAATTTAATTTAATTTAATTTTTTATTATTATACTTTAAGTTCTAGGGTACATGTGTATAACGTGCAGGTTTGTTACATATGTATACTTGTGCCATGTTGGTGTGCTGCACCCATCAACTCGTCAGCACCCATCAATTCGTCATTTATATCAGGTATAACTCCCAATGCAATCCCTCCCCCCTCCCCCCCAATTTTGTATTTTTAGTAGAGACGGGGTTTCTTCCATGTTTGTCAGGTTGGTCTCGAACTCTTGACCTCAGGTAATCCGCCCGCCTCGGCCTCCCAAAGTGCTGGGATTACAGGCTTAGCCACTGCGCCCGGCCCCTTTCGGCTTTTATTCAGAGTGAGATGGGAACCCCTGGAGGGTTTTGAGTAGATACAGTGGGACTCCTCTTTGAACAGGGCCCACTCTAGCTGCCCATGGACGAGATATTGTGGGGGACAGGGGTAGCAGTAAGGCTAGTTTTGAGGCCGTTGTTGTCATCCAGCTAAGAGGTGGCTGGGCAGTGGCACACTTATGAGCTGTGGCTGGGTTGAGGCCACAGATACTAAAGGTGGAGCCAGCGGAATTTTTGGGCTGACTAGATGGAGGTGTAACAGAGGTTGTCAAGAGTGACCCCAAGCTAGCATGGTGGCTGACACCTGTAATCCCAACACTAATTCCAGCCCTTTGGGAGGCTGAGGCGGGTGGATCAGTCGAGCCCAGGAGTTCGAGACCAACCTGGGCAACATGGTGAAACCCTGTCTCTACTAAAAATTAGCTGGGTGTGGTGGTGCATGCCTTTAGTTCCAGCTACTTGGAAGAGTGAGGCAGGAGAATCCCTTGAACCCAGGAGGTGGAGGTTGCAGTGAGGCATGAGGCAAGATTGTGGCACTGCACCTCCAGACTGGGTGACAGAGGGAGACCCTGTCTCAAAAAAAAAAAAAAAAAAAAAAAAAGGAAATCCCCCACCTTGCAGCCAATGCAGCCATCAGAAGAATCAAATATCATCTATGTATGCTAAAGCTCTTAGGACTACAGGCTCACATCACCATGCCTGGCTAATTTTTTGTTTTTTTGTTTTTTTTTTTTTTCTTTTTGGAGACGGAGTCTCGCTTTGTCACTTAGGCTGGAATGCAGTGGTGTGATCTTGGCTCACTACAACCTCTGCCCCCGGGTTCAAGCAACTCTCCTGCCTCAGCCTCTCGAGTAGCTGGGACTACAGGCGCATGCTGCCATGGCCGACTAATTTGTATTTTAGTAGAGACGGGGTTTCACCGTATTGCCCAGGCTGCTATCGAACCCCAGGGCTCAGGCAATCTGCCCGCCTCGGCCTCCCAAAGCGCTAAGATTACAGGCATGAGCCACTGTGCCTGGCAATTTTTTATATTTTTAGTAGAGATGGGGTTTTGTCATGTTGGCCAGGCTGGTCTTGAACTCCTGACCTCAAGCGATTGAGTGAGATTACTGGGGAACAAGACATCTCAAAGTGCCACGCCACAGATTACTTATTAATTATAGGGGAAAAAGGGACTCTACAAGGTACAGAGGTCCCCAGAGGATCCAGCATTACAGGCAAATAGCAAGAACACACAGTCAGCTCTGTGGTGTCCCTGCCTGAACACTCAGTTTGAAACTTTCTGAAGACCACCAGACGGATCCACATTGAGGAGCTCTGTGCAAGGCTGCTGGCTCAAAGGCTTAAAAAATGTCAAGGTCGGCCAGGCATGTTGGCCCATGCCTGTAATCCCAGCTCTTTGGGAGGTCAAGGCGGGCAGATTGCTTGAGCCCAGGAGTTCAAGACTAGCCTGGGCAACAGAGTGAGACCCTGTCTCTACTGAAAATAAAAAAATTAGTTGGGCGTAGTGGCATGCACCTAGTAGTCCCAGCTACTAAGGAGGCTGAGGCAGGAGGATTACTTGAGTCCAGGAGGTTGAGGTTGCAGTGAGCTGTGATCATGCCACTGTACTCCAGCCTGGGCTACAGAGTGAGACCCTGTCTTGAAGAAAAAAAACAAAGTCAATGTAATAAAAGACCACAAGAAACAAGGCCGGGTGTGGTGACTCACGCCTGTAATCCCAGCACTTTGGGAGGCCAACGCGGGCAGATCACGAGGTCAGGAGACCCAGACCATCCTGGCTAACATGGTGAAATTCCGTCTCTATTAAAAATACAAAAAATTAGCCGGGCGTGGTGGCGGGCACCTGTAGTCCCAGCTACTCGGGAGGATGAGGCAGGAGAATGGCTTGAACCCAGGAGGAGGAGCTTGCAGTGAGCTGAGATCGTGCCACTGCACTCCAGCCTCAGTGACAGAGTGAGACTCTGTCCCAAAAAAAAAACAGAAGACCACAAAAAACAAGTAAGGAGTCTAGAGAATGGTGGTCCGATCTCGGTTCACTGCAACCTCCGTCTTTCGGGTTCAAGTGATTCTCCTGCCTCAGCCTCCCAAGCAGCTGGGACTATGGGCACGCACCACCATGCTTGGCTAATTTTTTGTATTTTTGGTAGAGACGGGGTTTCGCCATGTTGGCCAGGCTGGTCTTGAACTCCTGACCTCAAGCAATCCGCCCACCTCGGCCTCTCAAGGTGCTGGGATTATAGGCATGAGCCACCTCATCTGGCCAGAATTCATTCTTAAAGGATAAACAGACATAACCAAATGCCACGTGTGAACTTTGATTAGTTCCTATATGAGGAAGCATATCTGTAAGAACATTGTTTAGATACTTGGGAAAATGTCAACATAGACTCTATATCAAGGTCCAGTTTCCCAAATGCGACAATTCTATGGGGTTTTGTAGGAAAGGTGTCTTTGTTCTTAGGCAGCACCATGGTTTCTGCCCCAGGGGAGGGGGGTGCTGAGAAGAGAATGGGAGAGAAAGCAGATGTGGCAGATACCAACAACTGGGGAGTCCAGAGGGCGTGTGCTATTCTTATAATTTTTGGTAGGTTTGAAATATTTTAAAACAAGTCTGGGTGCGGTGGCTCACGCCTGTAATCCCAGCACTTTGGGAGGCTGAGGCAGGCGGATCACCTGAGACCAGGAGTTCGATACCAGCCCGGCCAACATGGTGAAACTCCGTCTCTACTAAAAATACAAAAATTAGTCTGGTGTGGTGGCATGCGCCTGTAATCCCAGCTACTCAGGAGGCTGAGGCAGGAGAATCGCTTGAACCTGGGAGGTGGAGGTTGCAGTGAGCCGAGATCGCGCCATTGTACACCAGCCTGGGCAACAGAGCAAGATCCCTTCTCAAAAAAAATTTAAAAAAATAAAAAGAAAAGAAATATTTTAAAACAAAACTTGGGAAAAATAGAGAGTGGGAGGAGAGAACTAGGAAGTCGTGAATATTGATACCTGTTTACAGAGTTTAGCTGTGAAGGGAAAGAAAGAAAGTCAGCCTAAGCTGGCGGGTGAGGTGAGGCCTCTGTAAAATGAAGAAATAAGGCTAGGCGTGGCCTGTAATGCCAGCATTTTGGGAGGCCAAGGTGGGCAGATCACTTGAGGCCAGGAGTTTGAGACCAGCCTGGGCAACATGGTGAAACCCTATCTCTACAAAAAATACAAAAACTAGCCTGTGGTAGTGCATGCTTCTAGTCCAAGCTACTCGGGAGGCTGAGGCTAGAGGATCACGTGAGTGTGGGAAGTCAAGGCTGCAGTGAGCCATGATTGTGCCACTGCACTCCCTGTCTCAAAGAAAGGAAAAAAAAGATGGAGAAGCCGGGCGCGGTGGCTCACGCCTGTAATCCCAGCACTTTGGGAGGCCGAGGCAGGCAGATCACGAGGTCAGGAGTTCAAGACCAGTCTGGCCAACATAGTGAAACCCTGTCTCTACTAAAAATACAAAAAAATGGCCGGGCACGGTGGCTCACGCCTGTAATCCCAGCACTTTGGGAGGCCGAGGCAGGTGGATCATGAGGTCAGGAGATCGAGACCATCCTGGCGAACACGGTGAAACCCCATCTCTACTAGAAATACAAAAAAAATTAGCCGGGCGTGGTGGTGGGCGCCTGTAGTCCCAGCTGCTCAGGCGGCTGAGGCAGGAGAATGGCGTGAGCTCAGGAGGCGGAGGTTGCAGTGAGCTGAGATCGCGTCACTGCACTCCAGCCTGGGCGACAGAGCGAGACTCCGTCTCAAAAAAAAAAAAAAAAAAAAATTTGGCTGGGCGTGGTGGTATGCGCCTGTAATCCCAGCTACTGGGGTGGCTGAGGCAGGAGAATTGTGTGAATCCGGGAGGCAGAGGTTGCAGTGAGCTGAGATCAAGCCACTGCACTCCAGTCTGGGTGACAGAACGAGACTCTGTCTCAAAAAAAAAAAAAAAAGGTGGAGAAAAAATAACCACGTGTTGGTGTGCCGACGGGGGAATGATCCAGCAGAGGGGAAACCTGATGATGTGGGAGACGGGGGACTGCTGGGGGGTGTCCCCTCACCCTGGATCGAGGGATGGGTCCATTAGGGAGAGCTGGCCCAGCTTGGAGCAGGGTGGTTCATTCTAAGTCCCTGCAGCCCTGAGCCGGGATCGGGGGATGTGGTGGAGCTCGCGGACCTCCTGAAGTCTTCTGTCCCCACCCCAGGTATGTCACCACGCCGACTGCCAGCAGCTGCACCGCCGGGGACCCCTCAACCTCTGCGAGGCCTGTGACAGCAAGTTCCACAGCGCCATGCATTACGATGGCCATGTCCGCTTTGACCTTCCTCCACAAGGTGAGCACAGGCGGGAGCCACAGCTCGGGCCCCCAGAGCTCCTGTAGTAGTGTTTCAGTAACCACTGGAACCGTGCTAGGGCATCATAAGGACAAGTCGACTGTACATAATGAAACCCGAGTATGTCACAGTTCCTTTTGTTCCAAATGTTTTTTAGCAAGAGAAAAAGTCCATGACCCTCCCAGAGGCAGGCCTTTGTCTATCTGGTGCTGTGTTCTCACTGGTTCTCACCTCCCCCAGCTGCTCCTGCCCCTGGCCTGTGGCCCACACAGAGAAGGCCCCTTTCTTTCTAGTTCTGCCTGTCCTCAGGGCAGGGGACAGGCAGAACTAGAAAGTCCTCCAAGCCAGGCTGTGGGCCTAGCAGAGGCAGTGTGGAGTAGGGTGGTCAGGTCAGGAGGCACTTGTAGCAGGAAATAAGAAATTCCTCTTGCTGAGCAGGGACCCAGCTCAGGCCCACCATCAACTGCCTGTGGAGGGGTGACTTGCAGGCACCCAGGCCTGGTGAGAAATGCCAACCCCTGTGTCCTTTCCCAGCTGATCAGAGGAACAAAAGGATTCTTCTGGTTGGGCACGGTGGCTCATGTCTGGCATACAAAAAATACAAAAATTAGCCAGGTGTGGTGGCACCCTCTTGTGGTCCCAGCTACTTGGAGGCTGAGGTGGAAGGATTGCTTGAACCCAGACAATGGAGGCTCCAGTGAGCCGTGATCGTGCCACTGCACTCCAGCCTGAGCGATGGAGGGAGACCCTGTCTTAAAAAACAATAAACAAACAAAAGGATTATCTCCCTCTGCCAGGGCCCCTTGGGAATTCAGGTGTGGTCACAGCATGGGGGAGGGGAGGCCTGGAAGAAAGAGCCACGGACTTTGGTCCCTTCCTGTAACAACCCCGGAGGCAGGGCTCCCTTATCCTTATTTTATAGAAGGGTAAACTGAGGCCACAGGTGGGTTTGCTTTTGGGGTGGAGCTTTACCATGGGTGTCATCCCCGGGCCTTTGTGTCCTTTTGGGTCTGTGGGGATAGATAGCAATGACTGAGGCCATGAGAGGGGGCTCACACCTGTAATCCCAGCACTTTGGGAGGCTGAGGTGGGTGGATCACTTGAGGTAAGGAGTTTGAGGTCAGTCTGGCCAACATGTTGAAACCCTGTCACTACCAAAAATAGAAAAACATGAGCTGGGCATGGTGGCGCACGCCTGTAATCCTAGCTACTTGGGAGGCTGAAGCACGAGAATCGCTTGAACTCAGGAGGCAGGGGTTGCAGTGAGCTGAGATCAAGCCACTGCACTCCAGCCTGGGTGACAGAGTGAGACCCTGTCTCAAAACAAAAAACAATGGCTGAGCCCCTCTCCTCACAGAACTGAAGGGCCCTCGCTACCTTTCATCTGGGGGTTCCAGGGTAAGACTGTGGTCCCTCTGGAGGCGGCCATGCTGCAGGCTAAGGAGGGGCGGGGAGGCACAACCCCCTCCCGCTTTCTCCCAAGGCTCTGTCCTTGCCCGGAACGTGTCCACCCGGTCATGCCCGCCGCGCACCAGCCCCGCGGTGGACTTGGAGGAGGAGGAGGAGGAGAGCTCTGTGGATGGCAAAGGGTAGGTGAGGGGTGAGTGGGCAGAGAGATACCTGGGGGTCCCCAAGGCTGGGTCTCAGATCAGACATTCAGGACCAGATGCTTTGGTGCCCTCCCCGAGTAAGGCTGATGGGCAGACCTCTCCCCACCCCTGTGGCTGTCCTGACTACGGGAAGAGGCCACCCAGCCTGGGCCAGCCTTCAGGGCGCTTGGGATCCTGGCCCACACCAGACCAGGTACCGTTCGGTGTGACTCCCATGTTGGCCACCAGAGGGCGCACAGCCCCATTCGGGCCGGGCAGGGTTGAATCCACGCGGGTTACCTGTCACCTAGGGTGAGCGAAGGGCGGCGAAGCCACAGGCCCACTCGCCGCCCACGCTGGCGAGGGCCACCCACACCTCCAGCCTCTGCCCTCCCCGCTTCCCTGCAGGGACCGGAAGAGCACAGGCCTGAAACTCTCCAAGAAGAAAGCAAGGAGGAGACACACGGATGTGAGGAGCATCCCCGGGGCGGCGCATGGGGGTTCCCGACAGCCTGCGCCCTTCCCTGAGCCTGGGCCTCCCTCCGGGACTGGGGTGGGGAGGTCTGCATCCCAGGCTGCAGAGGCCTGGGAGATCACTGGGGTTCCCTTTCTTGCTGGGGTTCCCATCCCAGACCGGAGGGTGGGGAGGGTGGGGAGGAGAAGCTCACAGCTCCTCCCCGTCCCGCCCCGCCCCATTCTCTCAGGACCCGAGCAAGGAGTGCTTCACCCTGAAATTTGACCTGAATGTGGACATCGAGACGGAGATCGTCCCAGCCATGAAGAAGAAGTCGCTGGGGTAGGGCTTGGTGGGGCTCAGGATGGAAGTGGGACTGGGAGCAGGGGTGGCCCCATGTCGCAGGTTCCGGGTCTCTGCAGGTATGACCTCTGTGTCTGTGCGGCGGCCCGTAAGTGAGCAACATCCCTGCGTGGGCAGACCCGTGCGGGTGTGCACGCCACTGTGAGGGAGTGTGGCAGGGTCCGTGGACTTGTGCGTTTTAATCATGTATGCAGGAGCCAGGCCTGCGTGTGGGCAGGCGTGTGACAGGTCTGCCGTGGTGTGCAGATGCGCCTGTGTGAGGACCTCTGCGGGCAGGTGTCTGTGGACCTGCGTGTGATCCCACGCGGGCTTCCCTTTTCCGTTGGGAAGGTGGGGGAAGGTGGGGGCAGCTGGGGCTGTGGGTGGGGCAGGGGCTCGTGGGGGCAGGGCCCAAGCTGAAGCGACTGGCCGCCTTGTTCTAATGCACACGCCTCCTGTCCTGGGGGCAGGGAGGTGCTGCTGCCTGTATTTGAAAGGAAGGGCATCGCGCTGGGCAAAGTGGACATCTACCTGGACCAGTCCAACACACCCCTGTCCCTCTCCTTCGAGGCCTACAGGTTCGGGGGACACTATCTTCGTGTCAAAGGTGAGCAGCAGCCTGGGCCAAATGGGGCCGCTGGGCCAGGCGGAGCCTCCTGGATATGGGCACCTTCCCAGGCTCAGGTTCCCATTGGCTGTGGGCCTGAGCAGCCTCATTACCATACAGGTGTCTCTGCTGGGTGCTGCTTGCTGGGGGGAGAGGCAGGGGGGACGGGGTGGGGGGGGGGGGGCTGGCAGGGCAGGGCTGTAGGGGGAGGGCAGGCAGGCCTTGGTGTGGATCCTCCGGGGAGAGAGGACTGGGGCCCCCTCCTCCACCAGACCTGGGTCCTGAGGATCTCTCCTGGCCCCCTCATGCGGCCCCAGCCAAGCCTGGAGATGAGGGCAAGGTGGAGCAGGGCGTGAAGGACTCCAAGTCCTTGAGTCTGCCGATCCTGCGGCCAGCTGGGACTGGGCCCCCCGCCCTGGAGCGCATGGACCCCCAGAGCCGCCGGGAGAGCCTGGACATCTTGGTGAGGAGGAGGGGGTGTGTCAGGGGAGGGGGTGGGAAGGGGCCCAGGCTGGACCCACAGCCCCTCCTCAGAGGCAGTCACCCTGGGTCTCTCACTGCCCCCTCTTGAGGATTTAATTGCCCCTTCTGGAAAATGGGGCCGGCTGTGAGAGTAAGGGACCCTCTCTCTCTGGATCTAGCGCAAGGTGAGGGCTTGTATCTGAGACTCAGCGGGTCAGGGAACCTGTGTGTGCATGTGTGCGCGAGAGAAGTGCCCGGGGCTACAGACCGCCCGGAGCCGTGTTCCAGAGTGCATCTGAGCGTGTGTAACTCTGTGCTTCATGCTTGAAGCTGAGGGACTTGGGGCTGATGGTCTGGGCATATCGGTGTCTGGACCTTCCAGTCTCCAGACGTGTCTGGGTCCCAGGGGAGGGGACACCCCAGGGTAGAGATGCAGAGACCCTCCTCCATCCCAGGCTGGCCTGAGGCCCTGGAAACCCGCCTTGGGGTGGGGCCATGGGGGCGGGCAGGGGCTCCCGGCCCTGACCACCCCTCCCTGGTCAGGCCCCTGGCCGCCGCCGGAAGAACATGTCGGAGTTCCTGGGGGAGGTGAGCATCCCTGGGCAGGAGCCCCCCACGCCCTCCAGCTGCTCTTTGCCCAGTGGCAGCAGTGGCAGCACCAGCAGCGGCGACAGCTGGAAGAACCGGGCGGCCAGTCGCTTCAGCGGCTTTTTCAGCTCGGGCCCCAGCAGCAGCGCCTTTGGCCGGGTATGTGGCCCCATCTGCCCAGGGTCAGGCAGCTGGCTGGCCGTGACCGCTGACCCTGACCAGGGTATCCTTCCAGGAGGTAGACAAGATGGAGCAGCTGGAGGGCAAGCTGCACACCTACAGCCTCTTCGGGCTGCCTAGGCTGCCCCGGAGGCTGCGCTTCGACCATGACTCCTGGGAGGAGGAGGATGATGAGGACGAGGATGAGGACAATGCCTGCCTGAGGCTGGAGGACAGCTGGCGGGAGCTCATTGATGGGCATGAGGTGAGTGCGGGCCACAGTGCTGCCCCCTCCTTGTGCCGAAAGGAGGACAGCCCTTGGGAGGAGGATCCAGTGATGAGATGTTCCATGGGATGCCCCAAAGAGGCCACTGTTACTATTAACCCACTTTGGAGACGGGGGCTGGATGAAAATGGTGTGCTGCTTGGCTGCTTTAATGGCAGAGGAGGGCCCAGATCTTGGGTGTCTTGACTGTGATTATTCATGTGGTACCAAGGGTGACCCTGCTCCTCTTGGGACCTCTGTGTCCCCTTTGGGAAAATGAGAAAGCTGCGTGCAGTTTGCTTATCCTCCCTGGCCACCCTAAGGTGCTCCAGGCCTCCTTGTTGACCCGTCCTGCCCTCTCTGTAGAAGCTGACCCGGCGGCAGTGCCACCAGCAAGAGGCAGTGTGGGAGCTGCTGCACACGGAGGCCTCCTACATCAGGAAACTGCGGGTCATCACCAACGTGAGTAGGGGCTGCGCTGGTCCCTGTGTTCACCCTGCCCCCCTCTTTCTGGTCTCTTTCTGGCAGCCCTCAGCTGAGTCTGGGCCTTTGCAGAAGGAGCAGGTGCCTGGCAATGAGGTGGGGGCAGGAAAGTCAGACAAGGGCTGTGCCCAGGGAGGAGGTGGCTCCTAGAGGAACCTGGGAGGGGGCTTCCGGCAGGTTTGCCAGGTTCAACTGAATTAGCACAGGTGAGGCTTCATTCTTTCACTTTCGTTCAGTGGCTGTTTCCCAACACTTGCTGTGTGCTGGGTGCCCAGCAGCCCACACCCTGGACGGGCTGGAGTGAGACGGCAGTGTAGGGATTTCGGCTCAGGAAGGGGAGCACCTGCCCTGGGCTTGGAGCTTCCTGGAGGGAGGAAGCATCCTCAGAGGTGAAATATGGAGGCTGAGCCAGGGTGGAAGTGGAGAAGGGAATTCCAGGCGTGGCTGCAAGGCCAGTCTCCCTGGAGCTTCCCTCCCGGAGGGACCAGGGCAGCGTGACCCCGGGAGGGCTGTTGAAGGCTGGGTCTTTCCTCAGGGTCTGGACTTCCCAGGTGCGAAGGCCAAAGGGTACAGCCTCCGTATCCCTGGCTGCTGTGGGGCCTCCTGGAAAGGGGAAGGGGAAGGAGTGGCTGGGGAGCCTGAGGCCGGGTGGGGTCTTAGGGCTGAGACAACCTCCCGACCCCAGCCACACCATCCCCTGATCCCACAGCTGTTCCTGTGCTGCCTCCTGAACCTGCAAGAATCAGGGCTGCTGTGTGAGGTGCGCTGGGGTCCGGGGGCGGCGGCGGGTGAGGTACCGGGAAGGAGGGCGGGACCTGGACGTGGGGCGGGGCTAACCTGGCGGAGGGGCGTGGCCAACCGCACCTCCCGCGGCGCCCAGGTGGAGGCGGAGCGTCTGTTCAGCAACATCCCGGAGATCGCGCAGCTGCACCGCAGGCTGTGGGCCGGCGTGATGGCGCCAGTGCTGGAGAAGGCGCGGCGCACACGGGCGCTGCTACAGCCCGGGGACTTCCTCAAAGGCTTCAAGATGGTACGGGCGGCGCCTGGCGCAGGCAGGGGCACTGAGGTAGGGCTGGGGCGCCGAAAAGGCTCCACGGCCCGATCCGGTCTGCCCAGCATCCCCAACCTCCCCCGGGCCCGTGACCGCACTTGACTTCCTGTGGCCAAGGGTGAGGAATTACGAGGCGGTCGCCCGGGTTTGAGCCCTCACCTGGCCATCTACCCCTGCTCCCTGGCCGCGAGTGATCTGTTTGGCTGAGGCTCAGTTTCCTCATCTGGAAACAGGGATCATAAGCTTGCCCCCCCCTTGGGGTGGTCGCCCAAGTGCAGTAAGGAAGCGCTTGCGCAGCGCCTGGCGCGGGCCGGCCCACAGGGAGCGCGCAGTAACCGGCGCCGTGGTTGTTCTGCCCCGGGCCAGTTCGGCTCGCTCTTCAAGCCCTACATCCGCTACTGCATGGAGGAGGAGGGCTGCATGGAGTACATGCGCGGTCTGCTGCGCGACAACGACCTCTTCCGGGCCTACATCACGGTGAGAGCGTGCGCGCCGTGGGCGGGGGCGCAGGAGGACGGGACCCTGGGTGGGGCCGGGTGGGGCGGGGCCTACCCTGAGCCCCGTCCCCGCTCCCCTACCACAGTGGGCCGAGAAGCACCCACAGTGCCAGCGGCTGAAGCTGAGCGACATGCTGGCCAAACCCCACCAGCGGCTCACCAAGTACCCTCTGCTGCTCAAGTCGGTGCTGAGGAAGACCGAGGAGCCGCGCGCCAAGGAGGCCGTCGTCACCATGGTAAACCCTGGTGGCTGGCAGGGGTGGTCTCCCCTGCACGGCTGTCTGCCCCGTCATGACCCTGGGCCTGAAGCCCCCTTGCCTGCGCCTAGATCGATTCCGTGGAGCGCTTCATCCACCACGTGAATGCGTGCATGCGGCAGCGCCAGGAGCGGCAGCGGCTGGCGGCTGTGGTGAGCCGCATCGACGCCTACGAGGTGGTGGAAAGCAGCAGCGACGAAGTGGACAAGGTGGGCGTGTGTCTGCGGGGGTTGCCGGCTGGGGAGAGACGAAGGCCAAGCTGGCAGGCAGGGTCTGTGCTAGGCATCTCACTGAGGATGCCTAGCTGAGATGGGAGTCAGGCTCTGGCCTCCCCTACACTCATGCCCTCTGTCCCCAGCTCCTGAAGGAATTTCTGCACCTGGACTTGACAGCGCCCATCCCCGGCGCCTCCCCGGAGGAGACGCGGCAGCTGCTGCTGGAGGGGAGCCTGAAGATGAAGGAGGGGAAGGACAGCAAGGTGATTCCAGGGCCACCCCATCCCCATGCCCTGTCCTTCCTGGGGACCTTCTGGGCCCCAGTCACTGGTTCTCAGCTCCCCAGTCACTTGGGTGGTGACTCAAGAACAGGTGACTTTGTCATAGTGAATGACAGTTCTCTGCCATTCACAAATCCAGCCGCAGGGTCCTAGCCCTTGAAGGCACCAGTGGTACCCATTTGTCGGTGTCACGTGGGTTCCTGGTGGGAGGGCAGCCACATTCCACAAGTGGGCCAGGAACCCCAGAGCCTTGCTACTGTGCTGTGGCCCTTTCAGGCACGGGGCAGGCTGAGAGGTTGCACATGGTGACTTCAAAGTCATCACTCTTCTTTTTAATGTAAACTTGTATTAAGTCATCAACATACATCTCAGTGAAAGAGAATCATCTTCCTCTTCATTTTAATTTTACTTGAAGGTTCATGCTGGGAGGAGTGTTTGACAAAAACTGAATGCTCCCAGGGGAGGCTGGGGCCACAGTCCCCGGCCCTGACCCTGCTGGCCTCTCTGCACTGCCCCCACCCCACACTGCAGATGGATGTGTACTGCTTCCTCTTCACGGATCTGCTGTTGGTGACTAAGGCAGTGAAGAAGGCAGAGAGGACCAGGGTCATCAGGCCACCCCTGCTAGTGGACAAGATTGTGTGCCGGGAGCTACGGGACCCTGGTAAGGGGCCCTGGTCCCCTGTTCCTGGTCAGGGACTGTGATAGGCGAGGGCCATCGTCTCTGCTGACACTGACTTGGGCTTTCTCTAACCAGGGTCCTTCCTCCTTATCTACCTGAATGAGTTTCACAGTGCTGTAGGGGCCTACACATTCCAGGCCAGCGGCCAGGCCTTGTGCCGTGGCTGGGTGGACACCATTTACAACGCCCAGGTGAGCGCAGAGTAGTGAGTGGGTGGGCAGGGCAGATTAGGGAGCTGCTGGTTACAACCCATTCTGCCCCATGTACCCCAACACTGCCTGCAGAACCAGCTGCAACAGCTGCGCACACAGGAGCCACCAGGCAGCCAGCAGTCCCTGCAGAGCCTGGAAGAGGAGGAGGATGAGCAGGAGGAGGAAGAGGAGGAGGAGGAGGAGGAAGGCGAGGAGAGTGGCAATTCAGCTGCCAGCTCCCCCACCATCATGCGGAAAAGCAGCGGCAGCCCCGACTCTCAGCACTGGTATGTCTGCTCATGACCACCCAGCACGTCAAACCAGGACAAGTACTCCAGCCCAGGACTCCTGAAGGCCCAGCCACCCTCCCTTCCTCCCAGTGGCTTCTTGTCATGAACACTGGGAGTGGGGCTCTATCTCCCCCAGAGTCCAGGTGGGGTGGGCAGACACCTTTCCACGTGCTGCCAGCTCTGATCCATTCGTGGTAGCTACCTGGGGTGCTGTGCTGAGGATCCTTAGGGCAGATCCAGCCTTGGCAGGGAAGAGTACTGGGCTCGCTACTGAGGTCTGTTGTGGGCACTAGAGCTGGAAGATCTGCCACACCTGCCACATGCTGCCATCTCTGAGCCTCCAGGCCCAGGAGGGCAGAGGGTATAAACCACTGTGCACTGCCCGGCCTGGGGCTGCCTCAGGTCATCTAGGTTTCATGGCCTGGGCTGACTCTGCTCCTGGCCCCACAGTGCCTCAGATGGCTCCACGGAGACCCTGGCCATGGTTGTGGTGGAGCCTGGGGAGACGCTGTCCTCCCCCGAGTTCGACGGCGGTCCTTTCAGCTCCCAGTCCGATGAGACCTCTCTCAGCACCATTGCCTCATCTGCCACGCCCACCAGTGAGCTGTTGCCCCTGGGTCCAGTGGACGGCCGCTCCTGCTCCATGGACTCTGCCTACGGCACCCTCTCCCCAACCTCCTTACAAGACTTTGTGGCCCCAGGCCCTGTGGCAGAACTAGTGCCTCGGCCCCCAGATTCCCCACGAGCTCCTTCCCCTCCACCCTCGCCCCGTCTCCGCCGCCGCACCCCTGTCCAGCTGTTAACCTGCCCACCCCAACTCCTCAAGTCTAAGTCCGAGGCCAGCCTCCTCCAGCTGCTGGCAGGGGCCGGCACCCATGGAACATCCTCTGCCCCCGGCCGCAGCCTGTCAGAGCTCTGCCTGGCTGTCCCAGCCCCAGGTATTAGGACTCAGGGCTCCCCTCAGGAAGCTAGGCCCAGCTGGAATTGCCGGGGGGGCCCCTAGCCCTGGCAGTGGTCCTAGGCTAGCTAGCTGCCTGGCCGGGGAACCTGCAGGCTCCCATAGGAAGAGGTGTGGAGACCTGCCCTCGGGGGCCTCTCCCAGGGTCCAGCCTGAGCCCCCACCAGGAGTCTCCACCCAGCACAGGAAGCTGACCCTGGCCCAGCTCTACCGAATCAGGACCACCCTGCTGCTTAACTCCACGCTCACTGCCTCGTGAGTGGCCTGGCCTGGGGTAGGGCAAGTGGCTCAGGGCACTGGCATGGGGGCCCAGTCATGCCTGGGAGCATCGCATCTGGGGAGGGTGATGGTGGAGGGAGCCTGAACGCTGCCCAGTGTCTGGGTGCAGGGGGCTGTGGTGGGCAGTAGTGAAGGGGCCTGAGGAGTGCCGTGGGGAAGAGAGGGTGACCAGAGCCACTCTGAACGGTGTCAGCCAAAGAAAGACTCCCTTCCCCACCCTGTAGGGAGGTCTGAGCGGAGGGAGGCCCCCAAGAGTGCCATTGACAGTAGACAGCCTGCCTCATGGGGCGTGCCGGCACCTGCTTCAGTTGCTGCCTCCTGTGTGCATGAGCCGGATGCTGGGGAGGATCCCTGCCTACACCCGGGCCTGATTTGTGCTTTGCCAGACCGGATGGAGTGGAGGAGGCCCAGGCCACAGTACCACCTGACCTGCCCAGGCAGCCCCTCGTCACCTACTCCCCGAAGTTAACAGCTCAACTCGAATCCAGGGCTGGGCTCCCAGGCTGCCCATCACACTTCTACCCTCACTGGCCTCCAGTGGGACTCGCTCCTGCCTCGCCCCCACCTTCCCAGTCCCACAGGCCACCCCTGGCTTGGGCTAGGTTCTGTAAAGTTACGTATTTATTGAGCTTTTGGTTCTTTTATAAAGACTTGTCTAGACTCCACTGGGACGAGTCCTTTGCTTTGGGGTCAGTGACTCGGGGCACTTGAATTCAGGGTGGCCTCTTTGCGTTCCTGTGCCCCTCCACATGCCACGGATGGCCTATGGATAGAGCTTCCCGTGGGAAGCACCTGGGAAGTAACGGGGGGTGGGGTGCTACCAGACCAACATCCCCAGACTTCCCCACCTTCAGCCACCATCAGAACCTCTCCCCAGGTGCCCTCCTGGGATTCAGGGCTGAATCTGCCCAGTTTCCACACTCTTGGGAAGGTGGGTCCCCCATGGGGGTCCCTTCAGGTACTTTTTTTTTTTTTTTTAAGACAAAGTCTCACTCTGTTGCCCAGGTTGGAGTGCAGTGGTGTGATCTCGGCTCACTGCAGCCTCTGCCTCCCGGGTTCACACGATTCTCCTGCCCCAGCCACTTTAGTAGCTGGAACTGCAGGTAGGCACCACCACGCTGGGCTAATGTTTGTATTTTAAATAGAGATGGGGTTTCACCATATTGGTCAGGCTGGTCTCGAACTCCTGACCTCAAGTGATCCTCCCGCCTCAGCCTCCCAAAGTGCTAGAACTACAGGCCTGAGCTACTGCCCTTGGCCCCATCCGGTACTTTTGGCCCAACCCCCTCCATGGCTGGGGGCGCGGAGGCGGAGAAAGAAGTCACTTGCCCTGGTTCTACCTTGAAGTGGTTCTCAGGGTTGGGGCGAGAGTCGGGGTGGGGACCGGGATGCAGCTCCATCCTGTGTCCCTGGTCGCAGCAGGCAGCCCAGCGCTTTGCGTGTTCTCCTTGGCCTTTCCGCTGCTGCCAAATGAGTTCAGGTCTAGGCCGACCAGAGGGGGCACCCGGTCGGAGTCGGTTGGCCTCCGGCGGCCCCGCCTTCCCCCGCCCGCCAGGCGGGCCCTTCTCGACGGCGCGGGGCGGGCCCTGCGGGCGCGGGAGTGAAGGCGGAACCACGACGGGCAGAGCGCACGGAGCCGGGAAGCCCCTGAGCGCCCGTCGGAGGGCCGAGCGCGGCGCCGAGGGCCATGGAGCAGCGGCCGCGGGGCTCCGCAGCGGTGGCAGCGGTGTCTACGGTGAGTTGAGACGCAGGAGGCGAGGGGCAGCTTTGAGCCTTGTCCCAAGAGCCTCCGTGAAGGAAGAGGTCCCGGGCGCGTCTCCACTCCAAGCCTCCCTGTGGCTGGGCTGGCCGCCCCTTCCGACCTCGTTAGAGGCTCCACCAGGGCGTAGCCTTTCCACTGAGAGGAAACCCCTCCCAGGAGGGTCTGGGGGCCCCAGGTAGAGAATGATCAGTGTCCCTCCTCCAACAGAAAGCATGGGTGGGGGTGTGGGTGCTGCCGTGTCCCTGCTCTGGTGGACAGGAAGCTTGTGAGAGGCTGGCAAGAGCCCCTTCCTCTGGCCCTCCGAAGCCTGGTGTGTGCACAGGGGGAAGGAAGTTAGTCTCCTCTCCACCCGTGGGCACCCCTTCTGCGGGGGGCCTGGGAAGTGGGCTGTTCGGTGGGCAAATGCTGGGGCCTCTGAAATGGTGGAGACCCGGCAGGGAGAGGCCCCACGTGGGCAGCTGCACTGAGAGTCAGCAGCACCTGTCCCCCAGGCGCTCCTCCTGGTGCTGCTGGGGGCCCGGGCCCAGGGCGGCACACACAGCCCCAGGTGTGACTGTGCCGGTGACTTCCACAAGAAGATTGGTCTGTTTTGTTGCAGGGGCTGCCCAGCGGGTAAGTGGCCACGGGGGTGGGAGAGGCATGGGACAGGCAGGGCTGGAGAGGTGGCGGGCAGGCCAGGGAGGTAAGAGGAGGCTGGCAGGGGAGGTACGGGGAGGCTGGAGAGAAAGAGGGAGGGAGGGCAGGGTGGGAAGCAGGTCGAGGGTTGCTGGGCAGCCCCTCTGCGTGCCTGACCCCTGCCTGGTTCCACAGGGCACTACCTGAAGGCCCCTTGCACGGAGCCCTGTGGCAACTCCACCTGCCTTCTGTGTCCCCAAGACACCTTCTTGGCCTGGGAGAACCACCATAATTCTGAATGTGCCCGCTGCCAAGCCTGTGATGAGCAGGGTGAGGGGCTTCTCAGTGCTTGGCAGGGGGTTCCTAAGGACAGGCCTTTCTGAAGGAAGTGGCTGGCTTGGGCCCAACCTTGGGGTGTGAGGGTCCTGCACCCACCCTTGCCAGAACCCTCCACTCTGATCCTCCTTCAGGGTGCCCTTGCCCCTTCTCTCTTCCTGGTGACCTTTCCATCTCTCCATGTGCCTTGGCCTCTGGTCGGCCTCAATCTCTGAGCTTCTCTCTTTTTTAGGGTAGCCCTGCACCTGTCTCTCTTCCACCTATTCCTGTCTCCATTTTCTTGGGGGCGGGGGTCTGCCTCTGCCTCTCTATGGGAGCGTTTGGCCCTAACTCTCCACTCTCCATCTCCCTGCACCCCCACCAGCCTCCCAGGTGGCCCTGGAGAACTGTTCAGCTGTGGCCGACACCCGCTGTGGCTGTAAGCCAGGCTGGTTTGTGGAGTGCCAGGTCAGCCAATGTGTCAGCAGTTCACCCTTCTACTGCCAACCATGCCTAGACTGCAGGGCCCTGCACCGCCACACACGGCTACTCTGTGAGTACCCCCACCCAGGGCTATCTACTCCCAGACCCGCTTCTCCCTGCCTGCCCTACTCGTGTTCCATGCTGACGCATGCCTCTCCTGGACTGCAGGTTCTCGCAGAGATACTGACTGTGGGACCTGCCTGCCTGGCTTCTATGAACACGGCGATGGCTGCGTGTCCTGCCCCACGTAATACCTAGCTGTCTTGGGATGGAAGGAGGGGCAGCTGGGAGCAGGGCAAGGGCCTGGGGTGGGGCAGGTGCTGCTGGTTCAGGAATAGGAAGAGGGGACAGGGAGGAGGGAACTTGGCCCTGTGTTGGATGGGCCCCACTTCAGGTAAACTTAGATGGTAAAAGAGAAATCTGCATCCTCCTTAGCCAGATATATAAGGGTATGTGCCTTCACTTTCAGCCAGCATTCCCCCC
>NC_045434.1:215484821-215485128 GCF_002776525.5 Piliocolobus tephrosceles
GGCCGGGCACGGTGGCTCAAGCCTGTAATCCCAGCACTTTGGGAGGCTGAGACGGGCGGATCACGAGGTCAGGAGATCGAGACCATCCTGGCTAACATGGTGAAACCTCGTCTCTACTAAAAATACAAAAACTAGCCGGGCGAGGTGGTGGGCGCCTGTAGTCCCAGCTACTTGGGAGGCTGAGGCAGGAGAATGGCGTAAATCCGGGAGGCGGAGCTTGCAGTGAGCTGAGATCTGGCCACTGCACTCCAGCCCCAGCGACAGAGCGAGACTCCGCCTCAAAAAAAAAAAAAAAGAAAGAAAGAAA
>NC_045434.1:215485228-215530403 GCF_002776525.5 Piliocolobus tephrosceles
GAATGGCGTGGGGGATGGGCTGTGCATCCAGATGCAGACTCCAGGGCTCCCTGGGCACCCCGCCCCACCCACCTTCCGCCTCTGCTCCTCCTCCTCCTGCATCTTCAGCTGCAGCTTGCGCACCATCACCTGGCGCTTCCACTCGGGGATGGGCCGGCCCTGCTCATCGTGCGTGGGGATGAGCGCCTCCACGTCCAGCTGCAGGCCCGGCGCAGGAGTACTGGGCGGCACCGGAACCAAGCTTCCATTGAGCAGCGGCTGAAATCCCGCAGCTGGCGGTGTGGGGCTCCGGACTGGTGACAGTGCAGGTGACACAGACGGCAGCGGCGAATCGGGCTGCAGGGAGAAGCGGTGGGGCTGAGCGCCCGCTGGCCTGGGGCCAGGGAAGCCGGGTCGCAGGCTTCTGCCAGGCCCGCCTACCTGGAAGGCCGGCTGCCCGCTGCCTGAGAACACTGTGGTCAGCCCCTTGCTTTGCGGCGTAGGCTTCAGGCTCTTGCCTGCCTTAATCTCAGCCAGTAGCTCCGAGTTGTCGCCCGTCGGGGACATCATGTTGAAAGACTTGGTGCCTATGCAGAGGCAGGAGATGAGGCACTGGCCAGGGTGGGGCTGCATCCCTGCCACCCCTCGCCCGCCCCTCTGCAGCCCCCTTCCCAAGCCAAGATTGGCTGGGTGCCCATCCTCGGGCCCAGCAAGCAGCTCTCCAGATCCCAGGCCCCGCAGGCTGCTTTCAGGGCCCCCAGAGGCGGGCCCTTGGTTCCCCGACCGTGACAACCCCACTATCCTCCCCACCCTACTCACGAGGTGGAGGGCCCCCGCCTGGACGACCCTGGGAGTTCATGGTGGCTCTTGGGCATATGTCCCCGCCCAGCCACTGACTGCCCAGCTCCGAAACGATACCTGGAATCAGCCACCTGACCTTTGTCCCAGGTTCCCTGGCTCAGCCCGGCTGGGGTGGAGCCTCCCTTTGGCCCCTTCCCTACATCAGCAAAGCCTCAGTGACCCTTGAACTGAGTCAATTGGGGCCTCCATGGACATACAGAGTCCAAACCCTGGAGTGTCAGTACCCACCTGGTCCCCTCCCTCTCCACCACACCCACAGACAGACGCACAAGCAGACACATTGGTTGCAAGCCGGGAGCACATTTATGGCAAAGCGAGGCTCAGCTCTAGGGGCTCAGGAAAGCAGGGCCCTTACTGAGGCTACGGGAGGCACCCAGGAAGAAGGGCAGGTGGGTAATATGCAAATACACAGGGCAGAGTGTGCATTTTCCAGCTTAGCCGGAGGAGGCAAATGGAGATTTGGAGAGCGGTCTCCTGAGCCCCGATGAAGGGGTCAGGTCCGGGAGGGAGGAACAAAATGGGCCGACAGCTCTTGGATTCCCAGACTGGGGATCCCAGAGTAGAGTCACAGGGAGGAAGAAGAGGAGAAAGGGAAAATCGGTCAGGCTGGCTCATTTATTAAGGCAAAAACACCAGCCAGCGCAGAATGCTTAGGTGCATATGTGGGTATGAGGGTAGGTATGAGGTGCAAGGGCCCACCCATGCATCGAGTTTCTCTCGCCTGCCAGCCCCTGCCCTTTCCTCGAGTCTGGGCCCCTCCTGCCTTGCTTTTCCTGCCTCTTCCCCCCACCCCACGCCTCAGCCTCAGCCAGGAGCCGCGCACGCAGCTACTCACTCTTCCTGTGCCTCAGGACTCTCACTTCTAGGGACCAAGAGGAGAGAAGTGACAGTGGAGTTAGGAGGGAGAGGGGGCCAGGATGAGACTGGGACAGCAGGGGACAGGGAGCAAGCCAGGGAGAGCAGGAGGGGGGAGTAGAGAAGAGAGGAGGAGCTTTTCTGCCCATCTGACCCTGGCTCCGGCTGCTCTGGGGCCTCATGAGGGTGGTCCATTGAGTTCCCGGCTTGGCTGGTGCCCCTGAGGGCTGGACAGGGCCACCACTGGCTCTAGCCCCTAGCAAGGGCCTCTACCTTGGCACTGGGTTGTGGTAGGGCACCCAGCCCTGGCTGTGCTGGGTGGGGGTGTCTGGGGAAGTCCAGAGTATTTTTCTCTGCCCTTAGCTTCAGCCCTGCTGCAGGCTGTGGAGGGAAGGAGAAGGAGGTTCCGCAGGTGCTGGACGTGCTTCCATGGGCTCTGGTCTGCAGGGGCTGGGGCTCCATAGGAACCGTAGGGGGACAAGCTCTGCTCTGCACTCCTAGTCAGGGAGACAAAGCTTTGGAGGGTGCCACTAAGCATGATCTCTGCCCTGAGTGGCTGGGTGAGGAAGGCATCCCAGCCAGGCTGGGATGGGGGCACCACATCTAGACACCCTGTCCTGGGCCTTCTAGGTATCCTGGCAGGGGGACACTGTCCCACCCTACATAAAAGCAGCCCAGGAATCCTGCACCAGTCTAGCTCTTAAAAAAGGATGTCTAGGGAAGTCATCGAGGAGGGAGGGGAAAACATTGCCCCCATAGCCAGGCCCCGGCTGGCCCAGGGCCCCTGGCAGGAACTGGCTAGGAAGAGTTCCTGGCATTTCTAAGAAGGCTTCAGGTCTGTGCTGCTTGGAAGGACAAGAGAAAGACATGGAGAGAGGAAGAGAGGCTCAGGATAGACGGGGGCAGGGGGAAGGGTGGCCAGCTGCAGGGCCTCTCTGAAGCTGGTTCTACTTCAAGTGTTCCTCCAGCACCAGCTCATGGGAAACAGCAGCACCAGCTCATTGGAAACGCCAGCGCCGGAGCTGGGAGGCCCTTTCTAGCCGGTGGGAGGCAGGCCCAGACTGGGGAGGGGACTTGCCCCAGGACGCGCAGCCCGGTCCTGCTTTGGCAGGACCTCGAGCAACCCAGAGCCCTCCCTTAGTGTCAAGTACTCAATGGGGTAGTGGTGGCCGGAGGAACATGGAGAAGAGGAAGGACCCGGGCAGTGACAGCTGGGGAGGGGGCGGTGTCTAGATTTCCCTCCCCTTTCAGGGCTAGCGCCGCCCCCCACCCCTCAACCTGCCCCTACTCACTGCCGGTGGACGAAGAGGAGCGGCGCTGCCCGCAGCCAGGGCCAACGCCCTCGAGGGGCAGAGGCGGGGCCGGCGGCAGCGAACTCGCGGCCTCGGGCAGGGGCGGCGGCGGCGGCGGCGGCGGGGGCGGCGGTGGCAGCTCCCTGGACGCCTTGGGGTCCGCGGCACAGCCGTTAGGCACGTGGTTCCCTGGGAGCAGCGCCGCCTGCGAGGGAGCAGAGGGGCCTTCGAGTGAGCCGCGGGCGGCAGGGCCGGGGCGCGGGCAGCCGGCGGGCGCGGGCTGGCAGGCACGCACCTCCTCGCTGTGCGCCATGCCCTGACGTGCGGCCAGCGTCTCGCCCGGGCAGCGGCCCAGCTGCCGGTAGTAGTCCCCCGTGCTGGGCTGCTTGCTGAAGGCGCGGGGCTTGTGGCCGGAGTCCTGCCTCCGAAGCCCGTCGTGGCAGTCGCAGGAGCTCGGCTGCGGGAGGACAGTGACCGGTGGGACACGGGCACCTGCCCGGTAGGCGCCCCCCTACGCCTCCCCACCCAGCTGTTCACCTCCTGGGGACTCGCGGCCAGCGGCCGTCGAGGGGTGCAGCAGCCCTCTTCCTACATCCCTTGTTCTCAGGGCGGGCACGGGGAGAGGGTCATGGGGGCGTCGGTGGAAGGGCAGGCTCCGCCTGCCTTACAGGGAGAGGTTCTGGGCACCGGCCAAGGGGCACAGGGGCCACCACTGAGGCCAGAAGGGGCGGGCCCAAGGGCGGGGTGGCCCAGCCCCGACGCCAGGGGGAGCTGGAGAAGGGGCACCTCCCAGCTTAGCCCTCACTAGGCCCTTGGCCGCACCCTGCTCTCGGCTGTCAGACGGACTGCGGGTCCCCAGGGCTCCGTGGAGCCCTGTCTTTCGGGGGTCCCGGGCCGGAGGGAGCCCCCTCCAGAGTCTGTGCTCTCCGAGGCTCCGGCTTGTCCCGGACCCCGGTTGCCCATCGGGGGCTGCTCCTACCTGCCACGGTGCTGGTGGCCCCCGCTGTGCACCTGGCGGCGGGGGCGGCAGGACCCGACACCTGCGTTACCTGATACTTCCTCTCAGGTTACAGCTGCCCGCACACGGCCAGCCTATGGGCTCCGACGGCCTGACATCACCCGGGGCCCGCCAATCCCAGGCAGAACCCCCCAGCCGTAGCGGATACCACGGGTGCGCCAGCTACCTTGCCACACCTGGCCGCAGCTCTGCACCCGCCCCAAGCCAGATGTGACCCCGCCCCCTGCGCCTCTCCCTAAGCTGGGAGCTGAGTCCCCACCTTCATCCCCGCCGGAGACAGGAGAGGGCTGATCCTGGGCAGAGGGGGCCTCTCATATTTGGCCCCCGGCTCCGGGTCGCGTCCCCCCGCTTCCCCTCCTGCATCTGGAAACCATCCCCATCCACGAAAGCGACACCGATACCGGCGCTCAAGCCTCGGGTTTCAGGGGCCATAAGGCGGGGTCGGGTGACAGGGCGGCTTCCCGCCCCGTCGCAGCTGCCCCCAACTAGGCCCAGCTCAGTGAGGGAGAGTGAGTGAGGCAGCTCGGCCAAAGACTGAGTGACGGGGTGGGGGTTGTCCCCTGCCCCACTCTCCAGCCCGTGCATCCCTGCGGTGGCCTCAGACCCTTCACCCCGCCCGACCTGGCTCACGTTGCAGGAAACGCGACACCGCAGGATTTGTTTTCTGGGCCAGCCCGCCCGCTCCGCGCCCCCTGCAGCCCGGAGGCTTGGACGCCACGACCCTGCTCCCGCCCTCGGTCAGGCACCCGCGCGGGGGGCGCCGCGGCCACACAAAGAGCCCTTTGTGGAGTGTCCGGGTCCCGGCCCTGGCGCCTGCGGCCCAGCACGCACACAACCGGGAGGGACGCACACAGCCCGGAGCGGAGCGGCGCACACAGCTGGGAGGGGCGCACACACAGCCGGCAGGGGGCTCACAGCCGGGAGGGGCGCACACTGCCAGGAGGGAAGCACACACCCGAGACGGGCTCACACAGCCAGGAGGGTATCACGCAGACCTGGCACTTGGGCTCACCGGTGGAGATGGGACACTGGCTGGGCCACCTGTCCTGTGGCTTTGGGCGGGGCCCACAGGCTGGGCTGGGAGCTCAGCGATTACAGGGCCCCTGCAGCCCTACCCGTCCGGCCCCCTCTGCCTCCCAGAGATGAAAGGGGAAGCCACTGTGGGAGCTTGGTCTAAGGTAGCATGAAGAGGGCAGCCACTGGAGCTGGCCTGCAGGTTTGGTGTCCCTCCCATGCCTCCCTTGCCCAGTGGCCTTGTGACCTGGGTCACCTTGTATCAACTGGCCCTGGGGTGGCTTGCCTTGGGCTTAAGAGAGAAATGCAAGGTCCCAGGCTCCAGCAGGACCCCAGGGAGCTGCCACACCACATCTGGCCACCTGTGACCTCAGGCTGTCCCCTCACCTCTCAGACCATCCTTGCTCTGTTCCTGTGGCCAGAATGCCAGTGTTCCCCAGGTCCCCCTGCCCAGGATTCCCAGAATTGCTCAGACCAGACCTCTGCCCCCACTCCTGCTCCAGAGCCTCAGCCAGCGGCCTGCAGCCCCCAGACAGACCTAGGTGCCTCACACTCCACCTGCCTCCCCTGGCCTCATCCTCTCCACACAGGTTCCGCTTCCCTCCAGAGCTCCCAGCTCAGGCCTGGCCCTTTCCCCCAGGAGCTCGGGCCCTAAACTGGAACTAGCCACAGCTTCACTTCCTCCCAGCCCCCACTGCCGGTGGGCACCCAGCCCCGTTAGTGCCTGCTCACCTTCCCCCCACACTCCTTCCAGCCCTCACCTCCACAGCCATGCCACCGGCACCTTCCACCTGGCAGCCACCTCCCTTGGGTGACACTCTCCGACTGAGCCTGGGGCTATGGGGGTGGTGGGAGCATACTTGGGGAGGGGCAGTCTCCATGAATTCTCTGTCAACTCCATGACAACCCAGCCACTCTGTGCAAGATGTGGCACAGGCCCAGTTCCTGGTGAGGCACAGCTGTCTGGACCTGCGTCCTTCACCCCCCAGCTCCCATGGAGGGCAGTCACCTGCTCTTACTCTCCTCCCAGTCCAGTGTCCAGCCCTGACCCCTCATGGGACTCACCAGGAGCTTTGACTCTTGAACATGCCATGGACCTAGGGACCCCCACCCTATGCCCACTAGTGAGGCCGGGCCTTTGGCCTCACTGGCCCCCATCGGCCTGGTCCCCCTGCTGGGAGGCAGGCCGGGGGTGAGGGCTCACTACCTCCTTCTCGAGGGCCTCCGTCTGCACGTGGCGGAGCTTGTTCTTCGTCTGCATGTAGATGTCAGCTGCCTGTGGTCCCACAGGAGGCTTAGGAGCTGGGTAGCCAGGTGGGGGTGGGGGCAGTTGGGTGCCTGGGGGCGGGGGTGGCGGGGGAAAGCTGGGTGGGGGTGGTGGGGGTCTGGGCTTCCCGATCATGCCCCGAGGCAGGCCCAGCTCCGGGTTGAGCATGTCCATGTAGCTCTGTATGTCTGCAGCTCTAGCGCTGGAAAGCTCTGGGGAGGCAGAAGAAAGGGCCAGATTTGGGAGCTTGTGGACAGGCTGTTCCCCAAGACAGACTCTCCGCCACCTGGAACCAACTTGCCGAGGGCCACAGTGGGCTCCAGGGCACCACTTGGTACACTTGCTGTGGCCCCTGGCGGTGCTGGGCTTCCTCTCCCTGGCCCTGCCCTGCCCCAGTCCAGCACTTACTGGGGGAAGATCAGGCACTCTGGTTTGGAGGGGAAGCACCGAGGCTTTGGTGTGTCTAGAGGGCAGGGTCACCTGGAAGGGGAGGGTCTACTCCTTGGGAGTAAGGATGACCACATCTCGTCTTTGCAGGGCACCCCTCCCGGGGCTGCAGGCCACCATCTGGCGGCATAAAGCAGGCATTGCAAGGGGACGGACGCCCATGCTCAGGGCATGGTCAGGGTGTGTGTACACACATGCCTGCAGTCTGCTGAGGCGATTGTGCACTTGTGTGTTTGAGTGTGTATGCATTTGTGCATGTGCCTCTTTGTATTGATGAATTTGTGTGCATTGCACTGTGGACATAGTTGTGTGTGTGTGTGCATATCTGTAGTATGGAAATAGAGCATTGTGTGCTTGTGTATAAGGTGGGTGTGTGCAGATATTAGCATGGCTCCGTGTGTGTGTTCATATTTGTATGCTGTATGTACACATGTACAAGTGTGTGCTTTTGTGTGTGAGTAGCTGAGAATAATGAATGGTGGGCGGCACACGTGGATTTTGTGTGTGGGGAGAGTACACGTGGATGTATACGTATGTTTGTGATGAGCACACACACGCATGAGTGACATCTGTTTCTCAGCAGAAGGGGTGTCTCCTCCCCATGTTTAAGAGCAAGGGATGAGGGTAGTCTCTGACTTTGGCTGTGGCAGGGTGGCCCAAGGCAAACCCTCACAGCCCAGTGGTCTGGCTTCAGTCTGCTCCCCCTCCCCCTCTTCCTCCTTGGGCACACTCACCGCGTGGAGGGTGCTGGCCCTTGATGCTGGAGTGGCTGGAGGAGCAGGAGTCATAGTTGGAGAGGGTGCTGGTGGGTGAGCTGAGGTCAAAGTTCAGCGGCTGGACTGACACTGTGGTGTTAGGTGAGGACATGCCTGAATCCAGCTGCTTCGCCTCCAGCTCTGCGGATGGATCCCGGGAGAGCACGCGGTGCTCCACGCTCTGAAGGGGAGGGAGGGAAGCCATGAAGGCAAGTGCACCCCAAGATGCGTTGCTCTCCAGGCTAGGGTCCCACTCAGCCATGCCTTCACTGTGGGATCTTGGTCAAGCCACACCCCTCTCTGGGGTCTCTTCTGCATCACTAGAGGGTCTCTCAGGTTCCTCCAAGTTAAGATTCAAGCCCAGCCCCGCCAGGCAGCAGGACCCAGGTTCCTGGGAAACTCCCTCCCCTGGCTCCTCCCTGATTAGGAGGGTGGAGAGATCGACGAGGAGGGGGCCTTGAGCTGCACCCCAAAGGGAGAACTGCCAGGAGATCGGCCTTCTCCCTTAAGGATCAGAGGCTCCATGGGGAGGCGCACAGCACAGGCCCATCCCTAGTTATCTGGCTGGCAAGCTAGCGCTCCTTGCCGGACCTGGGACCTGGGGCAGACTCCCAACACCAGCCCGGCCTGTCTCCTGATGGGGCCCTTGGGGTAAGGGTGGGGCCTGGGTAGCCAGCTGAGCAGTGATGGGCAGCCAGAGCTCAGGCTGCCAGGCCTGCCATTCCCCCGCCCTGCCGGGTCTGTGCCTCTGACCACAGGCCTGTCCCCTCCCGGTGCAGAGGGGAATGGGGTGGGGGCCCTGCTTACATTGCCCATGCCGCCCCTGCTGCCGGCAAGCCCGCTTGCTCTGCTGCCTCCTACCCAGCGTGCTCCTCCTTGCCCCGTGCCCCCTCCCTGCCTAAGAAGTGTCACAGGCCCCCTGGGAGAGAGAGGCAGGCCTGGCACCAGGTAATGGCTCGGCGGCTGCGCTCATTGGCCCCGTGATTAGGGGCTCTGCAGGAGTGTTTGCCTTTTCTGGGCCAGCATCTTCTGTGGCTTGGATCTGTCACTGCCGAAGCTGGGCCTGCTTGGGTGAGAGAACCAGGGCACACACCCCCCACCCATTCCAGGGGACCAGGCCCTGCTGCCTACCCCAGGAGTCAGGGGAGCCATAGGAGGTGGCTTGGGCAGCACCCAAAGGTGCTCTTTACCTGGCCAACAGCAGTGGGTGCTGAGGGCACCAAGCCCTGACCCCTGTAGGCAGCAGATAAGAGGCTGGGCCACAGCAGGTGTACTGCATCTGCCCTGAGTCACCCAGCTCTGCAGTCTGGGACAGTGGCTTCAAACTTTCCCTCTCCCACTTACTAGCTATGTCATTTCAGGTGAGTCACCTATGCTTTTTGTGCCTAAGTTTCTTTATCTGCAAATGGGGATAACAGCACTACTTGCCCTGCTGAGCTCCAGGACATGGCACCCAGTAAATGACACATAGTCAGCTATTTTTTTTAGATGGAGTTTCATTCTTGTTGCCCAGGCTGCAGTGTGGTGGAGCGGTCTCGGCTCACTGCAACCTCCACCTCCTAGGTTCAAGCAATTCTCCTGCCTCAGCCTCCTAAGTAGTTGGAATTACAGGTGCCCACCACCACACCCAGCTAACTTTTGTATTTTTAGTAGAGATGGGGTTTCATCATGTTGACCAGGCTGGCCTCAAACCCTGACCTCAGGTGATCCACCCACCTCAGCTTCCCAAAGTGCAGGCATGAACCACCATGCCTGGCCTGTCAACTTTTTTTTTTTTTGAGATGGAATCTTGCTCTGTCACCAGGCTGGAGTACAGTGGCGCGATCTTGGCTCACAGCAACCTCCGCCTCCTGGGTTCAAGTGATTCTCCTGCCTCTGCCTCCTGAGTAGCTGGGACTACAGGCGTGTGCTGCCACACCTGGCTAAATTTTTTTTGTATTTTTAGTAGAGATGGGGTTTCACCATGTTGGCCAGGATGGTCTCGATCTGCTGACCTCGTGATCCGCCCGCCTCAGCCTCCCAAAGTGCTGGGATTACAGGCGTGAGCCACGGTGCCTGGCCTGAGCCACTGCACCCAACCAACTATATTTTTAAATGTACTGTGAAGAGTAACTGAGATTACACCTTTAAGGCACTCGGCAGGGTACCTGCCTAAGTCAGAATCCAATGGGTGGTGTTTGCTGTCCTATGACCACTAGCAGCTGCATCCAGAGAGGCCCTCAGGTCCTCTGGGCCCTAGTGCCACCCCACCACGGTCCCTCAACAGAGTCACAGACTCTCTTAGCTAAAGGATACCCACCATTGATGCAGCAATGCCCTTCCCAGTGTCCATCCTGGCTTATATGCCCTAGTGACAGAGTGCTCACTACCTGCTGGGCCACTCATTCTCTTCTGGAGACTCCTTCTGGGGCGGAAGTTCATCCTCAGGCCCGCCTGCAGCCTCTGGCCTTTGGACCTTGCTGTGTTCTGCAGCCCCCAGAGCCAGGACCATACCCCTGTGCTGGCAGGGAGGGCAGATGCACAGACGGTGCTCAGGGCACAGACCATCTACCTTCTTCCCTCCGGGCCTCATTTCACAGACCCTCCATGGCCAGGCTGTCCCATGGAGTTAGTTCGCATCCTTTTGGGGTTGGCTGCGAGGCCCACTCTCTTCCCTGCCTATTGCCTCAAAGCAGGCATTGTACCAGCTGGTGCAGAGCCCTGCACTTGGAGACACCCACAGCTGAGTTCAAGTCCCAGTGGGTCACTTCATGACTGTCTCACCATAATAACATAGTTGAAAAAGAATAGTATGGGTTTCCAGTTATGAACCAGCCATGAAGTCAGCAAATGTACGGTGCAGGGGCTGAGAGGTGGCTCCTGGCCAGGCCATCGAGGCAGGTTCTCCACTCTACCACTTACTGGTGATGTGATCTTGGTGCCTCGCAGACTCAGTTTATCCATATGTGGAACGGGACACTTACACTGTCTTCTGCAGAGGTGGCTGTGAGTCATACCCAAGCTAATGTCTATGGGCGGGTAAACGAGCCTAACTGTTCCCAATGGGGCCTGTCTTGTGATTTCTCCAGCCTTACCCCTTGGGGTGACCCTGTTCTTCCCTGTCCTCTTTCTGTTAACCTTTGTGCCTCTAATGCCTCAGTCCCCAGTAGGCAGTGGTTCTGGGCTGAGAGGTCGTGTGGAGTAGTGGGCTTCACGTCCCTGAACCTCAGCTTCCTCCTTGGTAAAATGGGGTGACGACACCCACCACTGGGGTAGAGGGGCGAGAAGAGAGAATGCCACAGGAGCAGCGCAGGGATAGTACCAGGTTCTCCACAGTGCGCAGGTAGCGGGTGCAGTGGCTGTGGCCGTTGAAGTCCGACAGGTCGGCGGCCGTGTACCCGTCGCGGTCGCGGACGTCCAGCTCCGCGCCATTCACTACCAGGATCTGGCAGCACTGCGGGGGCACGCAGTGAGGACCCGGCCCCGGCCGCGAGCTGGGACCCCCACACCCGGGCAGGACCATGCCGAGAGCGCGGTGCCAGCAGAGGGCGCGCGCCCCAACCCCGGGCCCGCGCTGACCTCTAGCTCCCCGTTCTCGGCGGCGTCGTGCAGTGGGGTCCCGCCCCACAGGTCAGCCGAGATCTCCCCGCCGTGCAGCAGCAGCCAGCTGAGCACCTTGGTGTGGCCGCGGCTCGCCGCGAAGTGCATGGCGGTGGCGCCGTCTTTGTCCTGCTCTGACAGGCTCACGTCGGTGCAGCCCACCTGGGCAGGAAGGGCGGGGAGAGAGGGGCGGGGGCTGGGCGCCAGGCCCCTGCGGGCCCCGCCCCTTACACCTCCTGGGCCCGTCCCCGTGCCCCCGCCCCACCCTCATGGCCCCACCCCCTCCACTCCCCGCCCTGCCGGCTCCGCCCCGCCTCCCCTCCCCCACCGCCCGGGCCCGGAGCTCACCAACCACACGATGACCGGGCTGTGGCCCATCTGCGCCGCGGCGTGCAGCGGGGTCATGCCGTCGAGGGCGCGCGCGTGCGGGTCTGCGCCGCATTCCTGCACCAGGTACTGCGTCACCTCCAGGTGGCCCTCCTGGCACGCCAGGTACAGGGGCGTGGCACCGTTCTTGGTTTGGGCATTCACTCCTCTGCAGAGACAGTGCCCAAGTTGGGCCTTCAGCGCCTCACCCCCTCCGAGGCCTCCTAAGCCCCCGCCCCCTCCCGGGGAGCCCTGAACGTCAGGGAGAGTGGGTGGGAGAGGGCCCTGTCACCGGCCCGCTGCCGCCCCTGGGGCTTCCCCTGGACTTAGTCCTGAGCCACCCTCCCTCAGAGGCCCCTGAGAGCGTCCGACCCAGCACTGCCCTGCCCTCAGTCCCACCTTTTTTTTTTGAGATGAAATCTAGCTCTGTCGCCCAGGCTGGGGTGCAGTGGCTTGATCCTGGCTCACTGCAACCTCTGCCTCCCGAGTTCAAGCGATTCTTCTGCCTCAGCCTCCTGAGTAGCAGGGATTACAGGCGTGCGCCACCAGGCCCGGCTAATTTTTTGTATTTTTAGTAGAGAGGGGCTTTCACCATGTTGACCAGGCTGATCTCGAACTCCTGACCTTGTGATCCACCCACCTCAGCCTCCCAAAGTGCTGGGATTACAGGCGTGAGCCACCGCGCCCAGCCTCAGTCCCACTTTTTTTTTTGTTGTTGTTGTTGAGACGGAGTCTTGCTCTGTCGCCCAGGCTGGAGTGCAGTGGCCGGATCTCAGCTCACTGCAAGCTCCGCCTCCCGGGTTCACGCCATTCTCCTGCCTCAGCCTCCCGGGTAGCTGGGACTACAGGCGCCCGCCACCTCGCCCGGCTAGTTTTTTGTATTTTTAGTAGAGACGGGGTTTCACCGTGATAGCCAGGATGGTCTTGATCTCCTGACCTCGTGATCCGCCCGTCTCGGCCTCCCAAAGTGCTGGGATTACAGGCTTGAGCCACCGCGCCCGGCCCAGTCCCACTTTTTAACCGATGTCTACAAAGATGTGGTGAGCTTTCCTCTCCACCCCTGTCACCCACTGTCACCATGAGTCCCCACACGTGCTGCGTCTGACCTCTATCCCTTTCGTCATGTGCCCCTCCATCTGGAATGCCCTTCCATCCTCCTCCCTCTTGAAGACTCAGTCCCCATCCCTCCTCCATGAGGGCCACCCTGATTTATTTCCCCTTTGCTGGCCTCCACCCCACACTGCCCAGGGCTGCTATGAGCATGACCTGTCATGCTTGGTTGACCATAATTGATTTTGACCTTTGCCTCCCCAAGAAGACTGAGTTCCCAGAGGGCAGGATGGTAAGGGTTACCAGACGAAATGCAGTTCATCCAGTTTCAATCTGAATTTCAGATAAACAGATAATGCTTTAGTATTCTATATCCCAAATATTGCATGGGACATACTTGTACTAAAATACAGCTTGTTTATCTGAGATTCAAAGCTAGTCAAACATCCTGGGTTTTGTTGTTGCTGTTTTTGTTAATCTGGCAGCCCGCGGGATGTCCACGATGTACTGAATGCTTCTGCTGTGCTAGCTCTGGGCTGTGCTAGCTCTGGGCTATGGTGCTAACAGGCAGGTTCTTCTTTTTTTATTTTTATTTTTGAGACTGATTCTTGCTCTGTCATCCAGGCTGGAATGCAATGGCGCAATCTCAGCTCACTGCAACCTCTGCCTCCCAGGTTCAAGCCATTCTTCTGCCTCAGCCTCCCAAACATCTGGGACTACAGGCATGTGCCACCACGCCTGGCTAATTTTTGTATTTTTAGTAGAAACCCAGTTTCGCCATCTTGGCCAGGCTGGTCTCAAACTCCTGTCCTCAAGTGAACCACCTGCCTTGGCCTCCCAAAGTGCTGGGATTGCAGGTGTGAGCCACCGCACCCGGCCCAGGTTATTCTTAAGTCCTATTGTCATTCTTATTTTGTGGAGGGGTAGTTGAGGCTAAGGCCACGTCTTGCTATGGTTAGTAAAGTACCCAGTGAATGCCTTATTATTATTATTATTATTATATTATTTTTGAGACAGGGTCTTGCTCTCTTGCCCAGGCTGGAGTGCAGTGGCACAATCTTGGCTCACTGCAGCCTCCACCTCCTGGGTTCAAGTTATTCTTCTGCCTCAGCCTCCTGAGTAGCTGGGACTACAGGCATGTGCCACCAGGCCCAGTTAATTTTTGTATTTTTAGTAGAGATGAGGTCTTTCCCAGGCTGGTCTCGAACTCCTGAGCTCAAGTGATCCTCCTGTCTCGGCCTTCCAAAGTGCTGGGATTACAGGCGTGAGCCACCGCGTCCGGCCGTCAACTATTTTTATTAATTTACTGTGACCATCAACTGAGATTACACCGGTAAGGCACCTAGCAGGGGACATGCCAGAATCAGAATTCAATCAATGGTACAGCTGCAGCTGGGGAGGCTCACAGGTGGGGCTGGAGGGCCCCGGACTCTGTGCCATCACCCATAGTCCCACAACAGAGGCACAGACTGAGCTGTCTCCTTGGTCACACAGCTGGTACAGTGGCATTTGAACACCCATCTGTCTGTGTGATGCAGAGCCTGGCCGGCAATATGGGCATGCAGGGAGTGAAGAGATGGAACGTGTCTCAGGGGCTTCTCCTGGGGCCTAGCTTTCGGCTGTCACTGTCCTCGTTCTCCCAGCCTAGAGGGGGCCTAACTGGGGAACAGGAAAGCTGTCCTGGCTGCTGGGCTGCTGGATGTGAACAGCCCAGGGTGCAGTTACCATCAAAAGACACTAGGTGGAGCCACAACCTACCCCCAGACCCAGAAGAAGTTCCAGGTTGGGGGCCTATTGGGTTCCAATTCACCTTTTGTGCCCAGGAGGCCAATTCTTCACAGGACTTCACATCCTGCCCATCTACCTCCCCCAGTCTATCACCCCCCAGATCAACCACATGCTCCACCCCGCATCCATCCCTCGCTCAACCATCCAACTACCCATCCACTTGTTGCCTGCCCATCAATGTGTACCAGGCCACCCCCCTTTGCCCATCCACCCTCTTGTTCCCAACACGACTTAGCCCCTCTTCTGACCCCTGTCATGTGTGCCCTTTACCTCCCTCTCACACACATCCTGAGACCCTCCCAGCTGGCATCTCCCTGTCCCTAAAGCCCTGGTTCTCTGTCCACTTCCCTGACTCCTGAGACCCCCAAGGCTGTCTGCAGCCCCCGTGGACCCTCACTTACTGATTTCTCCCCCGTCCCCACTCCCTAGACACAGGGCTGCCATTTGCTGGGCTGATGTTGGGCCGGGCACTTCATGATGGTGCGGGGAGCAGGCAGCATGCCTGGTGATCCAGAGAGGGTCCCGTCGACACAGATGAGGCAGACAGAAGACCCAGCTACGTATCTATGTTCAGACACATGCTGGCTCATGGCTGCCGGCCTCCACACCCCAGTGCCAGCATCATCCCCACGCACACTCACATGCTGGTGCATCAGGAACAGGCTGATTAATATTTCATGACCAACACTCAGTGGCCTAAATTATTCACCCCGTAACCAAGGCACAGTGAGTGCCGGGGTCTTGGGGATTGGGGGCTGGTGGGGGCCCACTGGGTTCTTTCCGCAGAGACCCACGGTGATGTGTATAGTTGCGGGGGGCCAGACCTGTGGTGAGCTCTGCTCTCCCAGCACCCCCGACTTGGCAGAGATCCATGACCCAGGGGTGCCCAGCCAGCCGGAGAAGGTCTGAGAAGCTGGCAGCAAGCAGGATCTGAGCAGCAGGGGGCAGTGGTACCCACAGCCTCCTGCAGGGCCGCTGGCTGGCACTCCCAGCCCAAGTTCCTGGCACAGAATGAGCCCTCAGTTAAGTGCTGGAGCTTGTCACCATTCTTATTAGTATCTGCACTCATACGCCCCATTATGGAGTCAGAGCCTCCAGCTTGGAATACCCCAGAACTTGGGGCAGATATGCTGATGGGCTGGGTGGGAGGGGGTCCTGGCTCAACATCCCCTTCCACCTTGGCCAGAGGGCAAGAAGAACAATGGGCACTCTCACAGTCACTGGGGAGTATTACAAAGATATGGATGAGCATAAGGACCCAAATGAAATTCCCATCACACACCTGGAATCCAAGCACCTTGGGAGGCCAAAGCAGGAGGACTACCTGAGCCTAGGAGTTCGAGACCAGCCTGGGCAACATAGAGAGACCCCCATCTCTACAAACAATACAAAAATCAGCCAGGTGTGTTGGTGAACAGCTGGAGTCCCAGCCACTCAGGAGGCTGAGGAGGGAGGATGATTTGAGTCCAGGAAGTTGAGGCTGCAGTGAACTATGATCACACCACTGCACTCCAGCCTGGGTGTCCGAGCAAGACCCTGTCTCTAAAATAAATAAATAAATAAGAATATAAACAAAATTCCCATTACTGGAGAGACGAATTAATAAAAGTAATAATAGTAAATAATAATAATAATAGTGATAGCAGCCACCATTTACTGAATGATTCCTCTATCTCAAGCACTGTGATGAGTACAACACACACGTTCTCTCAGCTGGTCCTTGTAACAACCCGACGGGACAGGTGTTAGCATTGTTCTCCTGGTACAGATGAAGAAACTGAGGCACAGAGCGCTAAGATCACTCTATGAGAAAGAGGCAGAGCCCCGATTTGAGGCTGTGTCTGATGCAGAGCCTGCTTCTGACTCCAAATGTGCCACGTCTGCACCCCTTCTGCTCTTGGTCGGTCTGTCCCGGTGCCTCCCTCCCTTCCACCACACAGACCACTGCCCTTCCCCGCAGAACTCACTGCTGGGAACTCAGGAACACTGCCAGCTGCTGGGGCACAGCCCCACAGGAGGACCTGTAGGGAGGGCCCCGGCTTCACTAAAGGAGGACCTGGGTCGAGTCCCGTGCCTTTGAGCTGTGCCACAGTCTTGCTTCTTGTCTCTTTGTGTTCCCAAACCCATCCATGAAATGGGGGCAAGAGTCGTCATCGCGACCTCGTGCGGAGCGCCTGAGAAGTGCTTGCAGAGCCCTGAGCACGGGCCTGGTGCCTGGCGCACAGCCATTGCTGAACTTTATGATCCTTCCCTGTGCCTGGGAGGACCAGCCACCAGGAGGGCCCATGACTCGCCTGGCGTGTCCAGGTCCTGCCAAGTACGGGCCAGGCTGGGCATCATGTCTGCTGTGGGGAACACTACCTAGAGGGGAGAGAAGGGGTCTTGGGGGAGACCTCTGGCTCCCAGACCCCTGCCAGCTCTAGCCCCGACCACGGTGACAGCTGCAGAAAAGTGCTCCCAGACCAAGTGCTTGCTCTTTGCCCTGGCTTTGACCCAAACCCTCTTTGTAGGTCAGAGGCTCCCTGGTGATGATCATATAAATCATGATTTGTTTTCTTTCTCCTGGGAACAAAGCTTGCTATGGATGAACTGTAACTATTCATCAAGTCACCTCTGATTACACAAAAGAAACATGGGTCGCCCGCGCGGGCTGTGGGAATCTCCGGCGGAGACTGGTGCCAGCTGACTGCCAATGCCGCCACAGGGAGTGAGCTGCCCATGGAGCCAGACTCAGGCTGAAGAATGATTCCCGCGTCCCTCCCCACTGCCAGGAATGCCTCCCCAGAGGGAGGCCAGGAAGAGGCTGTCACTCTGAGATCAGTCCAGTTGCGGCCTATGACTGCTTTGAATTGAAATTCACAGAGCCTTTGGTGGCTCTGCGGCTCTTGGCATCCTCCAGTCATACTTCCTGGCCTATGTTAAAAGATTCCCGGCCGGGACGGCCGGGCGCGGTGGCTCACGCCTGTAATCCCAGCACCTTGGGAGGCCAAGGCAGGTGGATCACAAGGTCAGGAGATCGAGACCATCCTGGCTAACACAGTGAAACCCCGTCTCTACTAAAAAATACAAAAAATTAGCCAGGCGTGGTGGCGGGCGCCTGTAGTCCCAGCTGCTTGGGAGGCTGAGGCAGGAGAATGGCATGAACCCGGGAGGCAGAGCTTGCAGTGAGCCGAAATCACGCCACTGCACTCCAGCCTGGGCGGCAGAGCCAGACTCCGTCTCAAAAAAAAAAAAAAAAAAAAAGAGTGCCAAGTAGGCCTGGCCCAGGGAAGAAATGCAGCCCTGATTTGAGAAAGGTTCTACACCCCAGCCTATCAGCTAGCATGGAATAGTTCCAGAAGCCTAAAGTTACCTGCAACTGTCCCAGCCTCCCAGGTCTTCCTCCTGGCCCATAATTAGGCCAAATTTGACCCCACCTGAGACCTCTACATGTCCCTACATCACTGCCAGTTCCATCATGGCAGGGCTGTGAGGCCGACACTCTTTTCATTAGGGTCTCAGCTCTCCTCTCCTCAAAGACACCTGGCTTCCCTGACCCCTCAACTTAAAGAACCATCCCCTTCACTTCCTACCAAACTGCCCATCTCACTATATAGCACTTGTCACTCCTGAATTATCTTGGTCTCCTGTTCCTCAGACCCATACACACGTGGATAGTAGAATGTGTGGCTGACGTGGTGACGGGCGGGGCAGTTGGGTGCACCCAGTTGCTGTTTGTTGAATGAATAAATGTGAGAAGGGATATCCAGGCCAGGAGTAGGGGATTCTCTTCACTCATGGCCTCAGCCTGTTAGGGCAGGTTAGGTCCACTTGCCAGACAGGCTCGGGAATGGCCAGAGGGGAGTTTTGTCTAGGATGACATGCAATGAGCTGTAGGCAGAGGACAAGTCCCTGGGATTCCATGCCCCACTCATTCAGCAGACGTTTACTGGAGTCAGGCTCTGGGCATACAGAGCCTCCCGGCCTCATTAGTCAGGAAGAGATGGGATGAAAACACACATCTGTCTGTGTAATGCAGGGCCTGGCCGGAAATCCGGGCATGCAGGGAGTGAAGAGACGGAATGTGTCTCAGGGGCTTCTCCTAGGGACTAGCTTTCGGCTGTCACACAGGATGCACACAGAACGCAAAGCCAAGCAACCACAGGGCGGCCGGGAGGCCGGGTGCAGTGGCTCACGCCTGTAATCCCAACACTTTGGGAGGCCGAGGCAGGCGGATCACCTGAGTTCAGGAGTTCGAGACCAGCCTGGTCAACATGGTGAAACCCCATCTCTACTAACAATACAAAAATTAGCCAGGCATGGTGCCACGCACCTATAATCCTGGCTACTTGGGAGGCTAAGGCAGGAGAATCACTTGAACCTAGGAGGTGGAGGTTGCAGTGAACCACGCCACTGCACTCCAGCCTGGGCGATCGAGTGAGGCTCAAGTCTCAAAAAAAAGGGCAGCAGGGAACAAGGCCAGTGGAAGAGTGAGTGGGCATCATGGGCATGGGTGACAATTTCAGCGAGGCTCAAGGTTGGCCTTGCTGAGGTGGTGTCTGAGCGAAGACTTGGAGGAGGGCAGGGAGCAGGTGGGGATCCGCCTCTATGAAGGCAGGGGCGCTGGCCTGTTGGAGGGGACCACAACCCGGAGGAGCGATGGCCTCTGCGCCATTGTAAGGAAGTGAGCAGCCTTCCCTGTCAGTGGCCAGAAGCCTGTGATGGGACTTACTCTTTTTTTTTTTTTTTAAACGGAGTCTTGCTCTGTTGCTCAGACTGAAATGCAGTGGCGCAATTTCGGCTCAATGCAACCGCTGCCTCCCAGGTTCAAGTGATTCTCATGCCTCAGCCTTCCAAGTAGCTGGGACTACAGGTGGGAGCCACCACACCCGGCTAACTTTTCTCCCCCCTGAGATGGAGTCTTGCTCTGTCGCCCAGGCTGGAGTGCAGTGGCGCGATCTTGGTTCACTGCAACCTCCACCTTCCGGGTTCAAGCAATTCTCCTGCCTCAGCCTCCCAAGTAGCTGGGATTACAGACGCCCACCACCACGCCCAGCTAATTTTTGTATTTTTTAGTAGAGACGGGGTTTCACCATATTGGCTAGGCTGGTCTCAAATTCCTGACCTCGGGATCCACCCGCCTCAGCTTCCCAAAGTGCTGGGATTACAGGCATGGGCCACCACACCCGGCTGGGACTTGCATTGTCTTTTCTTTTCTTTCTTTCTATTTTTTTTTTTTTTTTTGAGCCGGAGTCTTGCTCTGTCGCCCGGGCTGGAGTGCAGTGGTGCGATCTCGGCTCACTGCAAGCTCCGCCTCCCAGGTTCACGCCATTCTCCTACCTCAGCCTCCCGAGCAGCTGGGACTACAGGCGCCCGCCACCACACCCGGCTAATTTTTTGTATTTTTAGTAGAGACGGGGTTTCACCGTGTTAGCCAGGATGGTCTCGATCCGCCTCCTGGGTTTCAGCGATTCTCCTGCTTCAGCCTCCCGAGTAGCTGGGACTACAGGCATGTGCCACCACACCCAGCTAATTTTTGTATTTTTTAGTAGAGATGGGGTTTCTCCATATTGGCTAGGCTGGTCTCGAACTCCTGACCTTGTGTTCTGCCCGCTTCAGCCTCCCAAATTGCTGGGATTACAGGTGTGAGCCACCGCACCCAGCAGGACTTGTGTTTTCAAAGGCTGCAGGTGGAGATGGATGGGTGAAGGCCAGGGCCTTTTAGGCTTACTGGCTCCCCTTTTAGGCTCCCCTTTTCCCTTCCTTAGTGTACAGCCTCACAGAGCCTGGCTGCTCCCATGGCCCATCTGAACCCAAGGGGTTCACGTAGCCCCGACGTGGGGCAGAAAGGGGATTTCTCAGAAGCCCTGGGACACCCCACCAGTGTGCTGCTTACAGAGCTCCAGGGCCCAAGGCTCAGCTCTCCCCCTTAGAAGGGTAGGGCAGGCACACTAGCCCTGGTTAGACAACAGCTGGGACCAGGAGCTGCTGGTGGAGACATGAGATGGTCTCCTGCTGTGAGGGGCTTCTCCGGACTCCACCAGGCCCTTCCTTTCTCAGAGCCTCCACCTGGGTCAGGGACTCAAGGACGGCAGCCACATCCTCAGTGTGGACACAGGCCCCGCCCCCACATCCTGCTACCGGGTGAACTGACAGACACCATGCGTAGACCTGGGGCTGGTGATTAAAAAGGAATGAGCCCCCACGGCCTGTGCCAGAATCAGGGGCCTAGTGGGGAAAAGGACCACCCCAGGCAGAGCCTCCAGCTTTCTAAGGGGGAGAGTTGGGCCCTGGGTCCTGGGGCTGTCTAAGCTGAGAGCTGCTGGGGCTTCCTGAGAAACCCCCTTTCTATCCCAGGTCGGGGCTGCCTGAACCCCTGGGCCGTGGGAGCAGCTAGGCTCTGTGAAGCTTTGCACAAAGGAAGGGAAAAGGGGAAGTCTCCAGTGGACTTGAAAGGCCCTGAGTGATTAGGACCTGGACCAGGAGTGGGAGAGAGACCCAGAGAGGAGGTACAGCCTGCTCGAGGCCACACAGCAAGCCAGGGGTGACCACAGCTGGTGGATCAGCCTCTCTAAAACACCATTTCTGTACCTGTCAGCTCCACGAGGTAGGGATACTTGTCTGGTTCACCAGCATATCACTGGCATTTCGAATACTGCCTGGCACATAGAAGATGCTCAATAAGCCTTAGTTGAATGAGTCCATCTGTAAAATGGGCTGATTGCAGAGCTACTGCTCGGGGTGGTTGTGTGGCTCAGATGACACTGGGTGTTGCCAGACTCCTAGAAGATACTCAGCACCAGGTTCTTTTTCTTTTCTTTCCTTCCTTTCTTTCATTCATTCCTTTTTTTTTTTTTTTTTTTTAACCAGAGTCTTGCTCTGTTGCCCAGGCTGGAGTGCAATAGCATGATCTGGGCTCATTGCAACCTCCGCCTCCCTGGTTCAAGCGATCCTCCTGCCTCAGCCTTCCAAGTAGCTGGGATTACAGGCATGTGCCACCTATACGGGCATAGTCTGGCCACATACCCAGCTAATTTTTGTATTTTTGGTAGAGACGGGGTTTCACCATGTTGGTCAGGCTGGTCTTGAGCTCTTGACCTCAGGTGATCCACCCGCCTCGGCCTCCCATTGTGCTGGGCTTACAGGCGTCAGCCACCGTATCCAGCCCTAGGTACTTTCCAGTCGCACTCCAGTCTAGTCTGGTTGGGGTAGGGGAGGCTTTGGGGGAAGGAGGCACCTGCTGAAGTTGATAAAATCTCTGGGCTAACTGGTTTTCCCGCTTACTGTGACTGGCAGCACACAGGAGCCCAGGGGAAGAGCCTGGAGCCTCCTCACTCCCCAGCCTGGAAGCTCAAGCCTCAGGGTCCTAGCTGAGCCCAGGCTCCCCGACCCCCACAGCCCCGCCCAGCTGAGCCCAGGCTCCCCGACCCCCACAGCCCCACCCAGCTGCTCAGGCCCTGGGGCAGCCAGAAGCAGGTGTGAGGGGGTCAGAGTGAGCTCCCGGGCTCCAGGACCCTCCTGGGAGGGTGGCCACCAGCCTTGGGGACACCTGCTCTTCGCCCCTCCTCACTCTGCCCTGATTGGGGGTCTGGACCCTCAATCCGCCCCTTCATCAGCCACTGGAGCTCCTGCCAGGAGGGTCAACCCTCCCAACTCAATCTCCCTGAGACCCAGGGCCTGGGACTTGCCCAGCCCAGCTCCTGCCAGCCCCATGTCTCCCAACTGAGAGATCCCTTTTCTTTTTCTTTTTTCTTTTTTTTCCCTTGAGATGGAGTTTCACTCTTGTTGCCCAGGCTGGAGTGCAATGGCACGATCTTGGCTCACTGCAACCTCCGTCTGCCGGGTTCAAGCGATTCTCCTGCCTCAGCCTCCTGAGTAGCTGGGATTACAGGCATGTGCCATCATGCCCGGCTCATTTTGTATGAGAGATCCCTTTTCTACAAGGGCCCAGAGGGAGGGTCCCGCGTGGCAGCAGCCACTGAGGTCATTGTGACAAGTCCTCTGCTTCTGGGAAGACTTAACCCCATGAACGGGATAGACAGGGAGGTGTGGGGGGTGTGCAGGGCATCCCTGCAATCTGAAGCGTTTTCTATTATAACACCCCAAGGTGTAGCCCTGGAATCAGCTGAGCTTTCCCGAGGCTGTCCAGCCTTCCAGCTCCTCTGCAGTGTGTCACTTCCGTTTCCCATGGCCACCCACAGCCTCCCTGGGCAGGATCGAGTTTCCCACCAGCAGGTCCGGGAGCCCTTCCTCCCTCAGCAGTCACCCACGAGCCAGCGAGAGAGCTGAGCCTTGTGAATAATTCACAGCCATTCACAGCAGGCCCCGGAGGCTCTCAAGAGCATGAAGCTGGGCCACCTGGGTCCATTGATTGCTCCCTGTGGCCTGGGGCAGCTCAAGCCTCTGCTCTCCCTAGCTCCCAGCCCTCGTATCCACAGCCTTCGTGAGCAGGAATATCTACTCCCAAGGTAGGAGGTTAAGTGGGCACACCAGCCCCCAACCCCAGTTCCCAGCTGCCCCTCCTGCATGAGCCCAGCCTGGCAACCACACAAAGACACCTTCTTATCAGCCGAGTCACACACCACTGTGGGAAACGGAGCCCAAGCCCTCTGTCCACCTCCCTGAGATTCATGGTGACTCCTGGGGGGCTGGCGGCTCATCAGTCCAGGCCATCTGGCCACTGGGTCAGCACCAGCGCCCAATCACACTCAGCAGCTGGCATGGTCTGGAAGGGGATCAGGGTCCCCCAGCCCCGGAGCCCTGGAGGGCGTTCCACGGCATAGCCAGTCTTCCTAACACCTGGGATCCCAGCCCACGGAGGGATCGTGGCTCATCCCAGACCTGGCTTCTCAGTGAGGAAGGCTCGGACTGGCGGTCCTCACCAGCACTTGCAGAAGGCGGCCTCAGTGTCTTCCAGTTCACACTTGGGCCATATTGGTCCCGCCATCAGGAGCACCTGCCCCTCTCAAGGCCTGTCCTTCTCCTCTGCTTGAAGTGAGGGGGTGGGACAGGTGCATCAGAATCACCACTGTGAGGATGGGGACATGTCCCAGGTGTGGCTCCCAGGTCCCAACCTGGAGAGTCTAACTCAGGAATCTGGGACAGCCTCCAGGAGGTGCTGACAGGAGCCAGTTGGAACCCTCTGCTCAAGGGTCCCTGGGGCCTCCTACTCTAAACCCACTGACTTTGACACGATCCAAACTCTAGTTTGTTTGGAAGCAGTGGATTCCTACTGAAGCAGCCACCGAGAAGGCCTGGCAGGGCTGGTTGTGAAGCGCCCCCTCCCCGGGGTAGCACCTGTTGGGTCTCCCACTGACCGAACCATGGAGCCCCTTCTTAGGAAGGATGGAACCAGGCCCAGCTCCCCTGTCCTGGGCCAAGGGGACCACTGGAGCCCGGCCTGGTGGGTCCTAGGGCCACCCTACATCCACGCCAGTGTGCCTGGGCCTAAGAGGCTGCAGCTGCTGTAGCCACCTTGCCACATGGTCATATGGCCAGAACTGGCCTTCAGCCTGCTCCCTGGTGGCCAGGGGCCCTGCAGGCACACCCAGAAACTGACCAGTGGTGGGGACAGGCCAGACCCTCTCACCTCGTAGCTGCTGTCGTCCTGAGGCTGGGTCCACATTCACATTTACATCTCAGGCTCCCACTTAGACTGACGAGGGTCAACCGTCATAGCACCCCACTCCCCGTTCAGACCCCTGTGGCATCTGGCACCCTATCCTCTCAGACAGGGCCTGCGCAGCTTTCCCCAGGACCCCTGCTTCCCCAGGTGCACCTAAGACCTGAGTCCCTCACTTGCTCCCCCAGACTCACACGTGCCCCCTGCTCTGTACGACCCCCCATCCCACCAGGGGGAGCTCCCAGCCCACTCCCCAGGAGGTTTGGGAGCCCCATGCCTCCCTTGATAGTGGGAATGGGCTGAGCCACAGGAGATAACAATTGCTCTCTGGATGGCCTCCAGCCAGGGGTTCTGGGGCCAGGAGGTGGGGTGGGGGTCTGGGAGGGGCCTTTCTCCCTTAACTGCTTGAGTAATTGATGGGGTTCCATTTCCGCCTGTTTGACTAGGGCCTAGGAGGCACTCCTGCCCTTACTGCGCCCCACTCCATCCTGAACAGTCTTGCAAATGAGCACAGTCTGAGCCAGAGAGACCCCCGCTGCAGAAGCAGCCCAAGGGGAACAGGTGACCTTGGCCTGTGTGCCCAGCCTCCCAGGCCCAGCTGCGTGCGGCTGGGCAGCTGAGGATGCTGGGAGCACCTGCTTGCAGAGTTCTGGGGACAGCCCTAGAAGGGGTTTTCCAGGAGGGGAAAATTTCATGTTGAGTGGAAGCCATTTCTCTGGCCTGGCCCTCTGGCCCCAGGATGGCCACTGGAGGGATCATTGTCCTGGAGTGTCAGAGAGGCGTGGAAAATCCCAGGCATCCCCCAAAGCCCTGGCCCAGCCCACCCAGAGTACCCCTTAAGAGGGGTGATCTTACTCAGGGTAGTGCCCGACGAGAAGCCTCAGGGAGGGGAAGTCTCCTTTGGCGGCAGCGTAGTGGATAGGCAGGGCGCCCATATCTGTGGCCGCGGTGGGGTCCCCACCGCCATGATGCAAGAGCCAGTTTACCACCTCGGGGTGGCCGAAGCGGGCAGCCAGATGCAAGACTGTGGCACCAGAATTGTCTTTGTCCTGTGGGAGGAGAGCCGGTTCAATTCCTAAAGCCTGTTGCTGCCCCGCCCCTGGCTTGGGCCACTCCCAGACTCCCACAGGCCTGGAGGGTGGCTCTGTGCTCTCTGTCTTCCCTGGCGGGATTGGCCAGGCCTCACTCAGCAATGGTTTTTTTTTTTTTAGGTCATGTGGATCCTGGGTTTGAGTCCTGCTTCTGTCCTTGGGCAACTAATTGGCCCTCTCTGAACCGTAGCCAATAGGCAGCAGCACCATGCAGGGCTTCCAGAGGCCTGCCAGTCCTGACTGCGAGCTGCCTACACCACAAGTACCTGGTTGTCACGGTAGGAGACTGGCTCCAGGCCCAGAACCACAGCCCTGACCCCCGGGGGCTCAGGGAATGCCTGAAGGAGTGACAGAGGGTTACTGGGCTGAGCAGGGCCAGGAAGGGGGGCTGTGGGGCTGTACCAAGCTAGCACCAGGACTGGGGGGCACCCCCTGCATCCAACACTTGCCCCCTCTCTCTGCAGCCTTCCTAGGTGTCACGTGGGAACAGAGACCTCCGCCTTAGTGCGCCTCCAGCAACCCGACTTCAGTGCAGAAAACTGCCCCTCCCCCAGCAGACTAGCCAGCGCCCAGCCGCAGGAGCAGCCTGTGTTCTTGCCCCTGTGGAGGTGGAAGTTGCTGGGTACTGGTGGGTGGGTCCGGGGCAGTCAGCCAGGGGTGCTAGGTGCAGGCTAGTGGTGGCCCCTGGGAGGGCTTGGACCAAACTCCCCCCAGGGGCCTCAGAGCGGGTGCGGCCAGGGGTCTGGGCCCAGAACTGCTGAATGTGTCATCAGTGTCCACCCCACTGTGTGTGTCTGCTGAGAAAGGGGCTGGAGGGGAGTGCCTATGGGACCTGTGCTGGGAGGAGAATCCCCAGGAACGTCTAGACACAGAGGCTGCTGCACTTGGCAGAGTGGGCACTGGTTCGGGAACAGAACAACCTCCCAGCACCAAGCACCTAGGACGACAGAGGGGTAGGCAAGGTCGCGGCTGCAGGAGGCAGTGCGCGAACTTCACTAGGATCAGGAAGCAAAGCCTCTCTGCCCCGCCTTGCCCAGAGACAGGGCACTGTGGTTACAGACTGGCAGAGGCAGCAGGAGCTGGCGAGAGACCCCAGGCCTCAGGAAGCCAAATGACAGTGGGAAGAGAACCTCTGAGGCTCCTGTGAGAAATGCAAGGAAAAGAGGTCACGGCGGGAGCTGGGGTCCCTGGGGCCACTGGTAGGGTCTTCAGGCAGCCTGCAGGGTGGGGGCAATGGCCTGGCGGTCCTGCTAAGGAGGCAGGGAGGAAGACGGGGCAGAGAATATCATGGCCCACAGGAAGCTGAGGACAACACCGAGGCCCCTCCTGTGTGCTAGAAAGCTGAGAGTGGGGGCGACCACAGACTGGTTCAGTCTATCCCTCTGAGCCCAAAGGTCGGGGCTGGCTAGCGGGCACCCGGGCAGAACCATGGTGAAATGTGACCTGAGCCCCAGCTCCTGAGAAAGGCGCTCCCTTCCTACTGGCCTTGGGGACTGTGGGTCTGAGGCTCCAGGGCTCCCACTGGCTCTGGGCCTGTCAGTGGTGAAAACCATAAGGAGAGGGCCACAGACCTCTGGGCTCTGGCCTGTGCCTGTCCAGCTGTCCAGGCCCCAGGAGCCTCATGTGTGGTGGACCACACCCTAAAGCAGCTTATCTCTCTGGGCTGGGCAAGCCCAAGGATCCAGGTCATGCCCCCCACACTTTCTCCCCCCGCACCCAAGCCTGCCCAGCCCAGAGGGCAGGAGACTTGATAAGCTGGGCCCAAGGCCACCTGCTCCTCCCAGTTCCTCTGCACTGGCCAGGGAGGCTTCTGGCCAGGGCTGGACACTGGATCAGGGAGGCATGCCACCACCCAAAAGAGTGGGCATGGGCCACGTGGCCAGGAAGCCCTGGTAACAGGGCCCACTGAGAGATACCAGGTGGGCCATCTCCCAAGAAGGGTGGGAAGGGGGGCCTGCTATCTGAGGGCAGAAGGTGGGGGTGGCCTGGCCGTCTTTGGGGCATAGTAAGCCAGTTTAGAGTTACCCTGACTCCTCTCCTTCCATCTCCAGGTCACCCAGTGGTCTAAGTGGAAAATTAATTCTGGTTCCTCCCTCCCGCAGCTACCCCCTTGACCAGAATTTCATCCAAATCCCTAACCTTGGCTAGGATACTCTCTGGCCTGGCCCTGGCAGCTTTTCCCCTCCTCACCCGCTCTGAACACGCTGCCTGCGGCTGGCCCTCCAACAGGACAGGAGCGTGCACGCCTCAGGGATCTGCACTTCTTGTTCCCTGTGCCTGGAACTGTCCCACCGCTGCCTGGCTGGCTACCTGCTTCTCAGCAGCCAGGACTGCCCTTGGAGGTCACTGCTCAAAGTGACCAGGTGGGGTCTGGAGGCAGCAATAATCAGCCTGGGTTGGAGAAGCAGCTGACAACTGGGAGCCCTGACAGCACTGATGTCCTGGGGTCAGCCTGGGTTATGGGGAGACCACCATTTACCACGGCCCATCACCCTTCCCCCACACCCTGGCTGGGACACCTGTATCTCAGCCTGGGGTGGGCTGTGGGACTTTGCCCAGCCCCCTTTCAGATCCGGTCCTGGAGGGCACGGGCGTCTGACTCTGCTGCCCAGGCCTCACGTCCCCACCCACTCCCAGGACTACAGGATCAGTGCTTTGTTTCTCCCGGTACATACTAGTAAGCATCAGCCCCACGGAGGCCCCTCCCTTCTGGCTCCCATCACCCAGGTGCGCTTCCAGGGAGCCCCCAGGCTCGCCAGGGCATCTGCCCGAGTACTGGCAAGCCAGGGAGCCCACTCACCTGAGGGCCTCTGGAAGGAGCTCCGTGCAGGGCTCAGCTGGGCCAGGAGGTGCCAAACCCCACCCATTCTTGAGCCCTGGGGGACTCCGGGCCGGGACCCTCTCCGTAGGAGGAAGCCGCAGCGCCCCTGGCGAACCGCGCGGACCCACCTGCACTCTGCAGCCGCCCTGCGACAGCAGCCACTGCAGGCAGGCGAGGTGGCCGGTGGCGGCGGCGTCATGGGCCGGTGTGGCGCCGTTGCGGGCGCGGGCCGCGGCGGGGAGGGCGGCTTCCTCCACCAGGAAGCGCAGACAGTGCAGCTTCCCCGCTCGAGCCGCGTGGTGCACGGGCAGCGCGTCCAGCGGGTCGCGCAGCGAGGGCCCCAGCAGGCCTGCGGCGTGCAGCGACCTCAGCACGTCCAGCTCGCCCTGCCGCGCCGCCTGCAACGCCTGCTCCAGGGCCATGGTGCCGCCTGCGGCGCCGCGACTCCGAACTCAGCGCCTTCCCCAGGACGCCATGCGCGTGTCCTCGCGAGCCGGAGGAGCCCGCGGTGCGGCCGTCGGGGATCTGCGGGCCAGGAGGCGGAGCGGCTGTGGGCCCGGCCTCTGCTCCGCGCTGCCTGGCGCTCCGCTCCGCCGAGCTCTGGGGCCGGAGCCCGCCGACGCCGGCTTAAGCCTCGGGCCCGCCCTCACCCCGCCCCGCCCCGCCCCGCCCCGCAGTCTCTGCCCGAGTCCCCCGCCCGCCCCCGCCGCGCTGCGGGGACACTCGTGCGACTGGGGCAGGGCGCCCAGAGGTTTCTCTCTTAATTTGCTTCAAGTAACAGCTGAGACCCCAGAGCGCAGCAAAACTGGGTTCGAATTGGAGAGCCGTCCAGGCACAGACAAATCCATTCATCTGCCCAGTGCCCGCTACCTGCGATTCTAGGCGCTGGCAACGCAATTTCAGAGATGATGGGGAGTGATTGTCGAGACAGCGTGGGCGGACAGGGAAAGGTATCTGAGGAGGTGCGGTGGGGCTGGTTTTGAGTAGAGAGAAGGGTATTCCAGGTGGGGAGCGCGAGGACAAGGGCCCTGAGGCAGGAGCAGCCCTATCACGTCCCTGAGGGGCTCTAGGTCGAAATCCCCAGAGAGTGCAAAGAGCCCTGCCTTCCAGGGTCCCTCCAGATCCGAGAACTGCCCCCAGAGCTTCCAGCGGGGAGGGCAGGAGGGCAGGACAGGAACCACTGGTGCGCTGGGAACTCGATCTAGACGCCGTGGCCTCAGGCCGCCCACAGCCGCTGTCGGGGTGGAGGGGCTTCCAGCCACACAGAAGGCAGGGATGGGAGGGATAGGGCTTGTGGGGAGACGCGGGAGCGCCAGCATCCAGAGAGAGAGAGAGGGCTGAGACCCCTGCAGGGGCGCAGGAAAGCGCCAGAGGGCGCGGGCAGGACAGCGAATGTGTGCCAAGCCACCCTGCGGGCTCCACTGAACACCAGCCGTGGGAGCGGCTGGTGCCCAAAGGCCGCGAGGAAAAGCTGACAGAAGGTGGGGGCTACATGGCTGTGGGAGTGCAGGCCGCCTATCAGCGATCTGGAAGCACCCTGTGCCCTTCCTGTCCCAACACCCACGCCCTCTGGAATCCCGTGGGGGCTTGGCCCCACCCGGGCTGAAGGTTTCACTCCGCCCCAGCCCTGGCCTGGCACAGTCAGCGCTGGAAATGCTGTAGAATGAAGGAAGCTCCTTCCAGGAACAGTGGGAGTCATAGTGCTAAACTCGGGGGCTGCCTCCGGTCCCTTCCCTGGGGCTGCCACCTAGTGGCGACCCTGCGTGGTGGCCTCCCGCACTCCCAGGTGCCCAGGTAACTGAGCTGCTGGGCTGTGCCTAGCCAGGTGGGTTTCCAACGACTTCCACCTGGCCAGATCGCCCTCACTCTCTCCATGGGAGCTGTGGCCGCTGGGATCTGGGACCCTTGCCCAGTGGTTTGCAGACAAAGGGAGGGAGGAGTCATTTCCTGGCAGCCTCGCTGCTGGAGCTGGCCGTGGCCAGAGCAACAGGCTCACTGCGGCCAGCGCTGTCCTCCTCTAGGTGCCCAGAGGCAGGTGTACCGTGAGGCCAGCAAGCGGCAGGGGTACTGTTGGGAAGAGGTGCTAAAATGGCTTGTCTTGGGCACCCCTCCCCTGCGCCCCCTCCATTCCAAAAGGCCCTGCAATTTGTGTTCTCCACTCCTAAGGTGGCCACCTTGGTCATGGACAAGCTCATCTAGCACATGGTTTTGTGATTTTGTGGGCCAGGTCCAGGTGATGCTTTATTGCTATTCCAGTGGGATGGGCAGATGCCCCTGAGCCCCTGCCACTGTTGCTGATGACATCTCCATTAGTGCCACATGTGAGCACCCACCCCTGCTGACCAACCTCTCAGACTCCTTTCAGGACATGACTCAAACTCATGCTGCGATCCAGGCCCTTCCTGCCAGGCTGCTGTCAGGCTGCTGTCCTTTCCGGGCTCTCCCATGTCCACCAGGTCAACCGGGTCCTCCTCAGCAGCCCTAGGGAGCTCACGCCAGCAGTAGCACTTTTATGAAATCTGTACTACCCACCAAGTGCTCACCACGCTCTGCATGGATATTTAATCCAGAGGTGCTGTGAGAGAGGTACAGCTATTGTTTCCAGTTTATAGCTGGGGATAATGAGGCATGGAGAGATGGGGAGGTGTTTTTTTTTTTTTTTTGAATGAGTCTTGCTCAGTTGCCCAGGCTGGAGTGCAGTGGCGCAATCTCAGCTCACTGCAAGCTCCGCCTCCCAGGTTCACACCATTCTTCTGCCTCAGTCTCCAGAGTAGCTGGGACTGCAGGTGCCCGCCACCACGCCTGGCTAATTTTTTTGTATTTTTAGTAGAGATGGGGTTTCATAGTGTTAGCCAGGATGGTCTCGATCTCCTGACCTCATGATCCGCCCCCCTCGGCCTCCCAAAGTGGTGGGATTACAGGCGTGAGCCACTGCGCCTGGCCTGTTCGTTTTTTGAGATGTAGTTTCACTCTTGTTGCCCAGGCTGGATTGCAATGGCACAATCTAGGCTCACTGCAACTTCTGCCTCCCAGGTTCAAGTGATTCTCTTTCCTCAACCTCCCAAGTAGCTAGGAGTACAGGTGTCTGCCACCATGCCTAGCTAATTTTTTTATTTTTTGTATTTTTAGTAGAGATGGGGTTTCATCAGGTTGGCCAGGCTGGTCTCGAACTCCTGACCTCAAGTGATCTGCCCACATTGGCCTCTCAAAGTGCTGAGATTACAGGCATGAGCCACCATGCCCAGCCTTGTTTTGTTTTTTAAAGCATTTTGCCTGAGATGACACAGATGGAAGTGGCAAACCTCACTCCCTGGCTGATCCTGTTAGGCTCTCCTTTCCTCTCCACCCAAGGTTCCTTCTGCTCACAGAACCCCCATAATCTCCCACCCTCCATATATCAGCTTAGGGGATTCTCTCCCCAGGAGGCCTTCTCTCACCCCTCTGCTGGGCTCACACCAGCCCACCCCAGGTTTCTCCTCAACCCAAGGGCCAGTGTACTTCCCAAGAGTAGGGACCGGGGTGGAGTGTACTCTTACTGTATCCTAGGTGGCCAGGAGCTCCCCTAAAGCCTGCACCCAACACTTGCCCACCCAGCTGTCTTTAATGCTCCTCTGATTCCAGACCACTCCTTCCAAGTAACCAGTAAAACCTGAAAATCCTTGAGTTGAAGATAACTGTGGGTTACTTGGTTAAAGTCCTTTACGCAATGGGAGAGTGGAGGAAGAAATATTTTTAACTGGGGGTGACTGGCAATGGAAACGATGTTTGCTCCCCTGCCATTCAGTCTACAAATGGTGGTCCACAAGCCTGGAGGGGGATATTCTAAGGGGAGCCTCCTCCTTCAGCCTTTTTCTCCCAGGAGCTAGGATCAGTCCCTTCCCAAGATGCAGATGCTGCAGGCGGACTTGTAGGTGCAGAACTGAGTCAGCCAAGCTAAGTAGCTTGAGCTGGGGATGAGAGGGAAAAGATCCACAGAGATTTTAGGCTCTTAAAGAACAATTCACTGTCTTGGGGGAGGCCTATTGAGGCAAATTGGTCTCAACTATGGAGAACAAGGTCTCAGGTTCCTCCAAGCCCTGCTGGGCCAAATATCTTTAATGATTTATTCTCACTTGTTAGGACTTTTTTTTTTTTTTTTTTTTTTGGAGACGGAGTCTCGCTCTGTCGCCCAGGCTGGAGTGCATTGGCGCGATCTAGGCTCATTACAAGCTCCGCCTCCCAGATTCACGCCATTCTCCTGCCTCAGCCTCCCGAGTAGCTGGGACTACAGGCACCCGCCACCACGCCCAGCTAATTTTTTTGTATTTTTTTTTTTTTTTTTTTTTGAGGCGGAGTCTCGTTCCCCCGGGCTGGAGTGCAGTGGCCTGATCTCAGCTCACTGCAAGCTCCGCCTCCCGGATTTACGCCATTCTCCTGCCTCAGCCTCCCGAGTAGCTGGGACTACAGGCGCCCGCCACCTCGCCCTGCTAGTTTTTGTATTTTTAGTAGAGACGAGGTTTCACCGTGTTAGCCAGGATGGTCTGGATCTCCTGACCTCGTGATTCACCCGTCTCGGCCTCCCAAAGTGCTGGGATTACAGGCTTGAGCCACCGCGCCCGGCCTTTTTTGTATTTTTAGTAGAGACGGGGTTTCACCGTGTTAGCCAGTATGGTCTCTATCTCCTGACCTCGTGATTCGCCCTCTTCGGCCTACCAAAGTGCTGGGATTACAGGCATGAGCCACTGCGCCCGGCCTTGTTAGGACTTTTTATGAGGGTTAATGCAGGCGCGAGCCTTAAAGCGTTAAGCCCTGAGCTTGGCACACAGTAAAAGTCCATGAATGGTGGCCTACCTTCCTTCCCATGCCACAGATAGGTATGGGTGGCCTGGGCTCCCCTGGCCCAGGCTTCCCCGGGCCCCTTAGTGTGTTCGTTGGTCTTCTTCCACCCTGCGGGGAGAACCCTGAAGGAGGGGGACGTGGGGCTAGCGACAGGGGTGGAGCTCGGAAGTGGGGTTCGGGAGACAGGGGTTCATCCAGCACCCTGGACAGGGCCCTCCTTGGCTCCGCCCCATGTGGCCTCCTCCCGGCTGGCGCTGTGGATCCTCCAGTCATCTCTCTGCCCGGTAGTTTGCAGTTTGATTCGCGGGCGTGGCCGTTGCCCCGCCAGCCGGTCGGGGGAGGGGAGCCTGGAGCAGATGGGCGGGGGACGCCAGCCAGTTTGCTGCAGCAACGGCCACGCGGCGCGAAGGCGGTCCTGGGCGGGCCACTGCGGCCCAGGCCGGCAGCCTGGACCCCGCACCCAGGACTGTCCCGCGCGCGCGTCACGTGAGCCCTGACTGTCCTACGGGGGAGAACCCGGACCCCTAGCCGGTGGGAATGAAAACGAGCTCCGAGGGCTCCCGGGCTGCCTCTGCTTCTCTAGGATTCCGTTTCCCCACCCAAAGCCTGGAGTCGGGTAACCAGAAGACTCTTAACTGGCAAGCCGCTGAAGGATTCTGCGGGATCCTTACAGCCGGGCATCCAGCGACTGGGGCCCTTGTCCAGGCTTGGCCTGTTCCCAGCGTCAAGGGCTGGAGCAAGTCACGATCTCTCTCCGGACCTCGGATTCCCTGTCCAGCTCAGCCCTTCACCCGATAAAGCAGCTGAGGGTGTGAGGCCCTCCCGCTGCTGTCCCTCGTGGGAGCTCCCGTAACCGCTGTGTTTCCTGCTCCGGCCCAGGGCGGGGCTCAGAGGAGATGCTGAACCCGAGCCTGGGGAATGAATGAAGGGCGGCATTGGAGAAGAGGGACAGTAGCTTGAGCCAGGCAAGGCCTGGCCCCACCTGGCCCTCCTGCCCTCGGGGTCACCAGCGAAGGCCCCCGATGGCGCCCTCACCACTCTCCCGCAGGTGCTCGCGGACAACTGGGGGCCGCCACCTCGCGGTAGATAGGACGCGAAGGCAGGGAGCGGGATCCCCGGGGGCGTCGCGGTCTCCCCTCCCGTCTCCACCCTGCGCAGGAACAAAGGCAGGAGGTGGGACCAGCGGGCTGCCGGACTCCGCGGGGCGGGGCGGGGCGGGCGAGCCGCTCCCTTAAAGCTCGGCCGCGGGCGCGGCGCGCACTCGTCTGGCACCAGCCCGGGCCGCGCCCGGGACCTCATTCCGGACCTCGGTTTCCTTTTGCGTGGGGCTCGCAGCTGCCACCGCTTTCCCGCGGAGCATGGGGCTGCCTCGCCGGGCAGGGGACGCGGCGGAGCTGCGCAAGGTGGGAACCGGGGACTGGGGGCGGGGCGGGGGACTCCGGGGACCCGTCTAACCACCGCGCCGCCGGTCCGCAGAGCCTGAAGCCGCTGCTGGAGAAGCGCCGGCGCGCGCGCATCAACCAGAGCCTGAGCCAGCTTAAGGGGCTCATCCTGCCGCTGCTGGGCCGGGAGGTGAGTGCGCCCGGGCGGAGGGCGGAGGGTCCTGGGGCGCGGAGCGGGGAAAGGGGGACGGGGTGCTCCTGCGGGAGGAACCCGCCAGGGGGTTCCGAGCGGCGCCCAAGGCGGAGGCTCGGTGGGGTGGGCGCGTCGGAGCGGACCCCACGCAGGCCACGGCGCTCCCCACACCCAACTCCCGACAAGAGCGCGGGTGCGCATGGTAGCCGGTCAGAGGTCTGTCTTGGTGGTTCTCTGTCCCTCTTCCTTGTGGCCGGGCGCAGAACTCCAACTGCTCGAAGCTGGAGAAGGCAGACGTCCTGGAAATGACCGTGCGCTTCCTGCAGGAGCTGCCTGCGTCGTCATGGCCCACGGCAGCGCCCAGTGAGTGAGCCCGCCCTCCCCTGCCGCGCGCCCTGCACCCCGCACCCCACCCCGCGCCTCACGCGGCTCTCTGCCCGCAGTGCCTTGCGACAGTTACCGCGAGGGCTACAGCGCCTGTGTGGCGCGCCTGGCCCGCGTGCTGCCCGCCTGCCGAGTCCTGGAGCCCGCAGTGAGCGCGCGCCTGCTGGAGCACCTGTGGCGGAGAGCGGCCAGCGCCACCCTCGACGGCGGGCGCTCTGGGGATTCCGGTGGCCCATCTGCCCCCGCCCCAGCGCCCGCGTCTGCCCCGCAGCCCGCATCCGCGCCCGTGCCCTCGCCGCCCTCGCCTCCCTGCGGCCCTGGCCTCTGGCGGCCGTGGTAGCCCGTCGGTCGGTCCACGGACCCTGCCGACTGCTTGGGACTTTGGGGCACTGGACAAGTTGAAGCTCTTGGTGGCGGCTGCTGTTCCCATCACGAGGGGCCAGCCCAGTACTCACACCCAGGCCGGAAGCCGGATGTTTGTGACTGGCGTGGCAGACTGAAAGTCCTGCGGCTGCGGCTCGGCTCGGGGAATAAAAGGAGCGTCCCTGCTTCAGCCCCCAACTTGGCGGGAGAAGAAAGGACAAGAGGCAGCAGGATGAAGAAGAAGCCCCCCCATCCCAGCTGGTGGAGATAGTTCTGGAACTGGACCCTGCAGCTGCGTGGGCAGCCGACACACCCACCCCAGCACTGGCACCAGACCAGAGCCAGAGCCAGGAACTGGGCAAAGTGCAGCTGTGCACCCTGCCTGGTCACTGCTCTCTCAGCCCTGCCTGCTCACTACTCTCCCAGCCCTACCTAGGTCTACCTTCTGCCCAGCTCTGCTTGGGACTTTCTGGGCACAAAGCAGCTAAGGGCTCTGGTCACTTCCAGGGCTCTATGGGGCAGCAGAGCAGAGCAAAAAGATGCATAGGCTGGGAGCCGTCACCTCCACTCCTAGGCTTTTCTGCCCAGAGCCCCCAATTATAGGGGCAGTATATATCCAGGGGTCTGTGCGGTGGGGCTGGGGGATTCCTTAAGTGACTTTGAGAAGGATTTGTTTTCCCAAGCATCAGTTTCACACCTGGGCACTGCCCCTCAGGCTATGCAGTCTTTCATTGTGAGGAAGGGGCAGACCAAGAATGAGGCTGCCTTGTGGCCTCAGGGAAACTTGTGGCTTTGGAGGATCTGACTCCAGCACAGAGTCTGTGCCAATGTGGGGTGAGCAAGGCCCCTGCCATGGAGCAGCAGGAATTAGAGGGATGGAGCAGGTTAAAGAATGGGAAACACCTTCTCTTGTTTTTTTTCCTTGCAAACTACTCCCTGCTACTCATTGAGACTGGTTACTGGAAGCAACTTGTTAAGATTTTTCTTTCTGGGTGGGTGTGGTGGCTCATGCCTGTAATCCCAGCATTTTGGGAGGCCAAGGCGGGCGGATCACCTGAGGTCAGGAGTTCGAGACCAGCTTAGCCAATATGGTGAAACCCCGTCTCTACTAAAAATACAAAAATTAGCCAGGTGTGGTGGCATGTGCCAGCTACTCGGGAGGCTGAGGCAGGAGAATCGTTTGAACCTGGGAGGCTGAGGTTGCAGTGAGCCAAGATTGAGCCATTGCACTCCAGCCTGGGCGACAGAGCAAGACTCCGTCTCAAAAAAATTATTTTTTCTTTCTTTTCCATGGAGGCCTGGAGTCTCTGCGAAGGCTAGGGAGGGGCTGCTGATCCCACGAGTGCCCACGAGGAGGCGGGGAGGCACTGGTGGCCCATAATCAGGCAAACACCCATCATTTCATGCGGGATTCATGAAATCATAGTCAGGCAAACACCTGTCATTTCATGGCTGAGCATTTGCAGAAGGTGGTGGATTCTCCCCCGAGTCCCCAAATCAGCAGCCTGTGCTAGGGACCAGAGCACCAGGGGCAAGAAGACAGAACCGATGTGGGGGTGAGGATGGTCACTAAATCCGACTGTGCCACACAAGCCCATGATGACCTTGGCACTGGTTTTGGGTGGCAGGATATGAAGGAAGCTGTGAGCATTATTGAAAAAATCATTGTTAAACCAACAGGGTGATGCTCCCAGCAAGGCTGTGCTGTCTTCTCACCTCCCTGGGCCCAGAAGGTTAGACTAAGCTCCTGGAGGGAAAGGCTGGGGCTGAGTGCACCTCCATGTCCCCAAGGCACAGGGTGCACAGTGGGTGCTCCCTGAACATAGTGGACTAGTGAGCAGGGGACGAGAGGACGACCCTGTAATGAACCTTGGACAGTTTGGCATTTCCCTTAACTCCCACTCCCATGCCCTGGGATCACTGTTGGATATTTACTCTGTGAGGACAAATACTAGGGAGGTGTGGAGAGGAGGGAGGGCAGGTTCCTCTTACTTTCACCCATTTCTGAGAACGAGCGCCTGTTGGCACTGTCTTTGTGAGCCTCCGGGAGCAGGTAACCTGTGGCCCAAGCCCACTTAGGACTCCACATCAGGCAGGCACAGGACTGGCCCCTTGTCACCATAAAAACTCTCAGTACAGGTTTAAACTCCATAAGAACTAACCAGCCAGGGGGACCCTTGCTTCCTCTCAGCCATCCTTGCCACCTCTAGCTTCTGAGAGTCCATCTCAGTTTGCAGTTCTGTGACTTGCATTGACCTGGCTCCAATCAAGCTACAATGCAAGCAGTCGGCGGGAGGGGGATTGTAGATGGGCTAGTGACTCACAGGGTCAGGCGCTTGGGGGAGCCTGAGTCAGGAGGCCAGTGGGCCCTGGAAGGGAGGGGGCAAGGCCGGGTGGGTGAGGTTCTGGGCCCCAGGCAAGAAGGCAGAGTTTCTCAGCAGGGGTGTGTGCAAGAGCTGCCCAGAAGGTCTCTGCTGGCTCTCCAAGTCAGGCTTGTGAAATAGGAATGCCGACATCCTCCTCCGCAGGCAGTGGCAGGTACCTCCTCCTGCCAGCTCCTCAGGTGCCCCCCAAGCCCTGTCTGATGGCCAAAGATGAGCGCAGGGTGGTGGGCTTTTCCTGTGCGGAGGGAGACTGATTCAAAGGGTCATTTATGACCCTTCACGAGTCCCACATCCTGCCCCATGGCCAGGTCTTGGGATGCCTGTTCCAAGATGGTTCTGTGACTTTGTGTGACTGTCTGATGATCGCCCCAGCTGGGGAAAAGCCTTCCATGTCTCTTCCTCATAAAACTAGTGGGCGAGGCCGGGCGTGGTGGCTCACGCCTGTAATGCCAGCACTTTGGGAGACCAAGGTGGGCAGATCACCTGAGGTCAGGAGTTCAAGACCAGCCTGGCCAACATGGTGAAACTCTGTCTCTACAAAAATACAAAAATTAACTGGGCATGATGGTGGGTGCCTGTAACCCCAGCTACTTGGGAGGCTGAGGCGGGAGAATCACTTGAACCCAGGAGCTGAAGGTTGCAGTGAGCCGAGATCGCGCCACTGCACTCCAGCCTGGGTGACGGAGTGAGGCTCCATCTCAAAAGCAAGCAAACAAACAAACAAAAAAACTAGCTGGTGAAATGATTCAGTGACCCAAGGACAGCCAGAGCACTAAGCTGCTGGGAACCCGTCTGTGCTGAAATGGAGATTTCCCAGGAAACTCAGGCTTGGGACAGGCCCTGGCCTGTTCCTCGGGCACCAGGTGATTAGGAGAGGTCGAATCTCATTTCCACGAGAGTGAGGATAAAGAGTCGGCTGCCAAAGAGGACTCCTCTCATAAACATTGACAAATTGCTCTGCCCCGCCTGTGATCCCAGACTCCTCCTGCGGTCTGGGATCCTGAGTGTCCTGCGGGTTCATCTCGGACGGGTGGTGCATGAACAGACTGCAGGGAACGTCTGGGAGAACCAGCTTCACAACAGATATAATAAGGAAGAAGTTTGAAATATTGCAAGAATTGCGAAAGTGTGACACACAGATACAAAGGGGGCACATGCTCGTGGGAAAATGGTGCCAACAGACTTGCTTGACTCTGGAGTTACCACGAACCTTCAATTTGTTAAAAAAAAAAAAAAAAAAAAAGCAATATCTGTGAAGTGCAATAAAGTGAACTGCAATAAAATGGGGTGTGCCTGTACTTGTTTTGAGACAGGGTCTTGCTCTGTCTGGAGTGTAGTGGTGCAATCACGGCTCACTACAGCCTTGAATTCCTGGGCTCAAGCCATCCTCCCACCTCAGCCTCCTGACTAGCTGGGACTACAGGCACACGCTGCCACGCCCAGATAATGTTTTGTTTGTTTGTAGAGATGAGGTCTTGCTGCATTGCCCATGCTGGTCTTGAACTCCCGGGCTCAAGCGATCCTCCCCCACTTCACCCTCCTGAAGTGCTGGAATTACAGGGATGAGCCACCTCACCCAGCCTGCCTGTACTTTTAAGAAAACATTCCAGGTTTCTACAGCCATTGTAGAGAGGAGCTAACCCAGCCAATGATGCTGCTTCTGCTAGCTTTACTTCTTGTCGGAGCTCCCTTCAAGTGTGGACGGATCTCTGGGGGCTGTGTGAGTGCCTGCGTGTGTGTAGGTGTGCATGTGTGTGCGTTTGTGTGTCCCTGTGTAACTGTGTGGCTGTGGCTGCCCTTCAGAGAGCTGCCCGGGCATGCAGTGTCAGGGAGAAGGCAGCCACCCACCGAGGTTTCCCAGTGAATAACTAGTTTCACTTGGGGTTTTCAAAGGCTCGGATGAAGCCCCAGGCACTTAAAGCAGCTCTAAGGCTCAGTAATGGTTTCAGGAGCGTGAGAATGGATCTAGAGAACACGCCCCACACATGTGGTGTCTTGTTACCCTAGGTCCACTGGGGGGCAGCAGGGAGCAGGGGCCAGGCAGCTGCCAGGACCAGGCTCAGGAATGAGGGGTTCCCTGGCCTGGGGGTGAGGCCTGAAGGAAGAAGATTCCAGGCTCAATATGTGTCCACCGCTGGTTCTGTGGTGGAGGGGGAACCAGAGAGCCTCGCATCTTGGTGTTCGTTATGTTAGGATTTTTCACAAATTTCAGGCAGCACAGGACAATCTTAAAGAAGAATGAACCAGGCTGGGCATGGTGGCTCATGCCTGTAATCCCAGCACTTTGGGAGACCGAGGCGGGTGAATCACGAGGTCAGGAGTTCGAGACCAGCCTGGCCACAATGGTGAAACCCAATCTCTACTAAAAATACAAAAATTAGCTAGGCGTGGTGGCGCGCGCCTGTAGTCCCAGCTGCTCGGGAGGCTGAGGCAGGAGAATTGCTTGAACCCAGGAGGTAGAGGTTTCAGTGAGCCGAGATTATGCCACTGCACTCCAGCCTGGGGGACAGAGAAAGGCGCCGGGGGGGGGAGGGTGGGGGCAAGGTGGCTCACACCTGTAATCCCAGCACTTTGGGAGGCCAAGACAGCCAGATCACTTGAGGCCAGGAGTTTGAGGCCAGCCTGGTCAACATGGCGAAATCCGAGCTGTACCAAAAATACAAAAATTAGCTGGACGTGGTGGTGGGTGTCTGTAGTCCCAGCTATTTGGGAGGCTGAGGCAGGAGAATCGCTTGAACCCAGAGGTAGAGGTTACAGTGAGCCATGATCACGTCACTACACTCCATCCTGGGCAACAGAATGAGATTCTGTGTCACACACAAAAAAATCAGAGGCAGATCCAGGTTTTGTAGGAACTAAATTTTGAGGCCCTTTGTAGGAGGACTAATCTAAAATTACGAACATAGACTTCTAAGTATGAAAATGAATATTTATTCAGAACGAAAAATAAGTCATATTAACTAGTGGTGCTTGGAGATTTGCAGCTCATCCTTTTGGCTTCTCTTTTCATAGGATGCTTCCAGCTGGCACACCTGGCCTCCCCTCCATGCTCAGAAATGCCTCCTACTCTACATCCAGGCTCCTGAGCAGCCCCCAGCTTAAGCCTCAGCAGCTCCAGGGTAAATCCACCTCTGCCCAGAACTGACTCTGGATCTGCCCCAGTGACAATAACAAGATAAATGCCTTCCATTCTCTTCATACTTACAGGATGTGATCCACATATTTACACAGTGTTTCATCAGTTGCGGTAATGTTTGTTTTGTTTCTTGTTCCTTTGTATCTATCTGGGAAGCCTGTGCAATTCAGATGTCCAGGCCCACTTCCCTAAGTTCTCATTCCCTGTGCTTGAGTCAATGGCTGCAGACCATACATCTGAGGGCAAGTTAATCTGCTCTAACAAAGATACCACATTTGAGAATGGTGGTTGGCAGGGGCTGGGCGTGGGAAGAATGGGGCGTTGGGGCTTAGTGGTTCCAGAGATTCAGTGTTGCAAGAGGAAAAGAGTTCTGGAGATGGATGGTGCTGATGGCTGCACAACACTGTGAATGTGCATAATGCTTAAAAATGGTTAAGATGGGCCAGGCGCGGTGGCTCACGCCTGTAATCCCAGCACTTTAGGAGGACAAGGCAGGTGGATCACGAGGTCAGGAGATTGAGACCATCCTGGCTAACACGGTGAAACCCCGTCTATACTAAAAATACAAAAAATTAGCCGAGCCTGGTGGCAGGTGCCTGTGGTCCCAGCGACTCGGGAGGCTGAGGCAGGAGAATGGCATGAACCTGGGAGGCGGAGCTTGCAGTGAGCCAAGATAGTGCCACTGCACTCCAGGCTGGGCGACAGAGCGAGACTTGGTCTCAAAAAAAAAAAAAGGTTAGATGTGCCGGGCACAGTATCTCACGTCTGTAATCCCAGCACTTTGGGAGGGCAAGACGACAGGATTGCTTGAGCCCAGGAGTTTGAGACCAGCCTGGGCAGCACAGTGAGACCTCATCTTTACTAAAAATAAAAAAAAATAGCCAGGCATGGTGGCGTGAGCCTACAGTCCCAGCTACTCAGGAGGCTGAGGTGGGAGGATTGCTTCAGCCTGGTAAATCAAGGCTGCAGTGAGCCATAACGACACCACTGCATTCCAGCGTAGACCACAGAGCAAGACCCTGTCTCAAAAAAATAAATAAAGGTTAAGATGGTTAATTTTTATTTTTTATCTTTTGAGATGGAATTTTGCTCTTCTCACCCAGGCTGGAGTACAATGGCATGATCTCCGCTCACTGCAACCTCCGCCTCCTGGGTTCAAGAGATTCTCCTGCCTCAGCCTCCTGAGTAGCTGGGATTACAGGCACCCACCACCACGCCCGGCTAATTTTTGTATTTTTATTAGAGATGGGGTTTCACTATATTGGCCAGGCTGGTCTCGAACTCCTGACTTCAGGTGATCCACCCACCTCAGCCTCCCAAAGCGCTGGGATTACAGGCGTTGAGCTACCACGCCCAACCAAGATGGTTAATTTTATGTTATGTGTATTTTACTATCAAAATAAAAAGCCAAACCCCCAAAAGACACTGTATCTGCAATGGGGGCTGCTACTTGGCTGAGTTTGCTCTAGTTCTTTAGGGTCCATCTGGTTTTTGTAGGATCTAAACTAACTAATGCAATGAGGATATGATGGAACCTTTCCGTCTTTAGGAGTGACATCCATTTTTGGCATCCTCTGGGATTGCAGATTGCTCTGAATCTCTTGGGGGCAGGGAGCAGTGTTGAATTGATACGTGACCTTCCCCTCTGTGATAGCTCTCACCACAGGCCAAAGAATTAATGTGGGGGCTGTGCCAAGTATCAAGTCTTTATATTCCAATTACACATTCGAGAACCAGAGAAATGGCCACAGTGACCACTCACCCAGCAGACCCATTGCAAGCCAGACAGGGCCAGGGTTCCTTTCTATGTGGCCACCACCGTGTCTTCACTCTGAGAGGGACAGATGATGACCTTGGATCTCAGGATCAATGTGAGCTTCAACACTATGTCCAATGGTCCTAGAAATGTGTGTGTATTCCGCCCTTCCTATGGTACAATAACCCAATAAATGCTGTAGGTTTCTTTGGGGAAAGCTAGATAAGTCATTCCCGTGTACTTTTGCTGCCAGTTGCAAGGTCCTTCTCCTGGGGACCCAGCCTTCCTTCCTGGTCTGAAAACTGTTTCAGGTATGGGAGGATCCTTACTTGTGATTCAGGCCATTGCCACAGTCTCCTGACCATCCTTTGTCTCCTTTAATTGTCCAGTCCATATAGTGTCCTTGCTGGCCGCTCCAGCCTGGGACTTCAAAGCCGCAGGGGGCCATGCACGGTGACTCACACCTGCAATTCCAGAACTTTGGGAAGCCGAGGCGGGAGGATCACTTGAGGTCAGGAGTTTGAGACCAGCCTGACTAATATGGTGAAACCCTGTCTCTACTAAAAATAAAAAAAAAATTTTAAAAATTAACTGGGTATAGTGGCTTGTGCCTATAATCCCAGCTACTTGGGACACTGAGGCAGGAGAATTGCTTGTACCCATGAGGCACAGGTTGCAGTGAGCCAAGATTGCGCCACTGCATTCCAGCCTGGGTGACAGAGCAAGACTCCATCTCAAAAACAAAACACAAACAAGCATGATGATAAAAGGGTCATTTCATCAAGAAGATAAAGACATTTCTATTTTGAAATGTATATATTTTTTTCTTTGTTTTTTGAGACGGAGTCTCCCTCTGTCACCCAGGCTGGAGTGCAATGGCGTGATCTCAGTTCACTACAAGCTCCACCTCCCGGTTTCACGCCATTCTCCTGCCTCAGCCTCCCGAGTAGCTGGGACTACAGGCGCCCGCCACCACGGCTGGCTAATTTTTTTGTATTTTTATTAGAGACAGGGTTTCACCATGTTAGCCAGGATGGTCTCAATCTTCTGACCTTGTGATCCACCTGCCTCGGCCTCCCAAAGTGCTGGGATTACAGGCGTGAGCCACCACACCTGGCCTGAAATATATTTTTATTGATATTTTGATACCTACCATTTCTTTGTGTTGGGAACATTACAATTCTTCTCTTCTGGCTATTTGGAAATGTGTGTGTGTGTTTCTGTGTGTGTGTGTGTGTATCTGTGTGTTTACTTATTTACTTATTTTAGAAACAGGATCTTGTTGTGTCGCCCAGGCTGGAGTGCAGTGGTGCAATCACAGCTTACTGTAATCTCCAATTCCTGGGCTCAAGGGACTCTCCTGCCTCTGCCTCCCAAATAGCTAGGACTACAGGTTCATGCCACCACGCTGGGATAACTTTTTAAAAAAATTTTGGCCGGGCACGGTGGCTCACGCCTGTAATTCCAGCACTTCGGGAGGCCGAGGTGGACGGATTGCGAGGTCAGGAGATCAAGACCATCCTGGCTAACATGGTGAAACCCCATCTCTACTAAAAATACAAAAAAATTAGCCAGGCGTGGTGGCGGGTGCCTGTAGTCCCAGCTACTCGGGAGGCTGAGGCAGAAGAATGGCGTAAACCCGGGAGGCGGAGCTTGTAGTGAGCTGAGATTGCGCCACTGCACTCCAACCTGGGGGAAAAAAAAAAAAAAAAAAGGTTAAGATAGGCCAGGCACATAGCTCATGCCTGTAATCCGAGAATTTTGGGAAGCCGAGGCGGGCGGATCACTTGAGGTCAGGAGTTTGAGACCAGCCTGACTAACATGGTGAAACCCTGTCTCTACTAAAAATACAAAAACAAAAATTAACCGGGTATAGTGGCTTGCGCCTGTAATCCCAGCTACTTGGGACACTGAGGAAGGAGAATTGCTTGTACCCATGAGGCACAGGTTGCAGTGAGCCAAGATTGCGCCACTGCATTCCAGCCTGGGTGACAGAGCGAGACTCCATCTCAAAAACAAAACACAAACAAGCATGATGATAAAAGGGTCATTTCGTCAAGAAGATAAACACATTTCTATTTTGAAATATATATATATATATATATATATATATATTTTTTTTTTTTTGAGATGGAGTCCTGTTCTGTTGCCCAGGCTGGAGTGCGGTGGCCAGATCTCAGCTCACTGCGAGCTCCGCCTCCCGGGTTCACGCCATTCTCCTGCCTCAGCCTCCCAAGTAGCTGGGACTACAGGCACCTGCCACCTCGCCCGGCTAGTTTTTTGTATTTTTAGTAGAGACGGGGTTTCACCGTGTTAGCCAGGATGGTCTCGATCTCCTGACCTCGTGATCTGCCCGTCTCGGCCTCCCAAAGTGCTGGGATTACAGGCGTGAGCCACCGCGCCCAGCCTTGAAATACATTTCTATTGATATTTTGATACCTGCCGTTTCTTTGTGTTGGGAACATTACAATTCTTCTCTTCTGGCTATTTGGAAATGTGTGTGTGTGTTTCTGTGTGTGTGTGTGTGTATCTGTGTGTTTACTTATTTTAGACACAGGATCTTGTTGTGTCAGCCAGGCTGGAGTGCAGTGGTGCAATCACAGCTTACTGTAATCTCCAATTCCTGGGCTCAAGGGGCTCTCCTGCCTCTGCCTCCCAAATAGCTAGGACGACAGGTGCATGCCACCACGCTGGGATAACTTTTTTTTTTTTTTTTTTTTGAGACGGAGTCTCACTCTGTCACCCAGGCTGGAGTGCAGTTGCCAAATCTCAGCTCACTGCAAGCTCCGCCTCCCGGGTTTACGCCATTCTCCTGCCTCAGCCTCCTGAGTAGCTGGGACTACAGGCGCCCGCCACCTCACCCGGCTAGTTTTTTTTGTATTTTTTAGTAGAGACAGGGGTTTCACCGGGTTAGCCAGGATGGTCTTGATCTCCTGACCTCATGATTCGCCCGTCTCGGCCTCCCAAAGTGCTGG
>NC_045434.1:215570403-215591791 GCF_002776525.5 Piliocolobus tephrosceles
TGAAGTGGGAACTTCAGCCATGTAACTGATCAGGATGAACAAGGGAAGCCATCGTTTGCAGCAGATGCCAAACTTGGTTTTTCTCCTCTGACTCTTGACATGGTTATTTCCTTCAACTGGCCGAGACCCAGGGGCTCACTGATGCTGGGGCTTGTCCTAGGTTCGCCCGGGGAGTCTGTGGAATAGTGTAGGGTGTCCCAGCCACGGAGAACTCTCAGCTTGGCAGTTCACCCTCCATTTACAGGTGAAGACACTGGGGCCCTCCAGGCGCAGTGACCTAGGGGTATGTGGCAGGTGGGGCAGGGACCCCAGTAGAGTACAGACCTCACCTCCTCTGCCATTTGCACCTGCCCCTCATCCAGTGTGCAGCCTGCAGGTGGTGCGTGGCAGGGTGTTGGTGCTTGACCTCCAGGATGTTGGGCAAGGCAGAGTCCTTAGACCCTGCACGGTAGGGCTCACCTTCTCCCCATAGGCCCCACGCCCAGTGTGTTCAGGGCATCCTCCTTGACATCTGGAGAGTGAGACTCAGGGTGGCCGTAATGACCCACTGGCCCCATACTCTGGAAGTACTGAGGGCCTGCTGGTCTGCCCATTGAGGGGCATGCCTTCAGTCCCCATGGGCCTGTGGGAGGGCTTTAACCCGTGCCTGGTTAGCAGGGCTCTTAGTGACTTCCTAACTAGAGCTCCCAGGGCCATTTGGCTACCTGCCTCCCGCCTCTGTTCCGGCTGAGGGACCCGGGCGCAGTTGCCAGCATGGGGACCAGGCCTCTGTCCTCAGGTGACTTCATTGCACTTGCTGCCACCTTCCCTTGCAGAATGGCAGAATTCCAGGAAACTTGCCCAGAGTAGGTGCCTCAAGTAGAAACAAGCCCAATGCATTTGCCATGGGTATTTGATTCTCTAAAAGTCAGAGGTGGGAGGTGGAAGAGATACTTATTTAAACAGAGTTTTACAGGAATAATTTCTATAACTGTACATATGCAAAGTATTCAGTTTGATCAGTTTTGACCTAGGCACAGGCAGATTTCCTTTCATTACACTTTGCAGGTCCTGCATTTTTTTTTTTTTTAGATGGAGTTTCGCTTTTGTGGCCCAGGCTGGAGTACAATGGTACGATCTCGGCTCACTGCAACCTCTGCCTTCTGGATTCAAGTGATTCTCCTGCCTCAGCCTCCTGAAGAGCTGGGATTACAGGCACCCGCCACCGTGCCCAGCTAATTTTTGTATTTTTAGTAGAGATGGGGTTTCACTATGTTGGTCAGGCTGGTCTTAAACTCCTGGCCTCAGGTGATCCAGCCACCTCGGCCTCTCAAAGTGCTCGGATTATGGGCGTGAGCCACTGCACCCAGCCAGGTCCTGCATTTTTTACAAATTGAAAGTTTGGGGCAGGTGTGGTGGCTCACACCTGTAATCCCAGCACTTTGGGAGGCGAGGCAGGAGGATCACCTGAGGTTAGGAGTTTGAGACCAGCCTGGCCAACATGGCAAAACCCCATCTCTACTAAAAATATAAAAAATTAGCTGGGCGCGGTGGCATGTGCCTGTAGTCACAGCTACTCCGGAGGCTGAGGCAGGAGAATCGCTTGAACCTGGGAGGCAGAGGTTGCAGTGAACCGGGATCATGCCACTACACTCCAGCCTGGGCAATAGAGCGAGACTCTGTCTCAAAAAAAAATTATGGCAACCCTGCATTGAGGAAGTCTACTGGCACCATTTTTTCGGCCAGCCTGTGCTCATGTAGCGTGTCTATATCATATTTTGGTAATTCTTGCAATATTTCAAACTTTTTCATTATTATCTTTGTTATAGTGATCTATGACCAGTAGTTTTTGGTGTAACTAATGTAGGTGTTTTGGGACATCATGAACCGCGTCCGTGTAAGACAGCAAATGAAATTGGTAAATGTTGCGTGTGTTCTGACTGCCCCACTGACCGGCTGTTTCCCCATCTCTCTCCCTTTTCTTGGGCTCCCTGATTCCCTGAGACACAACAATTTTGAAATTAGGCCAATTAATACCCTACCTCTAAGTGTTCCAGTGAAGGAGAGAGTCACACATCTCTCACTTTAAGCCAAAAACCTGAGGCTAGGACCTAGGTGGCTCATGCCTATAATTCCAGCACTTTAGGAGGCTGAGGCAGTCGCACAACTTGAGGCCAGGAGTTCGAGACCAGCCTGGCCAACATAGTGAAACCCCATCTCTACTAAAAATACAAAAAATTAGCCAGGTGTGGTAACACGCGCCTGTAGTCTCAGCTACTCAGAGGATGAGGCAGAAGAACCTCTTGAACCCAGAGCGGGAGGTTGCAGTGAGCCAAGATCGTGCCACTGCACTCCAACCTAGGTGACAGAGTGAGACTCTCAAAAAAAAAAAAGCCAAAAGCTGGACATGATTAAACTTAGGAAGGCATGTTGAAAGCTGAGATAGGCTGAAAGTTAGGCCTTGTGTGCCAAACAGTTAGCCAAGTTGTGAATGTAAAGGAAAAGTCCTTTGAAGGAAATTCCAAGTGCTATTCCAGTGAATACATGAATGATAAGAAAGCAAAACAGCCTTCCTGCTGATAACAGAGAAGAAGAATTTTAGTGGTCTGGAGAGAAGATCAAATCAGCCACAACATTCCCTTAAGCCAAAGCCTAATCCAGAGCAAGGCCCTAACTTTATTCAGTTCTATGAAGGCTGGGAGAGGTGAGGAAGCTGCAGAGGAAAAGCGTGAAGCTAACAGAGATTGGTTCATGAGGTTGAAGGGAAGAAGCCACCTCCATAACATAAAAGTACAAGGTAGAGCAGCAGGTGCTGATGGAGAAGCTGTAGCAGATTATCCGGATCTGGCTGAGATTACTGATGAGGGTGGCTACACAATAGGTTTTCTTTTTTTTTTTTTTTGGAGACAGAGTCTTGCTCTGTCGCCCAGGCTGGAGTACAGTGGCGGAGCCTTGGCTCACTGCTACCTCCACCTCTCAGGTTCAAGCGATTCTCCTGCCGCAGTCTCCTGAGTAGCTGGGTCTGCAGGTACACGTTACCATGCCTGGCTAATTTTTTTATTTTTAGTAGAGATAGGATTTCACTATGTTGGCCAGGCTGGTCTTGAACTCCTGACCTCAAATGATCTACTTGCCTCAGCCTCCCAAAATGCTGAGATTACAGGCGTGAGCCACTGTGCCCTGCCTAGGTTTTCAGTGTGGGTGAAACAGCTTTTTGTTGAAAGAAGATAACATCTAGGACTTTCATAGCTAGGGAGGAAAAGTCAAAGCCTGGCTTCAAAGGACAGGCCAGGTCTGGTGACTCCGCTGTCATCCCAGCACTTCAGGAGGCTGAGGCAGGCAGATCACCTGAGGTCAGGAGTCTGAGACCAGCCTGGCCAACATGGCATAACCCTGTCTCTATCAAAAATATAAAAATTAGCTGAGTGTAGTGGCATGTGCCTGTAGTCCTAGCTACTCAGGAGACTGAGGCAGGAGAATCACTTGTGCCTGTGAAGTAGAGGTTGCAGTGAGCTGAGATCACGCCCACCACAGCACTCCAGCCTGGATGACAGAGTGAGTGAGATTCTGTCTCAAAAAAAAAAAAAAAAAAAATTGGGGGACAGGCTGGCTCTCTTGTTAGAGGCTTATACAGCTGGTGACTTTAAGTTGAAGCCAATGCTTATTTACTATTCTGAAAATCCTAGGGTCCTTATAAATTATGCTGAATTTACTCTGCCTGTATTCTGTAAATGGAACAAATCCTGGATGTCAGCACATCTGTTTATAGCATAGTTTTCTGAATATTTTTAAGCCTACTGTTGAAACCTACTGCTCAGAAAAAAATATTTCTTTCAAAGTAATACTGATCAGGCCAGGTGCAGTGGCTCGTGCTTGTAATCCCAGCACTTTGGGAGGCCAAGGCAAGTGGATCACAAGGTCAGGAGTTCAAGACCAGCCTGGCCAAGATGGTGAAACCCCGTCTCTAACTAAAAATACAAAAATTAGCCAGGTGCTGGTGGCAGGCGCCTGTAATCCCAGGTACTCAGGAGGCTGAGGCAGGAGAATTGCTTGAATCTGGGTGGCAGAGGTTGCAGTGAGCTGAGATCGCACCACTGCACTCCAGCCTGGGCAACAGAGTCACACTCTGTCTCAAAAAAAAAAAAAAAAAAAAAAAAAGGCCGGGCGCGGTGGCTCAAGCCCGTAATCCCAGCACTTTGGGAGGCCGAGACGGGCGGATCACGAGGTCAGGAGATCGAGACCATCCTGGCTAACACGGTGAAACCCTGTCTCTACTAAAAAATACAAAAAACTGGCTGGGCGTGGTGGCTCAAGCCTGTAATCCCAGCACTTTGGGAGGCCGAGACGGGTGGATTACGAGGTCAGGAGATCGAGACCATCCTGGCTAACACGGTGAAACCCCGTCTCTAATAAAAAATACAAAAAACTAGCCGGGTGAGGTGGCGGGCGCCTGTAGCCCCAGCTACTCGGGAGGCTGAGGCAGGAGAATGGCGTGAACCCGGGAGGCGGAGCTTGCAGTGAGCTGAGATCCGGCCACTGCACTCCAGCCTGGGTGACAGAGCGAGACTCCGTCTCAAAAAAAAAAAAAAAAATCAAAATAATACTGATCATTGGCTGTGCGTGGTGGCTCATGCCTGTAATCCCAGCACTGTGGGAGGCCAAGGTGGCTGGATTACATGAGGTCAGGAGCTCGAGACCAGCCTGGCCAACATGGTGAAACCCCATCTTTATTAAAAAAAAATACAAAAATTAGCCGGGCATGGTGGTGCATGCCTGTAATGCCAGCTACTTGGGAGACTAAGGCAGGAGAATCACATGAACCAGGGAGGTGGAGGTTGCAGTGAGCTGAGATTGCACCACTGCACTCCAGGCCAGGTGACAGAACGAGACTCCATCTCAAAATAATAATAATAATAATAATAATAATAATAATAATAATAATAATACTGTGCATTGACAATAGACCTGGTAACCCAAGAGCTCTGGTGGAGATGCACAAGGAGATTAATTTTGTTTTCGTGCCTGCCGTCTTTAGTCCATTCATGTGGCTATGAAGGAATGCCCAAAGCTGGGTTAATTTATGAAGGAAAGAGCTTTATTTGGCTCATGGTTCTGTAAGCTGTACAGGAAGCATGGCACCAGCATCTTCTTCTGCTGAGGGACTCAGGCTGCAGAAGGGGAAGGGAAGCTGATGTGTGCAGATCACATGGCCAGACAAGTGAGAGAAAAGGGAGGTGCCAGGCTCCTTTTAACTATTAGTTCTCCCAGAGGCTAGTAAAGCGAGAACTCACTCATCACCATGAGGATGGCACCAAGCCCTTCCAGAGGGATTCATCCTGTGACCCAAACACTTCTCATTAGGTCCTACCTCCAACATTGGGATCGAATTTCAACATGAGGTTAGGGATCCTCATATCCAAACCAAAGTGGATAATAGCACCTATTAACTCAACATCCATTCTGCAACATGGATCAAGGAGTAATCTTGACTTTCAACTCTTATTGTTTAAGAAATGCATTTTGGGCCGGATGTGGTGGCTCACACCTGTAATCCTAACACTTTGGGAGGCTGAGGCAGGCGGATTGCCTTTGCTTGGGAGTTTGAGACTAGCCTGGGCAACACGTTGAAACCCTGTCTCTACAAAAAGTACAAAAAATTACTGGGTGTGGTGGTGGGCACCTGTAGTCCCAGCTACTTGGGAGGCTGAGGCAGGAGAATGGCATGAACCCGGAAGGCGGAGGTTACAGTGAGCCGAGGTCATGCCACTGCACTCTAGCCTGGGCAACAGAGCGAGACTCCATTTCAAAAAAAAAAAAAAAAAAAAAGGCCGGGAGCGGTGGCTCAAGCCTGTAATCCGAGCACTTTGGAAGGCCGAGACGGGTGGATCACGAGGTCAGAAGATCGAGACCATCCTGGCTAACACGGTGAAACCCCATCTCTGTTAAAAAATACAAAAAACTAGCCGGGCGAGGTGCCGGGCGCCTGTAGTCCCAGCTACTCGGGAGACTGAGGCAGGAGAATGGCATAAACCCGGGAGGCGGAGCTTGCAGTGAGCTGAGATCCAGCCACTGCACTCCAGCCTGGGCAACAGAGTGAGACTCTGTCTCAAAAAAAAAAAAAAAAAAAGAGAAATTAGCTGGATGTGGCAACATGTGCCTGTAGTCCCAGCTACTGGGGAGGCTGAGGCAGGAGAATTGCTTGAACCCAGGAGGTGGAGGTTGCAGTGAGCATTGCACCATTGTACTCCAGCCTGTGTGACGAGCAAGACTCATTCTCTAAAAAAAAAAAAAAAAAAAAAAAGAACTGCATTTTGTAGGGCTCTAGCTGCCTTAGATAGCAATTCTTCTGATCTGGGCAATGTAAATTGAAAACTTCCTGGAAAGCATTCACTATTCTAGATGCCATTAAGAATATCCGTAGGCCAGGTGTGGTGGCTCACGCCTGTAATACCAACACTTTGGGGAGGTCAAGGTGGGTGAACCACCTGAGATCAGGAGTTCGAGACCAGCCTGGCCAACATGGTGAAACCTCTTCTCTACTAATACAGAAACCAGCTAGATGTGGTGATATGTGTGTGTAATCCCAGCTACTCAGTAGGCTGAGTCACAAGAATCGCTTGAACCCAGGAATGGAGAAGTTGCAGTGAGCCAAGATTGTGCCATTGCACTCTAGCCTGGGCAACAGAGCAAAAAAAAAAAAAAGTGGTTTCTTAAGATGGAATCTAGTCTTGATGAAGATGCTGTGAACGCTGCTGAAATGACAAGAAAGTAATGGCAGTGGTGAACCATCTGGAGCAACCCCTGCCTTCACGCCGGCTGCAGTGGGGTGGTGCAAGCAGTGGTGGCAGGAGCAGCTGTGGGAGCAGCAGTGGCAGCAGTGGGTCCCCTGTGCCCCACATTCCTTGGGCAGCTGACTGTACTGCCCCCATCCTTGTGTAGCCAAGTGGGACCCACTCCCAGGCCTGGAGACTTGCCACTCCAGACCCTGGCTCCGGGTCACAGCTCTCACCTGCTGTCACAGTGGGGAGGGGTGTGCAGAGGAGACAGACAGTCCCCGGAGCCTGCCCCTGGGAGTCTCCCAGAGCCTGTTGCCCTGGGGGCCACCACAGTGGGGCCAGGCTGAGTTGCCTGCTGGTGGGGAAGCAGCATGATTGGTCATGGAGGTGCAGGCAGAGAGGAGCCCCATGGTGGAGCTGGGCCTGGGGTGATGCTGCACCTGCATAAGGAGCGTGGGGTCTGGGATGCAGAGCTTGGGTTATGCTTCAGGGCCCGGGGTGGGAAGTGGGAGCGGAATTCACTTCGGGGACCTGGACTGCGGTGTGGCCACTGCACCCACCTTGCTGATGGCGCCCTTTGGACTTTGGGCACCGACAAGCATGGGAGGGAGGCCGAATGGGGGCTGAGAACAGACTGGCACAAACAGCCAGGATGCCATGAACAGCGATGGGAGACAGACAGGCTCCTGGGTAGGAGGGGTCTGGTTGGGGAGGGCCTGAAGCCTAGGGGCCGGCCAGCTAGTCCCAAGGACCAGAGGGGAAACTTGTGGTGCTTTTCTCTGGCCCATCCATGGACCAATCAGCACACGCTTCCTCCACTCTGAGGCCCATAAAAACCCTAGACTCAGCCAGACTAGAGCAGAGGACAGAAAGATGACAAGACGACCAGCTGCAGAGAGGACCTACCCTCTCTGCTGAGAGCTGAACACTCACTGGGATGACCTGGCTGTGGAAAGGAGCTGCCCACTACGGGTCTCCTCTGAGCTGTCCTTCACTCAATAAAGCTTCTCTTTGTCTTGCTCACTCTCCATTTGGCTGTGTACTCATTCTTCCCGGTGACAGGGCAAGAACTTGGGACCTGCCATGGCGAGGCTGAAAGAGCTGTAACACAAACAGGGCTGAAACATGCCCCTTGCTTGCCATGTTGCCAGCGAAGGGAAGGAGAGAAGAGCTGTCGCCCTTTGGGGAGTCGAGACCTGGGTGCTCCCTGAGCCAGGGTTGTGACTCCCTTTTTGGGGCCCTGCAGTTCCTGGCATCACCAAGCTTCCAGGCACCACTGCATTCCCCTGTGCCAGCTGGGCAAGCTGCTTGCGATGTGCTTGGTCCAGGTGCAGCCTTGCAGAGAACCAGCACCTGTGCCAGCATCTGGAGTTGCCTGCCCTGCAGCGGCAGCTGGCATGTCTGACTGTGCAGTGGCCAGACCCCACTCGCTCACACACTGCTTGCTGCTCCACACTAGGCCTGTCCTTGGCAGGCGTGGAAGCCCCAGGCTGGTAGCATGAACCAAGCGCAGCCTGCCAGACTGAGTGGGTGGAACAAGCCCAGTGGGCCCCAGCAAAACTTGGGCAAAGGTGCCACCAGACACACAGGTTCCTGGCCAGAAAAGGGACACCCCAAAGATCCCTTAACAAAAGGATTTAGAATATTCCATAAACTTAGCTGATAAAATAACGTAGGTTTTAAGAGGACTGACTCCACGACTCCACTTTTTTTTTTGAGGTGGAGTCTCGCTCAGTCACCCAGGCTGGAGTGCAGTGGCGAGATCTCGGCTCACTGCAAGCTCCGCCTCTCAGGTTCAGGCCATTCTCCTACGTCAGCCTGCTAAGTAGCTGGGACTGCAGGCGCCTGCCGCCACGCCCGGCTAATTTTTTGTATTTTTAGTGGAGACGGGGTTTCACCGTGTTAGCCAGGATGGTCTCGATCTCCTGACCTTAAGTGATCCACCCACTTTGGCCTCCCGAAGTGCTGGGATTACAGGCGTGAGCGACCGCGCCTGGTCTGACTCCGCTTTTGAAAGTTCTACTGGGTGTAGTGGCTCACACCTGTAATCCCAGCACTTTGGGATTGCTAAAATACAAAAAATTAGCCTAGTGGGATGGTGCACACCTGTAGGCCCAGCTACTTGGGAGGCTGAGGCAGGGGAATCACTTGAACCTGGGAGGTGGAGGTTGCAGTGAGTCAAGATCATGCCACTGCACTCCAGCCTGGCCGACAGAGTCAAACACAAACGCCCATTCAAAAAAAAAAAAAAAAAAAAAAAAAAAAAAAGTAAGTTCTACTGTGGGTAAAATGCTGACAAACATCATTGCATGCTACAGGAAAATCTTTTTTTTTTCATTATTTTTTAATTTGAGACAGGGTCCTGCTCTGTCACTCAGGCTGGAGTGCAGTGGCACCATCACAGCTCACTGCAGCTTTGACCTCCTGAACTCTAAGGGATCCTCCTACCTTAGCCTGTCAAGTAGCTGGGACCCCAGGCACATGCCACCATGAATAGCTAATTTTTTAATTTTTACTTTTTATAGAGACAGGGTCTCCTTTTATTGCCCAGGCTGGTCGGGAACTCCTGGGCACAAGCGATTCTCCCACCTCGGGCTTCCAAAGTGCTGGGATTGCAGGCATGAGCCACCGTGCCCGGCCCAGAGAAATATTTTGTGAAAAGAAGTCAATTGATGTGATCAGTGTCATTGTTGTCTTATTTTAAGAAACCGCCACAGCCATCCCAGCCTTCAGCATTCGCCATCCTAATCAGTCTGCAGGCCGGGTGGTAATCCCAGCACTTTGGGAGGCTGAGGTGGGCAGATCACCAGAGGTCAGGAGTTCAAGACCAGCCTGGCCAACATAGTGAGACCCCCATCTGTAATAAAAATACAAAAAATTAGCTGGGCATGGTGACATGTGCCTGTAATCCCAGCTACTTGGGAGGCTGAGGCAGGAGAACCACTTGAACCTGGGAGGCAGAGGTTGCAGTGAGCCAAGATCATGCCACTGCACTCCAGCCTGGGCAATAGAGCAAGACTCTGTCTCAAAAAACAAAAAAAACAAAAAAAACATATTAATCAGTCTGCAGCCATCGACATTGAGGCAAGACCCTCTGCCAGCAAAAAAAAAAAATACCATACTGAAGGCTCAGATGATTGTTAGCTTTTTTTTTTTTTTTTTTTTTTTTTTTTTTTGGAGCAAAGCTGCAAGTTTATTTTGGTAACCTAAGGTGTGGGGAAGAAGTCTGTCGGCCTCTGGCAAAGAAGGCCGGCAGAGTCCCCCTCTGTGGGGCTCTCGGACGGAGTTCCCACAGTCCTAACATCCCGACAGGAGTGGGGCTATGAGAAGGCCGCCGATTGTTAGCATTTTTTAGCAATAAAGTATTTTTAAATGAAGGTATATACTTTTTTCTTTAGGCATATTGCTATTATACACTTAATAGACTACAGCGTAACTTTTACGTGCACTGGGAAACCAAAAAAATCGTGACTTATTACAAAGTGCGATGTATGCTTTGTTGCGGTCATCTGGAACCAAACCTGTAATGTCTCTGAGGTATGCCTGTGTGAGCCTGTGAAGCCTTCACCGCAATCGAGACCATGAACAGGCCTGTCACCCTGCTGAGGCCCTCTGCTTCTCCGGTCCCTCCCTGCCGCCAGGCAATCTCTGATCTGCTTTCTGTCACTATAGTTTGTGTTTCCTCAAAGTTTATAAACATGGACTTGCACGGTATGTTCTGTTTTTGTCCAGCCTCCCTAGCTTAGCATGATTACTTGGAGATTCATCCACAGAGTTGCGTGTATCAGTCCTTCATTCCTTTTTTTTTTTGAGACGGAGTCTCGCTCTGTTGCCCGGGCTGGAGTGCAGTGGCCGGATCTCAGCTCACTGCAAGCTCCGCCTTCCGGGTTTACGCCATTCTCCTGCCTCAGCCTCAGGAGTAGCTGGGACTACAGGCGCCCGCCACCTCGCCCGGCTAGTATTTTGTATTTTTAGTAGAGACGGGGTTTCACCATGTTAGCCAGGATGGTCTCGATCTCCTGACCTTGTGATCCGTCCGTCTCAGCCTCCCAAAGTACTGGGATTACAGGCTTGAGCCACCGCGCCCGGCTTATTTTATTTTATTTTGAGACAGTCTCTTGCTCTGCACCCAGGCTGGAGTGCGATGGCATGATCTCGGCTCACTGCAACCTCTGCCTCCCAGGTTCAAGGGATTCTCCTGCCTCAGCCTCCTGAGTAGCTGGAATTACAGGCATGTACCACCACGCCCAGCTAATTTTATATTTTTAGTAGAGATGGGGTTTCTCCATGTTGGTCAGGCTGGTCTTGAATGCCCAACCTCAGGTGATCCACATGCCTCGGCCTCCCAAAGCGCTGGGATTACAGGTGTGAGCCACTGAACCTGGCCATGTCGGCTACACCCAGCTAATGTCTTGTATTTTTAGTAGAGACAGGGTTCCATCATGTTGGCCAGGCTGTTCTCAAACTCCTGACCTTGTGATCCGCCCACCTCAGCCTCCCAGAGTGCTGAGATTACAGGCGTGAGCCACCGCCTGTTCATTCTTTTCTGTTGTGCTGCATTGTATGGAAAGACCACGATGTGTTCAGCCGGTGATGAACATTTGCATTGTTTCCAGTTTGGGGCTGTTACATGGAAAACCACTATGAATATTCATCTACAGGTCTTTATAGGGACATACGCTTTTGTTGGTAAATATGAGTAGAAATAAATACTAGGAGTACAGTGGCTGTATTTATGGTAGGTGTATGTTTAACTATTTAAGAAACTGCTGAACTGTTCCCAAAGTAGTTGTGCCGTTTTGTGTTTTCAGCTGCTGTAGATGAGTTTCAGTTCCTCCCCGCCCTCGCCAACACTTGGTGCAGGCCTCTAATTTCACCCATTCTGATAGGTGTGTAGTCGTATCTTACTGTGATTTTAATTTGTATTTTCCTAATGTCTAATGATGTTGAACATCTTTTCTTTCTTTTTTTGTAGAGATGGAGTTTCCTCTTGTTGCCCAGGCTGGCCTGGAACTCCTGGGCTCAAGTGATCCTCCTGCCTCAGCCTCCCAAAGTCGTGGGATGACAGGTGTGAGTCACTGCATCTGGCCTTTTTTGAGACAAGGTCTTGCTCTGTCATCCAGGCTGGAATTCAGTGGTGCAGTCTTGCTTGCTGCAGCCTTGACCTCCCGGCTCAAGCGATCCTACCACCTCAGCCCACTGAGTAGTTGGGCCCACAGGTATGCACCATTATGCTCGGCTAATTTTTTGGATTTTTGGTAGAGATGGGGTTTCACCATGTTGCCTAGATGGGTCTCCAACTTCTGAGCTCTAGTGATCTGCCCACCTCAGCCTCCCAAAGTGTTGCGATTACAGGCGTGCATGACCACGCTTAGCCAAAGGTCATTTGTTTTTTTCACATTGAACTCAGAGATCTTTCTGGAGCCTGGATGTAAGTTTCTGACCCTACCAGCTTCCTCCAGCATGAGGCGGTGAGTTTCGGTTGGGGAGAGGGATGTGGCCTCCCATTCTAGGGCGTGTCGATGCAGAGTTCTTGAATTCTCTCTTCTGAGTGCCCTCTGATGAGCTGGGCTCAGTATGCTTTTGAGTTCTAGGCGCCTGTCCCATTTCCTACCTTCTTTCTCTATGCTTGGCTGCCTGGGCAGGTGTGGGAGGGATGGGGGAAAAAATGCTGCCATCTCTTGATTTTTTTTTTTCTTTTTTTTTGAGATAGAGTTTCACTTTGTCACACAGGCTGGAGTGCAGTGGCACAATCTCGGCTCACTGCAACCTCTGCCTCCTGGGTTCAAGCAATTCTCTTGCGTTAGCCTCCCAAGTAGCTGACATTACAGGTGCCCACCACCATGTCCAGCTAATTTTTGTAGTTTTAGTAGAGATGGAGTTTTGCCATGTTGGCCAGGCTGGTCTCGAACTCCTGACCTCAGGTGATCCGCCTGCGTTGGCCTCCCAAAGTGCTGGGATTACAGGCATGAGCCACTGTGCCCAGCCCACCTCTTGACTTTTTAGCTTCCAGATGCCTTCGAAAGCTGCAGAAAACTGTGGGTCATTTCCCCGGAAAAGTAGAAACCAAATACAACCTCAAGCATGTTTTTAGGGATCCTCGCAGCCTACTGAACCAGTTCTCCTTGGTTTGGGTTTAGAGATACCACGGCTGCAGGTCTTTGCCAAGCTGTATGTGTTTTTCTTTAGACTAGATTTTGGGACTGCATTTCTGGGGCAAAGTGTTTCCAGCGCTCCTGCCATGCGTCACCCACATGGCCAGTGCTGGTGGAGGGAGGGGCCGCAGCTTCTGGCATCCTGTTGTTTGTAGTTTTTTTTGTTTTTGTTGTTGTTTTTTTTGGACAGAGTCCCACTCTGTTGCCCGGGCTGGAATGAAGTGACGTGATCTTGGCTCACTGCAACCTCCGCCTCCTGGGTTCAGGTGATTCTTCTGCCTCACCTTGCCTGGTAGCTGGGATTGCAGGAGCATACCACCATGCCCGGTTAATTTTTTTTTTTTTAGTAGCGGTGGGGTTTCACCATGTTGGCCAGGCTGGTATCAAACTCCTGACCTCAGGTGATCCGCCTGCCTCGGCCTCCCAACATGCTGGGATTACAGGCATGAGCTACCCCACCCTGTCTTGTTGGTAGTTTATAACAGCTTTCCTGAGCTGTAACTTAATGAAGTCCACCCTTTTTGATTGTACAATTCTGCACGAATTTTAGTGGATTCACAGGGTTATGCAGCCACCAGCACAATTTAATTCCAGAACATTTTCATCACCCCCGGAATTAACCTGCATGCATTAGCAGTCACTCCCCTTTCCCATCCTCCAGCCCCTGCCCCCCACCAGCCGACTTTCTGTTTCTGTAGATCTGCCTGTTGTGGACGTTTAATATACACAGAATCAGACGGCATGTGACCTTTTGAGATTGACTTCTTTCACCCAGCGTGGTTTCAAGGCTGGTCCGTGCATTACTGTGGATCTGTAGGTCTTCATTTGTTATGGTCACATAATATCTCATTGTATGGATTTATCACATTTTGTTTACCTACCCATCCATGGTGGACACCGGGTTGTTTCCATCCTTGGGTGGTTGTGAATAATGCTGCCATGAACATTTCTAGACATCTCGTTTTGTCAATTAAAATGATTTTGAATTTAGTAGGTGGGAAATAGCACCTTGAGTTGTTTAACTGTGAGATTATGTACTCATAAGGCTAAGCTGTCCGACAAGTCCTGCTTCTTTGCGGGACCGTCCACAGCCACCTGCGTTGCTATGGAAGCCTGGTAGGTCCTCACTGATTTGGGGTGGGTGGTGGGCCTAGCACACCTGGGCTTGGACCTGTTGGAAGGGTTGCTTAGGGAGGCAGCAATGCCCGCCTGGAGGGATGAGGCCAAGTCCAAAGGGCACAGTATTGGGGCCCAGGCTCATTCCTTGAGTTCCATTTGGCTGCAGCTTCTGGAGGGAGCTGACGGGAGACGTGGGGAGACGATGCTCCTGGTTTGGAGAGGCTTGTCACTAAACGTCCTCAGGAAGTCAACAGGGCCTGTTTTAGGGAGAAGGCCAAGCAGTGAGTTGGGAGCTGAAAGGAACAATGGGCTATTTGGGGTCAGGGGAGGGAAGTGTGTCTGGGAGGACCTGTCCTGTGTGCCAGGGTGGGAGGTGCTGTGGCTTCAAGACCCCTGGCCCTGGGATGTCGGCTACTCAGGATGATGGGCCTAGATGGGCAGCCAGGAGGCTGAGAAGGCCGATGGCCTGGGCCTGGGCCTGGGCAGGCTGCCTGGGTGGGGAGGGTTCAGGGAACATTTTCAGCCAGGGTTAGCTGCCAGGCTTGGGCCAGGCTCAGCCCCCTGACTTCCCCTCCAGCGAGACATTTTGGGTCAGTGGGATCCCTTCAGAATCCCTTCTCTTCCAGCTTCTAGACACTAAACATCCCTGGGTGGGGGCAGCACCAGCCTCCCTGTGGGAACCAGTGTGTGTGGGGTTTGTAAGCTGAAAATGTCTTTCTCTTTCTTTTTGCACATAGGTGAAAGGGCTTATCCTTTTAGTAATAATTCTTTTTTTTTTTTTTTTGAGACAGAGTCTCGCTGTCGCCCAGGCTGGAGTGCAGTGGTGTGATCTCGGCTCACTGCAAACTCCGCCTCCCGGGTTCACGCCATTCTCTTGCCTTAGTCTCCCAAGTAGCTGGGACTACAGGTGCCCACCACCATCCTGGCTAATTTTTTGTATTTTTAGTAGAGACGGGGTTAGCCAGGATGGTCTCGATCTCCTGACCTCATGATCCGCCCGCCTCAGCCTCCCAACATGCAAGGATTATAGGCATGAGCCACCGCACCCAGCCTCCTTTTAGTAATAATTTACCTATTTAACTTTTACCAGAGTGACTTCCCAGGCTCAGAAGCCCTCCGGCGCTGCCTGCTGGCTGGTTAGATAGAATATGGAAGTTTGATAAGGGCCCTCTGTTCCAGCTGGAGTGGCTGTCTGCCTAATCAGCCCTCTCTGCTCTAACTTTCTCTTTCACAACTAAACGTGTGAAACTTGCCCAGAAGCCGGGGGCCAGGCCAGGGTGACCCACCCTGAGAGGCCCGTGGGTCCAACTTGGTTGAGTCGGCTGTGTGGCCTGCGCTCTGGCCGGGGACTTTCCATTTCCCTTGCTGGTCACAGGATTCCTGGGAAAGCAGCCCTGGGTGGGAGCATTGCGGGAGGTAATGGTGATAACACATCCTGCCTCCTGCACTGGGCCTCCTGTAGCCTGCACCCTGGCCACGTGATTCTTTGGCCTCTTTCTTTCTGACACCCAGTAGAAGGGCAGGCAGAGTGAAGAGAGTACAGGTTTGTGGGCACAGGGCCCACAGGTAGCAGCCGGCAGCCTGAGAGCCTGCGGGAGTGGAGGAAGGGTAGTGGAGTTGCTGAGCCCCAAGACAGGCATGGCACCCTCTGAAGCGGGGGTTGGGGGGAGAAAGAGGGGGACAGGGGAAGGACAGGGGTGTGGCCTGAGGAGCGGGGAGGCTGGACCGCCTGTCCACTTTGCTTCAGCCAGGGAGCTGGCCCTTGGGACAGGCTTTAGTTGCCAGCTCCATCAGCAGGATGCAGGCTTGGACCTGTTGGGAGTCCTTGTTGGCCTGTGACCTTCCTCCCCTGTGTACATTTCAGGGAGCTCTAGAAGGCGGCAACAGGGCCAGGCCTGGCTTTGGCTGAGACCCTGGAGAAAGACTAAGGGGCTGTGTGCCCTATCAGAGAAGGCAGAGCCTCACAACCGCTTTCCTGAGGCTGCTCAACGGCGGCCCCTCTGCTTTCCTGATCTCCTGGCACGGCAGCCGGAAGAGCTCACAGAATTACTTCTTCTGTAATTATTTATAAAGCAAGGTTTCTATGACGACTGGTTTCTGGTAGACGCTCTGGATTGGTGAAGCAGCCTCTTCCTGGCCAGATAGGGCAGCTCAGGAAGCTGGGGGTGGGGGGTGCTCCCCACCAAGCCCGGTGTGGCAGGGAGCTGGGACAGTCCTGGGTCAGGCAGGGACTCTGTGATGCTTCCCGCTCCCTCGCCTTTCTCTGCATCTGATCCTGGGATGTCCTAGCCACCATGGCTTTCCAGCTGAGCAGGTACTACCAGTCACGGGCATGTTCGGGCCGCGTAGGGGCCACTGTGGGTGGATTGTTTGGGGACATTTGGAGGAGAGTTGGGTAGAGGGAACTCGGCCCCTGTGACCAGCGGGCTGGCTGGTGTCATGCAGCCAAGAAGGGCAGTAGGGCACCCGCCTGGCCCAGCTCTTACTGACCCCCAAGATTAGGTGGTCAACTGAAGCTGGGACAGGAAGTGCAGGCCTGGGTGAGCTGGGAGCCCCTGACAAGGGACCAGGGCACTCCCCTGCCTGCTCTAGTCCCCAGGGAGGAAGGCACCTGGTTTTCTTTCTGGCCTTGCTCCTGAGGCTTCCCTCTGCTCCTGCCAGCTGGGCTGGGTTCGCTGCTGGGTTTGCTGCCGTTTCCCAGCGCTGCTGAGCTTCCTACCTGCGGTGGAGGGGGCGCTGTGGGCTGCACAAGGAGCCTCCTGGGTCAGTCCCCTGCCCCTGGCCAAAATGGAGGCTGGGAGTTCAGGGCCATTGTCAGCCTCTTCCCCTGTCCTGCTTGGGGGCCTGGAAGTGTAGCTGGAACTTTCCTTGGCTCAGCCCTTCCTCCCACCCTTCCCTCTTCTGGAGATGCAGTGGCGTGTCTACAGGTTGAAGGGACTTCGCTGGAACTGCCTTAGGCAGCAAGTCAAAGAGGAGAAGCAGGGACTGGGCGCGGTGACTCACGCCTGTAATCCCGGCACTTTCGGAGGCCAAGGCAGGTGAATCAACTGAGGTCAGGAGTTTCAGACTAGCCTGGTCAACACGGTGAAACCCCCATCTCTACTAAAAAATACAAAAATTGGTCGGGCGTGGTGACGCGCACCTGTAATTCCAGCTACTTGGGAGGCTGAGGTAGGAGAATCACTTGAATCCGGGAGGTGGAGGTTGCCATGAGCCGAGATCACGCCACTTCATTCCAACCTGGGTGACACAGCGAGACTCCCTCTCAAAAAAAAAAAAAGGAGAAGCAGGGCTGCTTGAGCTTCCATTTGGCAGAGTCCCCCATGGATAGAGGAGGCATTTACATGTGCTCTGTGCCTGGACTTTGAGGCCCCATGCTCATGCACACACCAGTTTTGTCCCTCAAGGCTGCCTGATGTGAGGCCCCCACCCCCCCATGCCATAAGGAGACCCGCTTCTCCTTTTCTTCCAGGAATGGCAACCCCTGTCCCTTGTCTACTCCTGGCCAAGGCAGCCTCTGCTGAGCTCCTGAAGGAAACTATGAGTGTCTGCGGCCCCAGGTGGTGGCCCCCAGCCATGAGTGGCAGCTGCAGCCCCATGATTGGGGACAGTCTGCCCAGACACAGACACCTCTGTCCCACCCAGCTTTCCAGCTGAGGTGAGGGTGGAGCACACGCACCTGGTGCTTGACCTCTGGTTTGAGGCCTTTGTCAGAAGGGGGAAGTAATGAGCTGCCTGCCCTGCAGGCCCCGTCCTGACCCACCTGGACCCCAGACCCCTACCTGGCTGTGCACCTTCAGGTGGGCACTTTAGCTTCCACTGTGGAATAAAGGAAGCAAGGCTCACCTACCCCTGGCTACCCTGGGTTTCAAGCAGTCATGTTTTTATTTTAGCACTGCCTTTTTTTTTTTTTTTTTGAGACGGAGTTTCGCTCTTGTTGCCCAGACTGGAGTGCAGTGGGCGCGATCTCGGCTCACTACAACCTCTGCTTCCCGGGTTTAAGCGATTCTCCTGCCTCAGCCTCCCAAGTAGCTGGGATTACAGGCATGTGCCACTACGGTTGGCTAATTTTGTATTTTTAGTAGAGACGGGGTTTCTCTATGTTGGTCAGGCTGGTCTCAAACTCCCGACCTCAGGTGATCCATCTGCCTTGGCCTCCCAAAGTGCTGGGATTACAGACGTGAACCACTGTGCCCAGCCAGCACTGACATTTTTATGTCAGAGTCAGAGACACTGGTGGCACTCCCAGCTGGCCGTGTGCTGGGCTGTAGAAGGGGCAGGCAGGGTTCAGTGCCCTGCAGGGCTGCTGCCAAGGTCACCACACAGGGGCCTGTCCAGGGCTGCCCAGTTGTGGGTGGCAGGTGCTGAGCAGGGCTGAGGGTGCTGAGGTTGCTGAGCTGGGCTGAGGGTGCTGAGCGGGGCTGAGGGTGTTGCCGCTGCCGCCTCGAGGCTCCCCTGTGCCACTCAGTGCTGCTTTCTTTGGGAGCAGCAGAGGCCTCTGGGCGTGGCCACAAACCAGGTGGTAGGTGACAACCGGAAGCAATTTCCTCTGGAGACCCGGTGGTGGGCAGGGCCGTGCTCCCGTTTGACAGGAGGCTGCTCCCGTCTCTGCCTTCATCTTCATCTGGACCTCCTGTCTCATGTAGAGATTTCCTCGTTCCTATGACGACACCAGTTGTGGGGTTAGGGCCCTCCCTCAGGCACGGCGACCTCATCTTGATTGTATCTGGATGCAAAGAACTCTTTCCAAGTAAGGTGACATTCATAGTTTCTGGGGTTAGTTCTCAAACATATCTTTTGGGAGACACAATTCATCCCAGTACTCAGGCTCCACCCAGGGCACAGGAGGCATGGCCAGCCCTCGGGGTGTCTGCTGCGAGGTCAGGGGACAAGAGCACCTCCTCTCTCTGCCAGGCTCCCCTCGATTGTTCCAGGCACCCACCCTTTCCACTCCTGGAATGCATCCCCTGCCTCACTCCCACTGCAGAACAGGCTGAGGCTGTCCTGCCGGGAGGTGGGCTGGGCCCCAGGGTGGTGGGCTGGACCCCAGGGCTGCTGCTGCAGATACTCTTGGGGTGAGTGCTGGCCAGCCTCTGGTGTGATGAGATCTGAGTTTTGAGCTGTGCTTTGAAGCATTTTCTTTTTTCTTTTCTTTTTTTTTTTTTTTTTGAGACGGAGTGTCACTCAGTCGCCCAGGCTAGAGGGCAGTGGCGAGATCTCGGCTCACTGCAAGCTCCGCCTCCTGGGTTCAGGCCCATTCCCCTACCTCAGCCTCCCGAGTAGCTAGGACTACAGGCGCCTGCCACTACGCCTGGCTAATTTTTTGTATTTTTAGTAGAGATGGGGTTTCACCGCATTAGCCAGGATGGTCTCGATCTCCTGACCTTGTGATCTGCCCGTCTTGGCCTCCCAAAGTGCTGGGATTATAGACATGAGCCACCGTGCCCGGCTGAAGCGTTTTCAAAGACCACTGATTAATTCGAACGGGTTGAGATGGTTTAAAGGCATCCGAAAGACACAGAGGCATCTCACCGAGGTCTCTGCTCAGTAGTTAGTTTCTTCCTCTGGGGGCCATGGAGGCCTCTGGTTTCCCACACCTCCTTCCTGGAATGGTCGTCCCTGTGCCCCGGGTGGTCACCTTGCTCCCATGAGTGTGGGCCTCGCTGGTTTTCACCTGACAGCTGGTCTCTGAGAAGGTTCCTACTCCTCGTGCAAAGCTGAGCAATATTCCGATGTGTAGCTGTTCCTTTTATGTCCTTGTGTGGACATCTAGGCGCTGGCACGTGTCCTGTGTTATACACGACTGTGCATTGAGTACCGTTGCATGTGCTTGGTTTAACCGTGTGTGGAAACAGCTGTGGGGTAGATTTCTGTGAGTGGAATCCTGGGTCAGGGTGTCCCTGTGCCTCTGGGGTTTGGGAGGGTGGTGCTGGGTGCGCTCTGTGAGGGGGTATTGGCTTACACTCCCCTATTCGTAAACAGTGCCCTGTCCTTCACAAAGGGTGGGTCAGACATTGCTGGGACAGGTAGAACAAACAGTGGGAAGGGCCAGGTGTGCCTGGTAAACAGCAGTGCTCTGGCAGGTGCAGCTCCGAGCCCCGCAGGGCAGTGAGAATTGAGGTGGAAAAGTTCCGGATCCCTGAGAGCTCTGGGTGCCTTACCAGGAGGTTAAGTCTTTATTCTGTAGATAGGAAGGGCCCTGGAAGGTGTGGATAAAGGAGTGACTTGGTTAGACTCCTGCTTGGGAAGAGCCACTCCTGGGGCTGTGCGGTCAGGGCTAGTTAGGATCTGAGCCAGGGCAAGAGGCGAGTGCAGAGGCCATGGGGGGATGAGAGGCCAGTGCAGTGGCCATGGGGGGTGAGAGACCAGTACAGAGGCCAGGGGAGGTGACCTCCCCAAAGTGTCTGATTGGTTCCTGGGCTTCAGCCTCCCCAGCCTCCCCTCCTTTCAGGATGGATCCAGACTTTGTCTCAGGCCATCTCTTCTTCGTCTCCTTTTGGGCCATGCGCCAGCTTTGTGGGGTTGCTTTCTGTTTCTGGAGCTCGCCAGCCACTCCTGGCCTTGGGCCCCGAACATTCCCTCTCCTCGTAACCTTCTCGGACCTCTGCTTCTGGCTCACCCTTTAGGAGTTGGCCAAGGTGTCACTTCCTCTGGGAAGCTTTCCCGGAGATCAGGAGGGGTGGCACCCTTCTGGGAGTGGCGCCTTGACCCATGTGTGCTCAGCTTCCTCAGAGCCCTCATCATCAGCTGGATGCCACCTCCAGAGGGGACACCGGCCAAGAGTGGGGCGGCTGAGAGGGGATTGGCAGCATCTGCGTCCATTAGCCTTGGGCCCCAGCACCTGCCACTCATGCTACAAGGACTGGACAAACATGGTTCTGATCTGAGACAGGAGCAGCTGGAACAGAAAAAGGGCGGGACTGTGGACGCGGGTGACATTCCGGACATGCAGTCAGCCCGGGCGACTGGCTGCCAGGACCCAGCAGGTGGAAGATAGAGTGGGGGATACTCGGGGCCAGGCCCAGAGAGAGAAGGCAGCCACGTAGGAAAGGCCCCACCCCGGGCAACTTTCCGTCTTTCCTTGAAATTTCTGGAATCAGAGGAGGGGTTAGAAGTGCACGTTAGTGTGATGGGGGCTGGGGGAAGAATAACATGTCAGACTCAGCTGCAAACAGTCCTCCAGAACCGGGCCAGGCCTGTGCTGCTGCCCGAGCTGGCCTGTGTGGTGTTCACGTGTCTTTATTTTTAGATAATTTTTAACCCCAGGAATCCTAGAGATAGACAAATGTCTGTCCATCCTTCCGTCCTTCCTTCCTTCCTTCCTTCTTTCCTTCCTTCCTTCCCTCCTTCCTTCCCCCC
>NC_045434.1:215591891-215604327 GCF_002776525.5 Piliocolobus tephrosceles
TCTTTTCTTTCTTTTTTTTTTAGACAGTCTCACTCTGCCACCCAGGCTGGAGTACAGGGGCGTGATCTCAGTTCACTGCAACCCCCGCCTTTCAGGTTCCAGCCATTCTTCTGCCTCCGCCTCCTGACTAGCTAGGATTACAGGCATGCACCACCGCGCACTGCTGATTTTTGTATTTTTAGTAGAGATGGGGTTTTACCATGTTGGCCAGGCTGATCCTGAACTCCTGACCTCAAGTGATCCGCACCCCCCTCGGCCTCTGTAAGTGCTGGGATTACAGGTGAGCCACCTCGCCTGGCAGCCAAATATATTTCTTTCTTTCTTTTTTTTTTTTTTTAAAAAAACATATATTATTTATGATGTGCAGTCCCTATTCTAAGCACTTGTCACATTCACTTCATCCTTACTCTCTCTCTAATAAGTACACTACCCCCATCTTCTGGATGAAGAAACTCAAACAGAAAAAAAGTTAAATAATCTGTCCAAGGTCTTGCAGCTACTAAGTGCCAGAACTGGGATTCAGAGCCAGAGAGGCCAGTGCCAGGACTGTGCTCCCACCTTCTGCTCCGTTCTGCAAAGGAAGAGAGGTCTGAAGTCTGCATGGTATGCAGGGACCAAGAGTCTGCTGAGTTGCTGGACAGCAAAGGGCAAGGTTGTTTTCTTTTTTTTGAGATGGAGTCTCTCTCTGTCGCTGAGCTGAAGCACAGTGGCGCAATCTCAGCTCACCGCAACCTCTGCCTCCTGGGTTCGATTCTCCTGCCTCAGCCTCCTGAGTAGCTGGGACTACAGGCATGCACCACCACGCCCAGCTAATTTTTTTTTTTTTTTTGTTAGTAGAGACGGGGTTTCATCGTGTTCGCCAGGATGGTCTCGATCTCCTGACCTCGTGATCCGCCCGCCTCGGCCTTCTGAAGTGCTGGGATTACAGACATGAGCCACCGTGCCCGGCAGCCAAATATATTTCAATTTTCTTTTTTTCTTTTGAGACAGCCTCTCACTCTGTTGCCCAGGCTTGAGTGCGGTGGCGCAATCATGGCTCACTGCAATGTCCTCTTCCCAGGCTCAAGTGATCCTCCCACCTCAGCCTGTCTAGTAGCCACAGCGCCCAGCCTAGATTTCAGTTTTTTAATAGTAAAGAGGGGCCGGGTGCAGTGGCTCATGCCTGTAATCCCAGCACTTTAGGAGTCCGAAACAGCGGATCACCTGAGGTCAGGAATTCGAGACAGCCTGGCCAACGTGGCAAAACCCTGTCTCTAGTGAAAATACAAAACAGCCAGGCGCAGTGGTGCGTGCTTATAATCCCAGCTACTCAGGAGGCTGAGGCAGGGGAATCGCTTGAACCCGGGAGACGGAGGTTGCAGTGAGCCGAGATCGTGCCACTGCACTCCAGCCTGGGTGACAGAGTGAGACCCTGTCTCAAGAAACAAACAAACAAACAAATAGTAAAGAGGAACGTGAAGTGCTTTCGGTACCTGTGTCTTTATTAGAAATGGGAAAACAAAGTCTCCAGTGAGAGGCAGCTGCTTCCCTGGCTCCTCTGGCTGTCGCCCCTGCCTGCCTGGAGACGGAGGCAGTCGTGGACACGGTCCTGGGATGGACATGCTTGGCCTTGGCCAGGCCATGGGGCAGGGCCTGAGAGAGTGACAGAGCTGTGTATGGGTCCTGGAGGCTGGCTGGGCCCAGCTGCTCCTGAGCTGTTTGGAAGGAATGAGGGAGGTAGGAAGGGGGAGAGGGAGGGGCCAGGTGCGGAGCAGCTGGTTGGGAAGGAATCCCAGCGGAGGCCGGGACTCACGGACTCACTGGCTGCCCCGGCTTGGAGGGAAGGTGTCTGATTTGGGCCAAGGGGGAAGGGGTGAGTGAGTGAGTTGGGCTTTGGGCCTCATGCCTTGGAGGTGACAGCACAATCCCCAGGCAGGAATCAAGTCCTGTGGGGGAGAGCTGTATCTGACCTTGAGGGCAGGGGCTGGCTTCCTGGGTGGTCAGTTGGGGAGTTAGGATGGTCCTTGGTGCAGGACCCGAGGTGCCAGAGAAAGGTGGCCAGGCCTGTGGCAGCCGGCTGGTGTGCAGTCTGCAGTTCCTGGCATGTACTCCTGATGGCACAGCGCCAAGTGCCGAGTCCTCACTTTGTTGCCAGGTGTCTCTAGGCTCTTCCCTGGGCCTCAGGCACTGTCCCTGGCCTTCTGTCTTAAAGGCTACCCGCTTATCTGTCCTGTCTCCGGTGCCTGCCGCATCAAAGCACTTCCTCTGCTGCTCTGTAGCCCTTGGCCTGCGCTTCCTCTCCCTGGCCTTGTGTCATTCCTGGGGGCCAACCTGCTGTGTGTGGCTCCACTTCACAGACAAAGTGAGGCCTGCAGCAGTCATTCAGGCTGCTGTGGAGGGCGGCTCTGGTGCTCCTGGGAAACGCTGGGCTGATGTTTCCTCAGTGTCTAGAACCAGGGGCTGGGCCCTGCTCTCCGCACCTACCCACAGCCTTGGCTAGTGCCTCCAGGACAGGCCTGTGTGGAAAGGGACTCTCTGCCCCTGCAGCTGGTGCAGGGAAGGCCCTTCCTACTAAGTGGAAAACAAAGGGACGAGGTTGATAGAATCGTTTTGTGACTTATAATTGGCTACATGGTAACTCAGATGAAAAAACCCAAAAACCTTTCATAGAGTAAGTTCAATTTTTAAAAACAGAGATATTTTAACGTGAACACTCGAGAAGCCAAATGAGGCTTCTTGTGTGCGCTGGGGATGCCCCGGCCACCGTGTGTTGTGCCGTGCTTCCTGCTCCACAGGCCACTGTCCTGAACCTCCTGCGGAACCTCGGGCCCTGCCTGACCTCAGGGCCAGAAGCCAGCTGGCCTAGTGGCCTTGGTTTGCATAATAGACTCTCACCCAGGGTGGAGGGGTGACACTGGGGATGGGCAGCTGTCGGTCGCTGGAGGACATCTGTGGTCATTTGCTCTAGAAGTGGCATCCTGTGGCCAGAGGTTGGGTTTCTTGGAGCTTCCGACCAGGTTGGCTAAATACTTAACGAAGAGGGAAAAATTCTCCTGGTTAATGTGTGGACTGTCTACCGTGTACCATGTGCCAGCGCTGTCGTGGGGTGAGCGTGCGATCTGCATGTCTCCCACAGTCACGTGAGGCAGTGCTGTCGTTGTGCCCATTGTACAGACGAGCACATGGAGGAGTGAGGGTACTGACAGCTTGCCCAGGTTACCTAGCGAGTAAGAGCCAGAGCCAGGAATGCTCTCGGGAGAGTGACTTGCTCAGCCTCGGAGCCGCTAGAGAAGCAGGGAGGAGATGCAGACCTGGGGAGACGCTGCTCCTGGGGCCCCCACACTGGCCAACAGGGCCGGGCAGGCTGCACAAGCCGCAGGTGGGTGCTGTACCCTGGACCTGTGCCCACTGCCTGCCACTCATCTCCAGGCCTTGGCCTGTGAAGGTGGCTTTCATCAGCCAGGTGCTGTCTGGGAAGATGCCAGGCAACTTGCCCTGGTGGGACTGCCAAGCTGGCTTGTTGGGATTCCAGAGATTTCGTGGAGCTCCCACGCTGCCAGCTGCTCACAACAAGGATGAAGTTGTTCCTCTTTGGGGAAGTGAGGTGGCGTTTTCATTCTCTCCAACCTAGGAGAGCTCCCTGCCCTCAGTCCGGGGCCTGACTCCACACTGCCCTCCAGGACCCGCAGAGGAGCTAACGCGTAGCGGGCAGGCGCTCACCTGCTGACAGGGCCTGGGGTCTTGAAGCTGTGACTCATGTCTAGTTCTCAGAACAGCCGTGGCTACCTGGTTCCTCTGGGACTCCTGATGGGGGTGGTGGCGGTCCTGGGAATTTGCTTTTCACCGTCTGTGTTGGTCACTGGGAACCCCAAGGGCTGAGTTGCCACCTCCTGCCCTGTGGCTCTGCTTAAAGGTCTTTACCATCAGCCCTTCCCTGCCAGGGCAGGCCAGGGACCTGTGGCTTCAGGGGGAGAAAGTGCCCCTCTGCCCTCCTGCTCTGTCATGGAAACAGCATCTCAGGGCCCCTTCTGTGGCCTGGCAGATGGCGGCGCACGCCGACGAACACACCACCTAGGAAAAGCCCAAACATGGGGAAGGTTCTCTTTCCTCCGGGAGCCATCGAGCCCTTTGGGGACCTTCTCCCCTCCTTGGATTGTGACCGTTGCACGAATGGCGTCCTCTCCAGAGGCCTCATCCTGCTTCTCCTCTGCCCTAGGATCATGCGGCCAGATGACGCCAACGTGGCCGGCAATGTCCATGGGGGGACCATCCTGAAGATGATCGAGGAGGCGGGCGCCATCATCAGCACCCGGCATTGCAACAGCCAGAACGGGGTAAGGGTCTGGGCCCCATACCTCTGGGCCCTGGAGGCCGCACCAGTGTGGGTTCAGGACAGGAGTTCCCCGGGGAGCCGGGCCTGCAGCCTTCCCTCCCCTTGTGCACTGGGCCTTGGGAACTTTGGGGGAAGTGGCCCAAGCAGTTCTGCACCGGACCCTCAGAGCTATGCTTGGTTTTGGCCTCAGCCAGGAGGTGTGGGAACCCACCAGAGATGAAGCGTCAAGCAAGCTGACAGGCCCTCCCTCCACCACTGCCCGCCATGCCGAGTCCCCTGCCCACCTGGCCCTGATCAGAAGCATGCCCTGCCTGCGTGGGGTGGACTTCATTGCAATGGCCAAGAGCTGAGACATAGGGGCCACACAGCAGACGTAGGGGAGGTCCCACCTCTGCCCTGACCAACCCTGGTGGCCATGGCAAGTGCTGTGGCTCTCTGCGACTTGGCCACTTCCTGGCTTTGAAGCTCACTGGCCTGGTACCACTGTGCCCACGATGGGGGCAGCTCTCCACCTGCCCCAAAATCGTGCAGCTGGGGAGGGCCCTGCGACCCCAAAGCTGGGAACAAGGGGCATGGTCTCTAGTGTCAACCTCAGGGCTGCTGTAGGACATTCAGCCATCCCCAGCTCTGGGGAGGGGACATTTTCTCTGAAGGTCAGCTGTGGGGGAGAAGCCAGCCCTTGGGTACTGAGGACAGGGCGTCTGCCGTGGTGCCGCAGCTGCAGCCTTTGCACTATGGGGCTCGGTTAGCACACCTGCTGTGGCCTCCAGGGAGGCAGAGAGGAGGACTCAGCCCCAGCTTGGAGAGTGGGAGCATATGCCCCACCATGGGCACGGGCATGATGCCACTCTATCAAGAGGCCAAGTGGAAGCCACATCAGAGACCAGGGGCCAGCGGAGGCGCTGTGAGCTCTGAGCCACACTGGTGAGATGCAGGAAGTGGCTGCTGGCTCTTTCAGCCTGGGCTGTCGGAACTAAGACCACAGCCTGCTGGCTTGTGAACAGCGGAAATGTGTTTCTCACAGCCCTGGAGGCTGGAAGTCCAGGATCAGAGCGCCGGCAGATTCTGTGTCTGTTGAGGGCCCGTTTGTTTCCTGGTTCGTAGACAGCACATCACTTCCTGTGTGTCCTCACTTAGCAGGAGGGGCTCTCTCAGGCCCTTTTACAAGGACACTAATTCCATTTGTGAGGGCTCTGTCCTCATGCCCTCATCACCTCCCGAAGGCCCTGCCTCCTATACCATTCCCTTGGGGGTTAGGATTTCAACACAGGAATTTTGTGGGGACACAGTCATACAGAGCATGGCACATGCATTCAGCCTGGAACAGTGGGCAGTGTGTGTTCCAGTGGAGGAGTGGAAGCTCTGTGTGTGTGTGTGTGTGTGTGTGTGTGTGCGCGCGCGCGCGCGCATGTGCGTGTGTGTGCATATGTAGAATGAACCAAGCCACAGTAAGTGTGGATGGTTGGATGTGGATGTGGGGGATGTTGCGTGGTACAGGTTAAGGAGTGGGTTTGCTGGCAGGGCCTGGTTTAGGAGGGGTGGATGGCTGGGCTGGGGCTGGATTGATTCCTTGGACCCGAGGCTCCGGTGCAGCTCGGTCACGTTCAGAGAGCACCCTCTGGTGGCTGTGGGGAGGATGGGCCTGCGCCTGAGAGCCTGGGGCAAGGGTGAGGGCCAAGTCCCAAATTCCTGTTGCACCCTTCCAGAGAGAGACAGTGAGGGTCCCTGGCAGGAGAGGATGGACACGGGGAAGGAAAAATCCCCAAGATGGGAAGGAAAGGTAAAGGAGGGGCTTGGAAGGCCAAGAGGGTGATGCTGTCACTCATAATCACAGAATTATTTTGCTGCCATTTGGTCAGCACTTGGCATTCTGCAAAGCTCCAAAATGCTTTAGGAGCTAAAGTTTAGCTCATGGAATCCTCACAACACCCCAGAGAGGCAGCTGTTCTTGTTTTTATTTTCTGAGACAGAGTCCCACTCTGTCACCCAGGCTGGAGTGCAATGGTGCGATCCCGGCTCACTCTAACGTCTGCCTCCCAGGTTCAAGTGAATCTCCTGCCTCAGCTTCCGGAGTAGCTGGGATTACAGGCGTGCACCACCACACCCAGCTACTTTTTTTGTATTTTTAATAGAGACGGGGTTTCACCATGTTGGCCGGGCCGGTCTCGAACTCCTGACTTCAAGTGATCTGCCCACATCGGCCTCACAAAGTACTGGGATTACAGGCGTGAGCCTCTGTGCCCAGCTGCTGTTGTTATTTTTATTATCCCAATCGCATAGATGAGGAAACTGAGGTACAGAGAGGTTGAACACTTGCTTGAGGCCGCCTAGGGAGGCAGTTGGTAGGTCTGGGCTGTGACTGTGCCTTGAACCTGTGCTTTGAACACTTGCCCCTCCTTGCTTCTCCAGATCTGGGGCTACTGGAGGGACAGTTTTGACACATTGGCTTGGAGAAGCCTCTGGGCTGCTGGTCCCCAGGATGGTGATCCAGAAATTCTAGGCTCAGGAGGAGGTCTCTGAGTTCCAGGCAGCCCCAGGGTGTGGGGGTGAGAACAGTCCCGGTGCCTAGAAGGGCTTTGCTGGGGCCCTGGGTGGGGCAGGGGACCCCCCCATCCACACTTCCCTGGTGATGCCTTCCAGTCTGTGGCTGGAAGTCCCAAGGTTCTGTCTCTGGGGCCTCTTGGCCAGCCCCATCTGGATGCCTTCTTGGCCTGCTTGGCCTTGATGTGCAGAAAAAGACACTCCTGTCCGTGCCCCGGGCTTGCTTCTTCCAGCCTCCCTCCCCTCGGTAAATGGTCTCTGCAGCCCCCAGGTGTTCAGGATCAGAGTCTGGAGCCTCTGTCAGCCTCTCTGCCTCCCACACTCATGAGGCTCTGGGAGCAGATCCCATTGCTTTACCTTCCGGGAAGGCCAGATCTGAGCACAGCTCCCCAGGCCCACCCTCACTTTGGGTCCAATGGTGCTGCTCTCCTGATCACCCGATCACCTGATCACTGCAGCACCCTCCTGACAGGTCATCCTGCTGGTCCCTGCTGCCTCGTTCTCCACCAGTAGCCAGGGACATGTGGTCAGAGCACAGTACTGCCTGCTCAGAGCCCTCCAGATCTCCTGTTTTGCCCAGAGTCAAAGGCACGTCCACATGAGTCCCTGTCGCTGCCTAGCGCGGCTCTGGGACCTCGCCTCCTGCATCTCTTTCTCAACTCTGCTCTGGCCACATTGGCTTTTCTGCTGCTTCTTGGACTTGCTGGGTGCATTCCTGCCTTGGGCCTTTGCACTGGCTTCCCCTAGATATCTACAGGGCCCTCCCCTCACCTCTTCCGGGCTCTACATAAAAACCTTGTAATCCCAGCACTTTGAGAAGCCGAGATGGACAGATCACTTGAGCTCAGGAGTTTGAGGCCAGCCTGGGCAACAGGATGAAACTTTGTCTCTACAAAAACTACGAAAATTAGCCGGGTGTGGTGGTATGTGCCTGTAGTCTCAGCTCCTCGGGAGGCTGAGGCAGGAGGATCACCTGAGCCCAGGGAGGTCGAGGCTTCAGTGAGTTGAGATCACATCACTGCTCTCCAGCCTGGGTGACAGAGTGAGACCCTGTTCCTACAAAAACAAAACATGATGTCCAGCCGTGCGCCTGATGGCCTGGCTCCCTCCCTGCTTCCAGCTGCTCTCCACTCCTGACCTTGTACACAGTGGTAGCCCCACGAGGGCAGGCAGGACTTCTGCCCTTGGTTTCCCCAGACTGAGGCATGGAGCATGCTTAGGCATTATCTGATGAATGCTGGGAACTTGGGCCTGGCACTGTCACCATCATGGAGAGCTTCCACCGACTAAGTGCTTACGATGAGCCCGTGGCCGTGCTCGAGCTCACCCTTCCTCTCCCTGTGTAGTCTTCCCAGCCACCTGCTGAGACAGGCACTGTTCTTAACCTTGTTTTACAAGTGGGGAGACTGAGGCCTAGAACAGTTAGGTGGTTTTCCAGACAGCTGCATCCTCAGAGCTGCCTTCAGCCAGGAGATGGCCGTGGCTGGGCACGGTGATGAGACCGCGCCCTCTCTGGGCCCTCACTGGATGCTGGGCATGGTCCACGCACTCCACGTTTGTCAGTTGCCTTATCCCCATCTCCCTGCGTCTTCTGGGCGTTTCCTAAGCACCAAGTTCTTCCCATTCGTTATCTCCTCGAATCTCTGTAGAAGCCTGTTGGGACCATTTATTGCCTGTGTTTACAGAGGCTGAGACATGGAGAGGTTGTGTCGCTGCACAAAGTCACAGAGCTGGTAAGCAGTAGAGCTGTTCTTTTGGGCTCCGCCTCTGAAGCTGCTGTCCTGGCTGGAAGCCGTGTGGCCATGAGGAACCCAGTGCCTGTGGTGTGCTGGGGCACCTGTGCCTCACGGGCCATGTGATGCCGATTGCTTTTGAGAGCATGGCAGAGGGTGCTTCCGGGCAGGTGCTGATCAGGAGCTCGTGGCTCTGTCCCAGGGCAGGGTGGGGCTTTTCCTGCTCCTGCAGTCCTGGGAGCAGGAGGTGTGGGGCACATCCGAGGCACTGGCTGCTGGGAGCTCTTCCTATGGAGCGCAAATACTTGTCAGTCTATGTATCGAAGTTTTGGAGCACACCAGCCTTCATGGACTCCCTGGGCCTGGCCCAGAGCCCTGCCAGCTCCTGGGAAGCAGCCACCCACCAGCAAATCAGAGCCGTCCTGGGTCCCGGCTCCCGGCTCCTGCCATCTGTGCCCATCAGACACACAGAGCCACCTCTCCAGCCTCCCAGGCTGCCAGGTAGTGAAACAAAATCCTCCCACAGGGTCTCCTGATAGTGAAATGGGACCACGGCAAGACTCCTGTGTGGATGCCTGGGAGATATTACTTTTCTTCTTTTTTTTTTTGAGATGGAATCTTGCTCTGTTGCCCAGGCTGGAGTGCAGTGGCGTGGCCTCAGCTCACTGCAACCTCTGCCTCCCGGGTTCAAGCGATTCTCCTGCCTCAGCCTCCTGAGTAGCTGTGACTACAGGCATGTGCCACCACACCAGGCTAATTTTTGTATTTTTAGTAGAGACAGGGTTTCACAATGTTGGCCATGCTGGCCTCGAACTCCTGATCTTGCAATCCACCCGCCTCAGCCTCCCAAAGTGCTGGGATTACAGGCGTGAGCCACCGCACCTGGCCCTACTTTTTTCTTGAGTATGTTAAGCTGGGAGAGAACCAAGCTTAAGGGTCATCAGTGGCCTTCTGCCCTATGAAGGACAGGCTTGAAGCCATTACCAGGTGTCCCCGTGGCGCTGTGGGGAAGGCTCCTGGCTGGTTCTGCATGAGGGGTGTCCCAAGGGACAGTACAAAGAGATGCGCTCTGCCTTCCTCCTGCCTCAAGTCACTCTCTGAGTGAACCTGCTTTTGTGCCTCCTCTGAGAGGCCCTTGGACCCACCCCTCATCCTGGCCTGCAAGGCCTGGCAGCCTGCCTCTTTGGACCTTTGTTCATGTCTCCCACTGCGTCCCTGTGTTCTGGTGGCTCCCCACCACCTCCCCGCTCTGCTCTGCTGCTCTTTCCTCTCTGCTGCTCTTTCCTCTCCCTGTGGTACCAATGCTTCCCCTACCTCCTCCTGCCTAACACCTGGTCTTTCAGGCCTCAGCCCAAATGCCTCTCGTCTGAAGTCGTGCCCCACCTTGACATCTCTGGGCTGTCTTGAGAGCACCTGATGCCATGTGGCGTGGTCTCATTTACTTCTCGTCCGTCCCCTCAGCCAGAACCCAGACTTGTCTGACCTCCTCCCCTCTGTGTACCCAGCACTGAGAAGCCCCACAGATGCTGCCAGAAACCAGCTGCAGAGCAGGGAGGTGGAAGGCCACTGCCCTGGAAAAGCACGCGCCTGTAGGTCTGTTGGATCTGTGTCTGCATGGCATACTGTAATGTACTTGATCAGCCTCAAACAACACACACTTGACTTCATTCCACTTTTATGTCTTGCAGACAGTGCTTGGCTTGTTCCAAGATGGGCACTGCCCTGCCCAGAGGCTGTGCCTAATTCTTGCCTGGCTCTGTGCAGCCCTGCCCTAACAGCCTTTGGCCAATGGGTGGTGCCATAGCCATGTACATTGACTTGGTGGGAGAAAGACACAGTTCCAGGCATTGCTTTACTGTGACCTGTTGTGAGTAGGGCAGGGTTTGCTGGGGGACAAGCCCATGCAAACCAGAATGGGGAAGCATCAGGCCACCCTCACCAGCTCTAGAACTTTTCCTGCCCAGCCCCAGATGCAGTCACAGAATCCCTGCACCTGGGAGAGGGCTCAGACAGAGGCTCCCAGCCGTACCTCCAAAGAAGCAGGTGCTAGGTTTGGGGTGGGTCGCGAAGCTTGCATGTTTGCCCCACCTCGGTGAGTCCTCGTGTAGGTGGGTGAGCTGCACGTTGGTGCTTTGGGGGTGGCAGGCGGTAGGTGGGAGAGCACAGACGCACACACCAGGGCTTGAAGTGACCGCCACATACTCTCTGTGTGCCCTGGGATGCTTGCCTAATGTGTCACCCCTTGTCTGGGTGCTGAAACGATCACCTGGGCCAGTGATGCCGGAGCTGGCCTAGGCCCCTCCCTCACCTGCTCCCTGCCCGCCCTGGGAAGCCTGAGGGTGCCTCAGTGTCATGCTGTCAACGTCCTAAGGAAGTGATCGTTGCAGTAGAAAGTCATGGCAGTCCTCTGGGAAATGGAGACTCACATTCCCCATGGCTCAAACACAAGGTCATCTTTTGTGTCATTTATTCAGCAAAGATGAAAAATAAGTCAATTCTGAGTGTTGATCAGGATGCTATGAGGTGCCAAAGGCCAGGCCAGTCACTGCTGTACCGAGAAACACTTAGGACCGTATATGAAAGTATTTGTCATTGCCGGGCGCGGTGGCTCACGCCTGTAATCCCAGCACTTTGGGAGGCCGAGGTGGGTGGATCACCTGAGGTCGGGAGTTCGAGACCAGCCTGACCAACAGGGAGAAACCCCGTCTCTACTAAAAAAAAAATACAAAATTAGCCGGGCGTGGTGGCACATGCCTATAATCCCAGCTACTACGGAGGCTGAGGCAGGAGAATTACTTGAACCTGGGAGGCAGAGGTTGCGGTGAGCCGAGATCGTGCCATTGCACTCCAGCCTGGGCAACAAGAGTGAAACTCCGTCTCAAACAAACAAACAAAAAAAAAAGTATTTGTCCTCGGGTCCAGAAAATAATCCCAAATGCAGAAAATGTTTAAGTAAAAGGGTGCCCATTACAGCATCGTTTGTAATGAGAATCAATTGGAGATGCCCCAGATCTCTAATAAAAGAAGAAGAATGTTCAATTCCACCTGGCTAGCCATTGAAAGTAATTTTCTAAAAAAAAGTTAGGTACGGTTGCATGTGCCTGTAGTCGCAGCTACTTAGGAGGCTGAGGCTGGAGGATCACTTGAGCCCAGGAGGAGTTTGAGGCTGCAGTGAGCATGATAGTGCCTGTGAATAGTCATTGCATTCCTGCCTGGGCAACACAGCAAGGACCTGTCTCTAAAAATAATAATAATTTTGTATTGGAGTGCCTTGAAAAGGAAGTCACTGGAAAGGATAAGGAAATCTTTCACATACAGCCACTCAGACAGAGTGTTTGTGTCTCCCATGTGTTGAAATCCTCACCCCCAGGGTGATGGTATTAGGGGGTGGGGCATTTGGGAGGTGATGAGGGCATGGGGGTGGAGCTTCACGAATGGAATCAAGGTCCTCATGAAAGGTGCCCAAGGGAGCTCATTTGCCCCAACCACCACGTGAGGTCACACGAGAAGCGCTATGAACCAGGAAGCTGGCCCTTACCAGACACGGAATCTGCCCATCCCTGATCTTGGAATGACCCAAGTCCCTGGAGACTTCTAGCCTCCAGGGCTGTGAGAAATAAATTTCTGTTGTGCCTAAGCTGCCCAGGCTGTGGCATTTTGTTATGGCAGCCCAATGAACTGAGACCCAAACCTACAGAGGATGATCCCTAGGGTAGATGAAGAGAGAAAAGCAGGTGCAGCACCGCCTGTCCACGTCCACCATCGGGTAGATGAAGAGAGAAAAGCAGGTGCAGCGCCGCCTGTCCACGTCCACCATCGGGTAGATGAAGAGAGAAAAGCAGGTGCAGCG
>NC_045434.1:215609327-215618274 GCF_002776525.5 Piliocolobus tephrosceles
CACTCACTGCAAGCTCCGCCTCCCGGGTTCACGCCATTCTCCTGCCTCAGCCTCCCGTGTAGTTGGGACTACAGGCGCCAGCCACCGCGCCCGGCTAATTTTTGTATTTTTAATAGAGATGGAGTTTCACCATGTTAGCCAGGATGGTCTCAATCTCCTGACGTTGTGATCTGCCTGTCTTGGCCTCCCAAAGTGCTGGGATTACAGGCGTGAGCCACTGCACCCGGCAAAAAGCATTTATATTTTTAAAAAGAATAGTTGGGCCGGGCGCGGGGGCTCACACCTGTAATCCCAGCACTTTGGGAGGCCGAGGCGGGCAGATCACCTGAGGTCGGGAGTTCGAGACCAGCCTGACCAACGTAGAGAAACCCTGTCTCTACTGAAAATACAAAATTAGCCGGGCGTAGTGGCACATGCCTGTAATCCCAGCTACTAGGGAGGCTGAGGCAGGAGAATCGCTCGAACCTGGGAGGCAGAGGTTGTGGTGAGCCGAGATTGCACCATTGCACTCCAACCTGGGCAACAAGAGCAAAACTCTGTCTGAAAATAAAAATAAAAATAAAAATAAAAGAGTAGTTGGGCCGGTAACAGTGGCTCACGCCTGTAATCCCAGCACTTTGGGAGGCTGAGGCAGGCGGATCACCTGAGGTCAGGAGTTTGAGGCCGACATGGTAAAACCCCATCTTTACTAAAAATACAAAAATTAGCCAGGCGTGGTGGTGCACATCTTAATCCTAGCTACTCAGGAGGCGGAGGCAGGAGAATTGCCTGAATCCTGGAGGTGGAGGTTGCAGTGAACCGAGACTGTACCACTGCATTCCAGCCTGGGTGACACAGCGAGACTCCATCTCAAAAAAAAAAAAAAAAAGAATAATGATTGCAAAGAGCCAAGTCACAACAGGGGCAGATTATTTTTCCCATATTGAATGAAAAAGAATCAGAAGGTGAGAGTGTATTTAGTGGTTTTTGTCGTTGCTGTTGTTGTTGTTTGTGAGATAGAGTCTTGCTCTGTCGCTCAGGCTGGAGTGCAGTGGCGTGATCTCAGCTCACTGCAACCTCCCCATCCCGACTTCAACCGATTCTCATACCTCAGCCTCCTGAGTAGCCAGGATTACAGATGTGCACTGCCACGCCCAGGTAACTTTTGTATTTTTAGTAGAGAGGGAGTTTCACCATGTTGGCCAGGCTGGTCTCGAACTCCTGGCCTCATGTGATCTGCCCACCTTGGCCTCCCAAAGTTCTGGAATTATAGTCATGAGCCACTGTGCCTGGCCTAAAGAAGAATAGTGACTGCAAAGAATGTGTCACAACATAGGCAGATTATTTTTCCTATGTTGAATGAAAAAGAATCAGAAGGTGAGAGTGTATATTTAGTTTTTGCACAGCTATATCAGACTAACACTGCGAAACGAGCCAGGCAGACGAACAAGCGAGACAACAAAACCCACCCCGATTCTTGGGAAAAAAGCCTGGAAAGAAAGAAAGATCCCAAAATAGTAACCATGGTTATCTTTGCATGGGAGGAATGACAGTCCCCTTCTTTCCACTTTTCTGTATTTCCCAAATTTTCCTTAATGAGTATGTATGCATTTTTTCACTTTATATTATGCAAATAATGCATGCCTATTGTGAGAAAATCAGCAAAAAGGAAGAAGCAGCTGATGATCCCACCATTTAGGGAATCGCCTGCAGCAGTTGCTCTGGGCTGGGCTCTCCAAGGCTCCTCTACATCCCTGTGGTTTTGTGTTTAGGAATGCACAGTGCTAGGCGGGGCGCGGTGGCTCACGCCTGCAATCCCAGCACTTTGGGAGGCTGAGGCGGGCGGATCACGAGATCAGGAGATCGAGACCATCCTGGCTAACACAGTGAAACCCTGTCTCTACTAAAAATACAAAAAATTAGGCCAGGTACAGTGGCTCACGCCTGTAATCCCAGCACTTTGGGAGGCCGAGGTGGGCGGATCACAAGGTCAGGAGATCGAGACCATCCTGGCTAACACGGTGAAACCCCATCTCTATGAAAAATACAAAAAATTAGCTAGGAGCAGTGGCAGGTGCCTGTAATCCCAGCTACTTGGGAGGCTGAGGCAGGAGAATGGCATGAACCCAGGAGGTGGAGCTTGCAGTGAGTGGAGATCACGCCACTGCACTGCAGCCTGGGTAACAGAGTGAGACTCTGTCTCAAAAAAAAAAAAAAAATTTAGCCGGGCTTGATGGCGGGCGCTTGTAATTCCAGCTACTCGGGAGGCTGAGGCAGGAGAATGGCATGAACCCGGGAGGCGGAGCTTGCAGTGAGCCAAGATCGTGCCACTGCACTGCAGCCTGGGCAACAAAGCGAGACTCCGTCTCAAAAAAAAAAAAAAAAGAAAGAAAGAAAAGGAACGCACGGTGCCAATAAATTGCGATAAATTGGTTGCTTTCACAGTGGGGAATGAAAGCAAAGGCAGTTTTCAGGGAGCGTGTCCAGGGTGGGGCTCTCGGGGCTGGGCTGGCTGACCTGGACTGACCACTGCCTCTGTCTCCACAGGAGCGCTGTGTAGCCGCGCTGGCTCGTGTCGAGCGCACTGACTTCCTGTCTCCCATGTGCATCGGTGAGGTGGCGCACGTCAGCGCGGAGATCACCTACACCTCCAAGCACTCTGTGGAGGTGCAGGTCAACGTGATGTCCGAAAACATCCTCACAGGTACTTCTGGGAGCGACGTGGCGACTGGAGCACTAAGGACCGTGGCTATACAGCTGCTTCCCTCCTGAGGGCAGAGGACGCTCCAGGGCGTGGCCCCTTTTCCACCAATGAGACCTCCCTCACCTCCCACCACGGCCCTGGGAGCAGCTATGTCCATTGACCTGATTTTGCAGACAGGAAACAGGCACAGAGGAGTTAAGAAACGAGTCCGAGTTCAGCTACCCAGAGCGACTCAGCCCTGCTGTCCGGGTCCGGCCTGAGCACATCACCGCTGCCCGTCCTGCTGCCTGTGGCCAGCTTGTCCATGGCAGGGACTGGGCGGGGGCTGTGAGGCCGATGCGCACCATCCACCCCTCTGCTGGGCTCCTTGCCCTGCTTGCCCTCCTCAAGCATAGGGAGGTGTTGGCTCCAGAGAGGACACTGCCCGCTCCTGGGGGCCCTGGAAACCAGGCTTAGATAGAAGCTCACTGGGTGAACCTTTGCCTCTGCTTTCATCTGAATATTCTCCTCCTTGGCCATGGTAACCATGGAAACCCCCTTCCGCTTCCCACGGGGCGCTGCAGGAGAGGGCGGCTCCAGTGTTCACCAGCTCACGCTTCTTTTTATACCCAGGCTGGGGACGGGAGGTGAGGGGGAAGGCGGGCCTCTTCCCCTGCCCCTGGCCCTCTCCCTGCCACCTCCTCGGTCACCAGTCCTCCCGTGCGGAGGAGAGGCTGGGCTGGTTTCCTCCTCTTCCCAATGCCTGTTCCTCAGCAGTGGCTGCCCCGTGGAGTGCCAGTTCACAGGCATTTAAGGAGCTCGAGTCTTCTTCCCCATGACAGACCGGTAGCAAACACAGTTATGCATCTAAAACATTCTGAGGACCTCAGCAGGGTTGGTGATTAGAATGGCCGTGTCAGCCCAGCTCCAGCAGGTGGGCAGATTGAGCTGAGCAAGGGCCTGGAGTGGAAGGTGGTCTGCGTTCCCATTGCCTGTTGCTCCCTTGGCAGGCACCTCTGACATCAGAGGGACCCTGGATGCTGGTCTCAGGCCGTGGCACAGGAAGGGGTGTATGGGCACCTCCCACATCAGGAGCAGTGCCCACGACTCGGGAGAGGCTCAGGGTTGGGTGGTTCCCCGCTTTAGGGGCCTTGGGGGTTCCCTACCATCTACCGTGAGGTTGCAGCTCTTCTCCTGACTGTGCTGGGGATGGAGCCTTGGCCCCTTCCTGGAGAGGAGGGATGGCCTGCCGCGCTCTCCTGCTTCCTAGGACCTTGCTGCTTGTGAGAGCCCTGTCAGCAGCGCCCTTTGTCATTGCAGGAGTTGGTGGCTTCAAAAATGCTGGGAATGGATCTGCTTTGCAGATTTTCTGCCACGGAAGCCCCCTTTGTGGTCCATCAGAGGCCACGGCCTCAGAGGAGTCCCTGACGAGCAGTTTGTTGTTGTTGTTGTTGTTGAGATGGGGTCTTGCTCTGTTGCCCAGTCTGGAGTGCAGTGGCATGACCTCGGCTCACTGCAACCTCTGCCTCCCAGGTTCAAGCTATTCTCCTGCCTCCTAGGTTCAAGCTATTCTCCTGCTTCAGCCTCCTGAGTAGCTGGGACTACAGCGTGAGTCACCACACCTGGCTGATTTTTGTATTTTTAGTAGAGACAGGGTTTCACCACGATGGTCAGGGTGGTCTGAAACTCCTGACCTCAGTTGATCCACCCACCTCGGCCTCCCAAAGTGCTGGGATTACAGGCAGGAGCCTCCGAACCTGGCCAAGCAGTTTGGGATGATGGGGAGAGAAGCAGGGAGACCGAAAGGCATTCTTGGGCTTTCAGCATGGTTGGGACCCGCTCTCCCCACGGCAGAGAGCGACGCAGGCCACAGGTCAGGGGTATTGAACTTGAGGATCTCCCCAGATCATGAACTTCCCTTTCTTGGCCACTTCTGCTGGCCTATAATAGACATGAAACTGATCATGGATGAGCAAATGAATGAAGGAATAAGTGAATGAGCGGAGGCGACCAGGAAGAACTGGGCATCAGTGCTGAGACATTCTGGCTGATGGGGTATTGATGAGGATGACGCGATCTGACATGTTCCTGGGGATCCCTTGCTCTTTAGGGGCTAAGAGTGGGGAGAGGGGGAGAGGCTCCTGTGCAGAACCAAGGCAGGCACAAGCATGAGAGAGCAGCCTCCCCCCCAGCTCACCCACAAGGTGCTGGGAGCTTCTCAGCCTCCCTGCTGTGTCCCAGCCACCACAGCCCTCGGCCTTCTCCTCCTCTGAAGGATGGGCTCAGAGAGGAACAGAGATGCCCACCCTTCCTCCCTGGGGACATCAGGGCTGGCATTGCCCTGTCGTGCATGTGAGGCTTGGAGAAGGCAGGAGACGCTTGCCAGCACATGACGGCTTTTCCCAGTGGGGCCGGGCAGTGCCCCAGGTTCTTCCTCCCAGCTTCAGCCTTTTCCCTGTAGCAGGGGCTGGGCAGGGAGGCCTTGGAGCCCCGAGGCTGTGGCTTTTCTCGGTGTCTTGGTCAGGCCCCGGAGCCCGCTGTTCTCACTCTGTAACTGCGGGTCTCATCTCCTCCTCTGTCTCGCTCATCTCCTCGTCTGTGCTTCTGCTTCTCTGCCATCTCTCTCTGCAGTCTCTGTTGTTCTCTTGAGGCCCTTCTCTGTATCTGCCCATGTGTCCCCCCCCAAATTGAACTCATGGAGGCCCCAACACCAAGAGCAGCGCCTGGCACACGGTGGGCATGTGGGGAGCACTGGCTGAATGGGTAGTGACCTCTGAAAGACAGGGGCATTGCAGGTGGGGGCAGAGGACGCGTGCAGGAGCCCTGACCCAGAGCTCGCTGAGTCAGAAGCTGTGTGTGTGACATCCGTGTGCTGTCTCCACCCCAGGAGGTAGCGGTCCCCTGTTCTGTGTGTCCCTTCTTCCTGGGCTGTGCTGCCTTTCATGAGGCCACTGAGCGAGCACAGGCCCAGGCAGACGACCCGCAAACCTTGCCTTTGAGGCGGCTTATTTATCCCCAGAAACTGTCAAAATATTAAGCTAACTGGGATGTGATTGCTGTGAATTGCTCCAGAAAAATAGCTGGGAGCTCTTAAGATTTTAAGAGTTTTTTTTTTTTTTTTTTTTTGAGACTGAGTCTTGCTCTGTCGCCCTGGCTGGGGTGCAGTGGCACCATCTCGGCTCACTACAACCTCCGCCTCCCAGGTTCAAGTGATTCTCCTATCTCAGCCTCCTGACAGCTGGGACTACAGGCACATGTCACCACGCCCAGCTAATTTTTTTGTATTTTTAGTAGACACGGGGCTTCACCGTGTTAGCCAGGATCGTCTCGATTCTGAGCTCGTGAACTGCCTGCCTCGGCCTGCCAAAGTGCTGGGATTACAGGCGTGAGCCGCCGCAGCTGCTCGAGAGAGAGTTTTTAATACTGCCGTTGTCTTTTGATGGTTTCGTTAAATGATGGCGAAAGTACAATTAGCATGTTTGCCTCATTTGCTCCATGGTGTTCATTTAGGTCCAGAGGGCTGCTCGAGTTGTCATGGAAACCGGCCTGTCAGGCTGGCTCTAGCCGAGTTCAACAGGAAATCTTTATTCCCAAAAGCAGGTTGTCAGATTCACTCTCAGTCAAAGTGCGGTGGAAATATTTTCCCATATGATTTGCCTGTGGTTCTCAAGCACAGGGAGCCCCATGCCCTCACGGTGTGTTCTGTGGGGGGAGGAGGGGTGGGCATGGGCCTTTTCTTAATGGGCCCCCTGGGGCTTGACTTGGAGCCTGGGGCTGTGTTTATCCAGGAGGAAAAGCGCTTTGCCTTGGGAAGGCAGGTTCAGGTAACTGGTGGGAAGTGAGCTGCTCTGGGGGGTTTAGGTAGGGCCCTGGGGCTGCTCCCGTCTCCCTTTCCTCTGTTATTTCCTGCAGTTCCCTCTTCTGCCTGATAGTGAGGATCTTCCACATTGAAGAAGCCACTTTTATTTATTTTTTCATTTTAAGACAGGGCCTCGCTCTGTCGCCCAGGCTGGAGTGCAGTGGTGCAGTCTAGGCTCACTGTAATCTCCGCCTTCCGGGCTCAAGCGATCCTCCTATCTCAGTGTTGGGGACCACAGGTGCGCACCACCATGCCCAGCTAATTTTTTTGTGTTTTTGGTAGAGACGAGGCTGGTCTGGAACTCCTGAGCTCAAGTGATCCACCTGTCTCAGCCGCCTCCGAGAGTGCTGGGATTACAGGTGTGAGCCACCTACCGCTCCTGACAAAGCCACTTTTTAAAGTCATCCTTACAGATACTTCTCTGAAATGACTGGGACGTGGGAGTATGGCCCCAAGTTGCTGTGTGACCCTGGGTAAACCCCTTGATGTCTCTGGGCCTCAGGCTCCTTCTGTACAAGTGAGGGGTGTACACCAGGGATCTCTAGGCTGCTTTAGCCCCGACAGGCCACGAGCCTGTGTTTCTCAGCACGGACAGGCCTCCCTGTCCTGCAGCCCCACTTTGCTCTGTGGCTGGCTTCAGTGCCCCAAGGAGTCAGCAGCCTACAGCTCATCTCTTGGCACCCGGAAGCTTCTGGTGGAGCTTTGGATGGGCTGGCACCACACCTGAGTGTCGGGTGTGAAGGAAAGGAAGTTCCTGGGGTGGCAAAAATGGGACTTTGATGAGCTGGCTCCGCTGCTCTGTGCTTTGGGCTGTGGGGGCCCTGGCTGTCTCCCCTGCCCCTCCCCTGGGCTGTTCTGCCTGGGCACAGCCTCCACATCCTCCTGAGCCTCCGCAGCCTGCACGTCTGTGCGGGCCAAGTGTCTTTCTGGGCTTCCCCATTTGGTGGGAGTTCTTGGCAGTGCTGAGACAGGTGGATGGGATCTGCAGAAGATGTTGCTTGTCTGAGCGTCAGGACATCAAGTTCCCCAGCAAGGCGCTTTTGATTTTGACGTTTGAGGTCAGCAGCGATCAGTTGGTGGAGACTTGAGCCAGCGGGTGAAGTGGGTTCAGCCTCGTCTCCCTGGGCAGAGCGAAGGGCGTCTGCCTACAGCCAATCAGTCCTTCCCCTCTGTCTGTGAGGCTCACTGGGAGCCTTTGATGTGTTTTCGTAATCAAGCTCCCTTTCTGTCAAAACACCAGGACGAGGAGGTTGCCTGCAGTTGGTGCCCTCCAGGGTGATCCCTGTTGGGTGTTGTGGCCGACCAACTCTGGACCATCCAGGCTTAAACCACGTGGTCTGAAGTCATTTCAGCCACCCCTGAAAAGGGAAGACTGCCCCAGAGTGGTTGCATTGGGAGGGGCTGGGTCCTGAGTTCAAGCCAGTTTTGGGGGGGCATACCTTGTGATGGGGGTGGGCCCCACGCAGCCTCTCTCCATGGACTCTGGGGTCTCTTGTTCTGTTTGTCCACACTCACATGATGGCAGCACTCCCTGGCCAGGATGCTGAAAAGACCTGGGGGCCTTGGGGGTCGGGGGCCAGAGAGGTAGTACACAGTGCGGTGTGTTTCGGGTGCTGGGACCGGGGGCCGGAGCAGCATCTGCCACGTGCCTGGGTACTCACACCCCTACCCCGTCTCCTGGGCATCACTTATGTGATTTTCTTCTCTTAAGGTGCCAAAAAGCTGACCAATAAGGCCACCCTGTGGTATGTGCCCTTGTCGCTGAAGAACGTGGACAAGGTCCTCGAGGTGCCTCCTGTTGTGGTAAGGTGCCCCTTCTACTTCTCTCTTGGGGGCAGATGGCAGAGATCAGGTCATCTCGCCTGATGGTGGGAGGCTTGTTCAGCTAAGCGTCCCAAGGGAGCGACAGGTCAAAGCTGGGGCACAGGGTGCCAGGTCCGCCTGCAGGCAGTGTCCCCTCTGGGCTGGGCAGGGCATCCCTGGCTCCACAGGAGTTTCTCTCCTGCCTTCGAGGAAACACGGGTGGGGAGGAGACATGTCTGTGTGGGATCTTCTGGTGTATGTTTAATTCATGCTGGGAATGTGAGCGCAAGCTGGCCCAGAACCTGTGGACGTAAACGTCCCTCCAACCTAGGGACCTTTTTGTCACACTCCCTAACCAGAGAAAAGGCAGTGACAGGATCGTGATAGTGATGTGTCCTTCTTTCGGGAGCCAGGACCACCAGGCTGCCTGGGCCGGGCCGGCTGCTGCCCCGTAGCCCCTGCAAGCTGGTTCTGGTCTCTGCGTCTGACGCGGTGGCCGTGGAGACAGCGCTCCTCGTGTGAGCTTTGGTCTTTCTCCCTCCTTGTCCCCTGCTGGCGTCTGCCTCCTTCTCTGGGTTTCTCCCATTTCTGGCTTTGCTGTGATGGAAGCACCTTTCTTTTTT
>NC_045434.1:215618374-215654856 GCF_002776525.5 Piliocolobus tephrosceles
GGTTTCACCGTGTTAGCTGGGATGGTCTCGATCTCCTGACCTCATGATCCACCCACCTTGGCCTCCCAAAGTGTTGGGATTACAGGCATGAGCCACTGCGCCCGGTGGAAGCACCTTCCATAATACCAGTTCATTGTGTTGTCAGAGGAGTCCTGCCATGGGTGGGCCTGTGGGCGGGGCCTGTGGAAGCTGCGCATACAGATTCTTGGAGGGGAGACGTTGGGAATAAAGAAATTTAATTCATTCCCTAAAAGTACTCCCTCGCCTCCTTCTCCTGTGCCCCAAGTTCATTGGCGAGTCCAAGGACAGGTGTGACCAGCTCCTCCTGCAGCCTGATCCTGTGGTCCACAGGCCTCAGCCCCCAGGAGGAGCTCTTCTTAGAGGGAAGGAACCAGGATTCTGAGTCTCTGCAGTGTGGGCCCCGGCGGGGAGCTTTTCCTCCGGCTGAGATATATATAGAATACATTTTTAGAAATAATAAAACTGAGAACCAGATTGTCAGGAATTGGTGCCTGCTCTTTTTGCTTCCAGACCCAACAGAGATGCTGGGTGTGCCTGCTGCTGCCGGAAGCCCTGGTCCCCTCCCCAGTGTCTGCCAGGCACAGGCCACTTTGGAAGCCCTGGTCCCCTCCCCAGCGTTTGCTGGGAGCAGGCCACTTCCCGCCTGTAGGAGGCCTGGTTCTGTCTTCCCGTGGCCCCCCCGGGTGACAAGGGCTGATGGGGCCCCGGTCCCTGCTTCCACTGCCCATGTGAGACTGGGGAGGTACTCCCTGAGACGTGCTTCCTGCCATCTCTTCTCTCCTCAGCTCAGTGTCTGAGCAGGTACCCTGCCGGGGGCTCCTCAGAGGGCAGTGAAGGTCTGGGTGGGGTGTCTCCCCAGGTGGCTGTGGCTGGCTGCGGGGTCCAGCTGCTGTTTGGCCTAGGTTTTTGTTGTTGTTGTTTTTAAATCTTGGTGACAGGGGAGCCCTGTCCACATTTAACAGGAAGGGAAGGGCAGGCTGGTGGCTGTAACTTTGTTTTTTTTTTTTTTTTTTGAGACAGAGTCTCGATCTGTTACCCAGGCTGGAGTGCAGTGGTGCAATTTTGGCTCACTGCAAGCTCCGTCTCCTGGGTCCACACCATTCTCCTGCCTCAGCCTCCCCAGTAGCTGGGACTACAGGCACCCGCCACCATGCCCGGCTAATTTTTTATATTTTTAGTAGCGATGGGGTTTCACTGTGTTAGCCAGGGTGGTCTCGATCTCCTGGCCTTGTGATCCACCCACCTTGGCCTCCCAAAGTGCTGGGATTATAGGTGTGAGCCACCGTGCCTGGCCGCAGCTTTGGTTTTATGAGAGCAGGATGGCAGCATGCCAGAATCTGGCCAGCAGGCAGGGACTCAGTGTCAGGATGTGGAGTCCGAAGTCTCATGCTCCTGCCTGAGTCAGTCAGTGTCCTGGGGCTGCTGTGACCAAGTGCCACTGACTGGGTAGCTCTCAAACAATAGAAGTTGATCCTGTCACAGTTCTGGAGGCCGGAAGTCCAAAGGTGTGGGCAGGGCCCCGCGCATCCGTTGGCCCCAGGTGAGGATCCCTCCTGGTCTCTCCAGCGCCGGGTGGCTCCAGGCGTCCCTTGGCTGAGGCTGCGTCACTGAAGCTTCTGCCTCCATGTTCGCACGGCCTCTGCTTACAAAAGCATGGGTCACGGGGCTCAGGGCCTATCCCGTCCGCTGTGACCTCATTCTAACTATTTACAACTACAAAGACCCGGTTTTTGGAAGTGTTTGCATTTTGAGGTTTCGGGTGGATATACATTTTGAGGGACACTGTTCAACCCAGTGCAGCAGCCCTCGGTTCAACACCCTCCCCCGTCTCTTGTTCTTTGTGGGGCTGTTATCCTCTCTCCCTGCTTCTTGGCTGTAATGGAAGTTGTGGTCATTTTCAGGCAGTGCTAACTCGGGGGTGGTTGAAGACCTAAGGAGCAGGGGTCAGTTGGGGGCTCCTGACTGTTCTCCGCAGAATTGCAAGCACACCCACCCCCACGTTTGTTCTTTTCTCTAAGCCCTTGGCGTTCAGTGAGCTACATCACATGTAAATATTGAGACATAGCATTTAACGGATTTAATTTTCAGATGCTATCCAGTTCTGAAATCTCTCCCAGGCCCCATGCCTGGCTTTAGCATCTCATGGTGCACCTCAGGCGGGTGATACCGAGGGGCGGGTCTGGACCTGAACACAGTCGCTTTTGCTGCCTTGTCGCTTGGGATCGATGCACCGAGAGCTGTTGGGTTTTGGCCAGTGGAGGGGACGGGTAGCTTCAGACTGCCCTGGCTCCCGTCCCTTCGCCGCAGGGACAGGGCGCTTTCAGCGTGGCCCCTCTTAGCCTCGCCTCTCCTTGCCCAGTAATTAGCTCCCTCCCTCCCACATCCTGGAGGAGCTCCCGGTTGCTTTTTCATTTCCTTTGTGTAGTGGGTTTGATGAGACATAAATATCAACTTGGCCTTGTCAAGGAGTTGTTGAAACCGTTCCACGGAGCCGAGGCAGCCAGAGCTGCAGATGGGAGAGGCTGCACAGTTCTCAGCTGCAGCTGTTGCTCAGAGCTATTTGCACTGTCTTCCCCCCAACACATGCTAGGCCCACATAGTATAAACCTCCCGCTGATTTGGAATCTAGGTCTCCTGTTTTTCACTAGTGGGCCCAGCCAGAGGCTGCTTCGGAATCCCGGAAAGTGCAGCTTCCTTCCTTGGCTCCGGTGGGCATTTATGCTCATCTGCTGGTGGCCTGGCCACAGGGCTGCCTTATATTCCGTGAGCGTGCTCCTGCTGACCTTTCTACAGCCATCCCGGATTTAGGAAAATGTACATCCCTGTATCTATAGATACACAGATATATATAATATGTATACACATACAGATAGAGATGTCACATACATATGCGTGTAGCTATCTGGAACACGCATGCACACACACATGCACGCGCACACACACACGCTCTGGTTTCCTGGATGTGTGCATCTCCCTGGAGGAACCCAGCTGCTGGCCGTGTGCACAGTCGTCTAGTGCAGGACATCTTTTCTTTGTTCCACCTTCCTCCCCGGCCTGCCTGCAGCTTTCCCAGTGAGCAGGGAACCTCGGTGGCCCTGTGATGGGCCTGAGGGGCCCAGGATGACCGGAGGGGCAGCCGCAGCCCTGGACATGCTGAGTGGCCGTCGGGGGTGGATGCTTTGGTTTTTCTCAAATGTCTGAATACGTGCTCGAGCGAAGAGGTTCACAGCCTGTCTCTCAGACATTTGGGCCACGCTGTCTGCTGCTTCAGATCAGTTGGGTTTGATGAGCCCTCGGGGGTGAGAATTAGGTGCCAGCCGTTATTAAAATGTTCCAGCGGTTTTGTTCCCAGATGGAAAGGCAGCGTTGGGGAGTAGGCCTGGCTTCTCCTTGTGGCTTGTGTCCAGGACTGGGCCCCATCATTTCCCTGTGTGCCCGCCAAGCCCAGACAAATGTACTGGATGCCACAAGGATGTATTAGACCGGGGGGTGGCTCCTTTAAAAAAAAATTCCCTTTAAAAGGCATTTCTTGAGGATGCTGAAGTTCACCCACCAGTGTTGCTAGGTAGACACACAGCACAGACTGTCCTCTCACAGTCATGACTTGGCCGGTGGAACATTAGGATGTGGTTTATTTATGGAGGAAAAGGTTGAATTATCCACTGCAACTTAAAACACTCCCCACGGTTTGCTTCTTTTGAACCAACCCTTCAGCTCCCTTCCCAGCCTCTTCTGAAGATGGGTTCTCAACTGAAGATGATGGATAATTAAGCCGAGGAATGGTGAATGGTGCTCAGGCCCTGCACAGTTTTGGAGCTGAGCCATGAGCAGGAATTATCGAGATGTTTAAAACTGACTTTTGAAAGAAGGCCTAACACAGCCATCTGAAGTGAACTTGCTTAGGTCAGAGGGGCTTCAACAGGCGGCCGAGAGGGGCCCAGAGGGGCCCTGAATTCTGTGGCTTCCCCACAGGCTCAGCTGGAATGGTTGGGTGAGTGAACGGTGAGAGCGGAAGTTGAGGTTAATTAGAACAGCCAGGTGTAGTTGGCCCCCGGCCAGGCCGACAGGGAGGGAGAAGGTCCTGGGGGATGGAGCAGGCAGAGGATCTGGAACCAGCCTGGGGCCAGCACACAGGCCCTGAGAGCCCCTCTGAGGGTCCCATGGGGAGGGAGTGTGGTGCGTCCCCTCCACTGTGCACAGGAGGGCAGCGAGTGAACCGTCTGTTATATCCAAGAAATGCAATATCCCCTGTTGTGTGCTGGGACTCAGGAGCTTTGGTTTTTGTGCTGAGAGTTGGTATTTTTTATTCTATTTTATTTTTTTAGATGGAATCTCGCTCTGTCGCCCAGGCTGGAGTGCAGTAGCGCGATCTTGGCTGGCTGCAACCTCTACCTCCCGGGTTCAAGCGATTCCCTTGCCTCAGCCTCCCGAGTAGCTAAGATTACAGGTGCCCACCACCATACCTGGCTAATTTTGGTATTTTTAATAGAGACAGGGTTTCACCATGTGGCCAGGAGTCTCGAACTCCTGACCTCAAGTGATCCACCCGCCTCAGCCTTGCAAATTGCTGGGATTACAGGCGCGAGCCACCATGCCCGGCCTGTGCTGAGTCTTATATTCACATTTATTTTTAACTTCCGGGGTCAGAAACGCCTATGATCCATTCGGAGAGCCTCGGGGGGACGGTTCCATCTTTGACTGCCTGTTCTCTACTAATACACAGCCTGTTCGATTGGCCAAGGGTCAGCAGGGACACACGCAGTTCCTGCTCTGTCATGGCCCTGGGAGAGTAGGTGGGGCCTTTTTGAGGATCCCTTTATTCTGGAATGAATCCTAGGAAGGAATGGGACAGTGCAAAATGATTTTAAGTAACCTAGGATCAGTATGGTTTTAATAGTGGGCGCGGTGACTCACGCCTGTAATCCCAGCACTTTGGGTGGCTAAGGCAGTTGGATCACAAGGTCAAGAGATCAGCCTGGCCAACATGGTGAAACCCTGTCTCTGCTAAAAATACAAAAATTAGCTGAGCGTGGTGGCGGGCGCCTGTAGTCCCAGCTACTGGGGAGGCTGAGGCAGGAGAATCACTTGAACCCAGGAGGCGGAGGTTGCAGCGAGCTGAGATCGCACCACTGCACTTCAGCCTGGGACAGAGCAAGAATCCATCTCAAAAAAAAAAGAAAAAAGAAAAGAAAAATTGGGAACAAGCTAAATGCCCACATAGTCACAAAAATTACGTTAAATAGATACACAGTTGCTTTTAAGCTCTACATACAGCACCACAGAGCTTTTTATATATTTGTAGGCATAAAAGCAATTCCAGGAAGGATCTAAACCAAACATTTGACCCAGGTTCTCTGGGGAGTGGAGCCACATGGGCTTTCACTCTTTCTGTATTCTTATTACTTATATTAAGCACACACAAACAGAAAAACAGATAGTCCCAGTTACACAAGGCTGTGTGGCATAAGGGGCCTGGGGTCGTGGCTGCCTGGAGAGGGGAGGAGCCGTGTCCCGCCTGGGCCTGACCTGTCTGTGGTTTCCCGCAGTATTCCCGGCAGGAGCAGGAGGAGGAGGGCCGGAAGCGGTATGAAGCCCAGAAGCTGGAGCGCATGGAGACCAAGTGGAGGAACGGGGACATCGTCCAGCCAGTCCTCAACCCAGGTAAGAGCCACGGACACCAGCAACAGGTGCTGCTCCTCACTGGGGATGCATAGGAGGCAGGAGCTGGCTGGGCCTACGTGAGCCTCCTGTGAGGTTCCCCCAGCACTGAGCATGCTCTCCTGGAACCAGTTTCTCTGGGGTCCCCAGGGAGGGCTGTCCCCCAGCCCTGCCCTGAGCCGTGTAGACTCCTCCAGTCACACAGCTGGAAGGCGACCTGAGCGACTCAGCCAGTCCCAGGAGGGCACTGTGCGTGGGGCCTCCATTGCCAGGCAGGCGGCGTGCACCTGTTCATGAGGAATTTTATTTTTGTTGTATCTTTTCCTTTTGTTCGCTCAGTGGCTTGTTCTTTTTTTTTTTTTTCTTTTTCCTTTTTTTTTTTTTTTTTTTGAGTTGGAGTCTCGCTGTGTCACACAAGCTGGAGTGCAGTGGCACAATCTCGGCTCATTGTAGCCTCCGCCTCCTGGGTTCAAGCGATTCTCCTGACTCAGCCTCCCAAGTAGCTGGTATTACAATTACAGGCATATGCCACCGTGCCCGACTAATTTTTGTATTTTTAGTAGAGATGGGGTTTCACCAAGTTGACCAGGCTGGTCTCTAACTCCTGATCTCAAGTGATGAGCCTGCCTTGGCCTCCCAAAGTGCTGGGATGACAGGTGTGAACCACCACACCTGGCCAAGTGGCTTGTTCTTGATGGGATTTCCAACTCATCCAAAAAAGAAAAAAATGGCAGCAGCTGTTCAAGTGCCACTTCTTCCCGGCCACTTCAGACATTGATTGGAGGAGTGGCTCTGCCAGGCAGGCCCTGGGGTCTGTAGCAGGCCCAGCTTCCCTGTGGTGTTGGTCCCTTCTGCCATCCATCCTTTTGCTCTCATGTCACGGCGCTCTGGCTTTAACAAAATGTTCATCCAAAATCTAAACGAAGGCACGATGATATGTTTTGCCTCAAGCAAGGACTTTCTACCCAGAGAAATCCCCGAGTTCCTAGAAACAATTCAGGGCAGGGGCCTAGGGGAGCGTCTGTCCCCCTAGGAACAGGGTGAGCCCTGGGGGGCAGGCAACGAGCATTCCTCCTCTCCCTACTGCACACATGGCGGTCACGTTCTAATAGTGGCAGGAGAATTCCCTGTAGGATGCGCTGTGTGCTTCTCTGCCTCCCCGCAGTGGCCTGGGCTCGTGGCACATTCGTGCTCTGTGCTGAGTTCCACAGCCGTCCTCATGCGGGACTGCAGTCTGGGGAGGGTTTGCTGCCCCCACCATGCCTTGGGAGACCCTGGCCATGGTGAGTGTTTCAACTTCTGACTCAGCTTTCTCTGTTTTGCCTCCACCCTCAACAGCGGTGGAGGACCTGCCTCAAGTAATCCTTTTCCCCTTGTATATACCTGTGATGTGGGCTCCACTCTGGGATCCACCTGCTCCTATCCCTGCCGAGAGGCGCCCTGGCACCTGCTAACCCAGACTCGGGGCATTGTTATGGCCGCTTACCTCCCTTGCTTAGTCCACATAAGCACCAAGGGGGACTGATGAAAATCCAGTGGGCGCACAGATTAGAGCATAGCTTTCCGGGCTTGGCTGCTGGCGTGCAGCAGGCGTGTGCTTGTTTTCTGGGTGGGTCAACTTGAGGCTTGAACAGCAGTTTGTGTGTCTTTAGTCTCACATTTGTGTCTGTGATCCAGTCTGTGCTCCAGCCTCAACTTGCCAAAAGCGGACTGGTTGTCACCTTAGGCCAGTGGGACTGGGTAGGTCGGTTTCTTTCCTGTTGGGGAAGCCACTGTAGGTTTCTTCTGTTTTCACGTCTGCTTTTTAACAAACACAGAAAAGAAAAGAAAAGAGAAAGGAAGGTGAAAGGAAGGGAGAAAGAAAGAAAAAAATGAATCCATCGGTATTAATAGAAAGCATGGTGCTGCTTTGATGAAATCCCAGTGAAGATATATCTTTTTTTTTTTTTTTTTTGAGACAGAATCTCGCTCTGTCGCCCAAGCTGGAGTACAGTGGCGTGATCTCAGCTCATGGCAAGCTCCGCCTCCCAGGTTCACACCATTCTCCCGCCTCAGCCTCCCGAGTAGCTGGGACTACAGGCGCCCACCACCACGCCCGGCTAATTTTTTGTATTTTTAGTAGAGACGGGTTTTCACCATGTTAGCCAGGATGGTCTCAATCTCCTGACCTTGTGATCTACCCGCCTCGGCCTCCTAAAGTGCTGGGATTACAGGTGTGAGCCACCACGCCCAGCCAAGATATCTTTTAAAAATAAAATGTAAATAGACAGTGAGTTTATTAACACAGCAATACACCAGACAGGCCTGGAGGCACGTGCTGGGGCAGACAGTGCCCAGGCTGTGCTTTTGGGAGGGCAGCCCAGCAGTCAGGTCAGACACAGGCCCCAAGGAATGTGATGGGATGGAAGCAAGGGGAGGTGTCTTAGGAAAGGCACCAACACAGCGCCCAGGCCCAGAAGATATGTCCACATTCAAATCCCTAGAGCCTGTGAATGGGACCTTATATGGAAAATGGGTCTTTGCAGATATGGTTAAATTAAGGATCTTGAGATGAGATCATCTGGGTTACGCAGGTGGGCCCCAGATCCAGTGATCAGTGCCCTTGTAAGAGACAAGAAGAGGCTATGTCCTGCCTAACACAAAGGGGTCATGGAGGAGAGGGTTGGGTGGAACACGGAGGCTGCCTGGGCCTACCTTTTCATGAGTGATTTCTGGAGAGAGCTTGGGGTGGGTGCCAGACCCTGGGGGGAGTGGGTAGCGCTGCTGGGCTCACTGTGGCTTTGAGAAGCCCAGCCTTTAACTGACCCTCAGAGACACTAAAATTACTCGAGGTTTTCAATCAGTTTAAATTCCTTTACTTGTGGGATTCTCTTCTGTTCGCCGGCCTCCGATTGACTGTAAATCTACACACGATATTTTTCAGAATGTGTTGTTCACTATCACAATGGGCCTCCTAAATCTCAAGATTTCCTGATTTGTGTGTGCTTTTATTTTTACTTTTTTGTTTTATAAAAATGCATCTTTCTCAGATGATTGGATTAGAGATGGTTTTTAAACGTTTCATAGGAAGTCCTGTGTCCATTCTTTCTTGAGCATTTCTGAACATCTGCATCTTTGACTCCAGTTTCCTAGTAGAGCCGGCATCTCTGTGGCAGGGCTGCCCTGTGCCCTCGGGAGCCCAGGGATGGGCTCATCTGAGACCAGCCTGGTCTCCTGTGTGGTGGCTTAGCCTGAGTTGGGTTTGGCTGGGGTGTCCGGGTCAGTGGGGAGCAGCAGCTCGGGGAGAAGAGTGTGCATATGTGCTTGGCACTTGGCACTGGGGTCTGTCTTTTTTTTTTTTTTTTTTTTGAGACGGAGTCTCGCTCTGTCGCCCAGGCTGGAGTGCAGTAGCCGGATCTCAGCTCACTGCAAGCTCCGCCTCCCGAGCTTACACCATTCCCCTGCCTCAGCCTCCCGAGTAGCTGGGACTACAGGTACCCGCCACCTTGCCCGGCTAGTTTTTTGTATTTTTTTTTTAGTAGAGATGGGGTTTCACCGTGTTAGCCAGGATGGTCTCGATCTCCTGACCTCGTGATCCGCCCGTCTCGGCCTCCCAAAGTGCTGGGATTACAGGCTTGAGCCACCGCGCCCGGCCGGCACTGGGGTCTTTCTAACAGGTGTGACACAAGCTGTCCCATCCTGTGGAAGGACCCTCCCTCTCTGCCCTGGAGAGGCCGTCTTGGCCTTTGACTTGCCTCCTCCCAGCCCCCGTCCATCCCACATCCCAGACCTCATCCTAGAGCCAGAGTGCAGACTGTTACCTAGCAACCTCCACAGGGGCGGCCTCGTCTTTCAGGTATCTCAGAGTCTGAGAGTTCCTTAAAAACCCTTTGTCTAATATATACACCTATAATTTGTCCATATAAAATTTTTTTTTTTTTTTTTGAGACAGAGTCTCACTCTGTTACCCAGGCTGGAGTGCAGTGGTGCGGTCTCGGCTCACTGCAACCTCCACCTCCCGGGTTCAAGCGATTCTGGTGCCTCAGCCTCCCGAGTAGCTGAGATTACGAGCATGTGCCACCACACCCAGCTAATTTTTGTATTTTTTGTAGAGAAAGGGTTTTGCCATCATGACCAAGCTGGTCTCGAACTCCTGGCCTCAGGCGATCCGCCTGCCTCAGCCTCCCAGAGTGTTGGGATTACAGGCGTGAGCCACCATGCCTGTCCAGAAGTCAGACCTTTCTCAACACTGCTTTTTCTCACCGGATAAAGATAAAACCCACACAGGATCTCCTGGGCAGACACCCGTGTAAACTAGCCTGGCGTGCATACCCACTCTCTGCCCCCAAGGCCTTCTGGTCAGGGCCAAGACCTCATCTGTTTCCTGCCCAGGACAGCTGGCACTCAGAAAGGTAGCTCATTCCTACCTAACAAGCCCCAGGCTGTTGAACACGCCAGCCCACTGGGCCACAAAATGACTGGGACTCATTTCAGGTGAAGACAGGTCCTTTCTAGGTCTGGCCTTAGGCAAGTAGTATTTCTCAGCAGCCAAAAAAGCTGGTGGGATGAAGGGTGGTCCTGACCCAGAAGTTGATACCTAGGGTCTCATAAGTGTCCAATGTCATTTCTTTTCTTTTCCTTCTCTTCTCTTTTCTTTTGAGACAGAGTTTTGCTCTTGTTGCCCAGGTTGGAGTGGAATGGCACAATCTCAGCTCACTGCAAACTTCACCTCCCTGGTTCAAGTGATTCTCCTGCCTCAGCCTCCCAAGTAGCTGAGATTACAGACACCTGCCACCACGCCTGGCTAATTTTTGTATTTTTAGTAGAGAGGGGTTTCGCCATGTTGGCCAGGCTGGTCTCAAACTCCTGACCTCAGGTGATCCACCCCCCTCAGCCTCCCAAAGTGCTGGGATTATAGGCATGAGTCACTGCGTCCAGCCCCAGTGTCATTTCCAAGGCTTTGATGTGCCTGTGGGTCATGGTTGCTAAATTGTGTCACCACAAATCCTATGTTGAGGTCCTGACCCTGAGTGCCTCAGAATGTCACTGAATGTAAAGAAAGGGTCTTTAAAGAAGTAATTAAGTTAAAATAAGGTCATTAGGATAGGCTGGTGTCTTTACAAGAAGAGGAGGTTAGGACAGACACACACAGAGGAACAGCCCTATGAGGACACGGGGGAAGGCGGCATCTACAAGCCCAGCAGAGAGGCCTCAGGAAGAGCCAGCCTGCTGATACCTTGACCTGGGACTTGCAGCCTCCAGGGCTGAGACGAACTTCTGCTGTTTAAGGCCCCAGTGTTTGGTGGCCAGTCTTTTACAGCAGTGCCAGCACAAGGTACTCCACACACAGAATTTCAAACTGGCTCCCCTGCCTTCTCTCCTGGTCACCGTTAGCTGCCATGTGGGTTTCCTCATTCCTGCCCTGGACTTGCCCTCATGCCAGGGTGTGTGGGAGAAGTGGCCTGTCATGGAGTCAGAAGCAGAGTAGAGGAACCCTTCCCAAGAAGCCACATTCTGGGGACCCTCCCACCCAGCCCACCCTCCTGAATATGGGTCAAGAGGTCCTTGCATCTGGGCCCCTCCGGGAGCTGGCGTGCAGGGGCGCCATCTCAAAGCCAGCCAACAGACTCCTCCAAGCGCCCAGGCTCCTGGGAAGGAGGCCCTGGGGGCCCTGACGTCCCTGCATCTCAGCCAGTTCCCACCACCTGTGGCTTGGCCCAAGGGAGGGGATGCCTGTTCTCCCACCTGCCGCTTCAGCGTGGACCTGCCAGGATCTAGGGGTGTCCAGAATCAGCCTGCAATTGCCGAGGGCACCTTGGGCCTCAGGGCAGTTTAGCACACCCTGAAACCCGTGATACCACGAGGCTCTGAGAAGAGGCCAGAAACGGGCGGCATGAAAGGACTGGAAAAGCCTATTGTTTATTGACCTGGGAACAGAAGGAGACTGAAATCAAAAGCCCATTAAGACTCAGCCTTGGCCGGGTGCAGTGGCTCACGCCTGTAACCCCAGCACTTTGGGAGGCCGAGGTGGGCGCAATACAAGATCAGGAGATTAAGACCAAGGTGAAAACCCGTCTCTACTAAAAATATGAATAATTAACCGGGCACAATGGTGAGTGCCTGTAGTCCCAGCTACTCAGGAGGCTGAGGCAGGAGAATGGCATGAACCCGGGAGGCGGAGCTTGCAGTGAGCCGAGATTGCGCCACTGCACTCCAGCCTGGGCAACAGAGCGAGATTCCGTCTCAAAAAAAAAAAAAAAAGACTCAGCCTTGTGTCGAAAATCAGATTAAAGTGTGGTTTACCCACCAACGTGTGTCTTGAGAGAGTGAGAAAGGCAGTGGAGTGGGATGGAAAAGTAACAAAATATACCAGGTTTGAGCATGACACTTGGAAAGAATGTTGGGTGTGGTTCCTGTCGCATGGAACTGACTAGAGACAGACAGATCAGATGCCTACTAAGTTTACGAGGAAACTGAATTTGCCAGTCAAAAAGCTTTTGACTGTTCAAACTTTAAAGTAACCTCCCCAAACCTAGATGAGCAGGAGGTAGGCCGTGGGCCCTATTTCCCAGTGCCTGCCTGAATGAGGCCATGGTGGATAACGAACAGGGAAGAACCTTCCAGGAGGCTGAACCAAGGACCATGTAGTTCCTCCCCAAGAGTGGAATCAGGGTCTAACCAAAGACCCTTCTCCATGGCCATAGTTTAGACCCTAGTGAGAGTCATCTCTGCTTGGGCCAGGGGCTCCTGGGTAGCTCCTGTGTTCTGTTCTTTGCTGAATGAGCGTGCTCTTCTGCTGCTGTATAAAGGGTGCAGGTGCAGGTAACTCATCTTCTTAGTTCATTGGCTGCAGGAACATGAAAAATTGCATCTAAACACGATGGAGAAGACGGCATACATGTGACCAGCCGCTGCGCTCTGAGGTGAGCTCAGAGGCTGGATCGGGTTTCAGGGGGTCGTCCTTAAGGGTGAGGTGCTCTACGTGTGCAAAGAATACAGCAGGGATCTGGTGACTGGAGGGGTAGAACCAAACAGAGATGACCAAGCCTGTCTCCACACACAGCAGGGCCACGTGGCCCTGCCTCCTCTGCAGCAGGTGTGACAATACCACTCACGTCTAGAGTGTGAGCAGAGTGAAATGCTGCTTCCAGGCCTGACCCATGGAAACCTCAGGTGTGTGAACCTCCCCCCACTCTGTCCCCTTCCAAGGTAACCTTCAAAGCTACCCATTAAGGGTAATGGAGCTACCGGACCAGAGGGGCCTGAATCCCCACATCTTCACCGTTTGGATGAAATCTACCCCACTAGGAAAGCCTGATTTGGACTTTACCTAAGCAAGAAATCAGCCTCACTGTGTGACCCACTAGGGTTTGAGGGTTTATCTGCTGCAGCAGTGACTATGATCTTGACTGACACAGCGCCTCATCTGTGAACCTGCAGTTTCAAAATGATATGAGGAGCCGGAACCAGGCGCCCAGGACAGCAGTGGGCGAGGTTTACATAGCCCTAAACACGAAACTCTCCTTTTCGGATCCCGTCCTGTGTGACAAGCCATTTACAGGGCTTCGTGTGTGTTAGGTGTTTACGTCATCTTCACAACCCGATAGTTTCACTTTCACCATCTCGGTTCCAGCTGAGGAAATTGAGGCACAGGGAGGTTAAGTTCCCACGAAGGCAGCAGAACTGGGATTGAAACCCAGGCAGTCCAACTCCAGAACCTCCCTTCCTCCCCCATCCTCTCTTGCTTCCCCCATGCCCTCAGCCCCCAAACTACTGCTTACGGGAGCAGGACTATGGGCCTGGCCAGAGGGCCAGCGACATCGAGTGGAAGGAGCTTCAGACCCAGGGCCGAGCCCCTGGCCTGGCCATGTTCACCAGCCCTTGCACCCTTGTGGATGGCTCAGGGCGGATCTTCCTGGGGCTTGGCCAGAGCACTTCCTGACCCCAGAAGGGTGGATCCCAACCCAGAAGCCAGGGGCTAGGTGACCTGCCAAGACCCCATCTGCACTGGAAGGGCTGTACCAGGCTTGGAAGTGAATACTGTTTTCAGCCCAAGGGCCAGGGATGAGGCAGCCATTCGAACTTGTCCGAGGCAGGGCTAATTTTGTCATAAACCCTAAAAATGGACAGCCATATGGCCACATGGTCCCTCCACGGTCAGAGCTGGACAGCTGACAGCTATGAATCCAAAGAGCTCACGATAATTCCATTTTCTCTTGTTAGACAGAGAAAACAATAAGGATAACTGGCTTTTAAAAAAATTATATATTGGGCTGGGCGCAGTGGCTCACGCCTGTAATCCTAACACTTTGGGAGGCTGAGGCGGGCGGATCACTTGAGGTCAGGAGTTCGAGACCAGCCTGGCCAACGTGGTGAAACCCTGTCTCTACTAAAAATACAAAAACTAGCTGGGCGTGGTGGCGGGTGCCTGTAATCCCAGCTACTCGGGAGGCTGAGGCATGAGAATTGTTTGGACCCAGGAGACGGAGGCTTCAGTGAGCTGAGATTGTGCCACTGCACTTCAGCCTAGTCGATAGAGCGAGGCTTTGTCTCAAGAAAAAAGAAAGGTCTATCTTCTAGAGACTGGACGTTATATTTCATCTGCTTTTTTTCATAAGTGCAGCTTCTTTTTTTTTTTTTTTGGAGACAGAGTCTGGCTCTGTTGCCCAGGCTGGAGCGCAGTGGCCGGATCTCAGCTCACTGCAAGCTCCACCTCCCGGGTTCACGCCATTCTCCTGCCTCAGCCTCCTGAGTAGCTGGGACTACAGGCGCCCGCCACCTCGCCTGGCTAGTTTTTTGTATTTTTTTAGTAGAGACGGGGTTTCACCGTGTTAGCCAGGATGGTCTCGATCTCCTGACCTAGTGATCCGCCCGTCTCGGCCTCCCAAAGTGCTGGGATTACAGGCGTGAGCCACCGCGCCCGGCTCAAGTGCAGCTTCTTAAAGATATTTCAGGAGCAGTGCAGTGTTGGGTGACTGAAGCTCCTCCAAGGTATTTGGGGCTCTTGCAAGAGTGAGGTGATAGAGTAGTGAATGGGGTTGGGGGCTGGCCGGAGGGAAGAGCTTGTACCCTGGGGAGCTATATGTTCTCAGGCTGGTGGAGTAAATTACAGCAACACTGTGGCACTTATTGTAGGAAATGCAAGTCAGATGGTTAACTAGAGCCCGGTAGAGGGTCACACGGAGCCCTGGGACTCACAGCTTTGAGGTGTTTCGTGGCTACCCCTGGGCAGGGCCTTGCAGGGCGCTGATGGCCCCAGAGAGTCTCGTCATGACCTACTAACAGAATGGGTCATGAATCCTTGAAAACCTCTCCTTTACCAACTGTAGCCTGTTTGGAGACCATGGTTTTCCTTAAGAGAAATCATAGCCGAACTGCCTTTGGACGCCTTCGCTGACTATGCAGACCTCAGGGTGGTTTCGGCATTGTCAGACCATTCAGCTGTGGGAATCAGTCTACCCCATAACTAATCTCTTTCCTTTGCAATTCCAGAGCCGAACACTGTCAGCTACAGCCAGTCCAGCTTGATCCACCTGGTGGGGCCTTCAGACTGCACCCTGCACGGCTTTGTGCACGGAGGTAAGAAAGAAGCGCCCTGGTCACTCCATTCCTGTCCCTTGACTCGTTGTTGTTGCTCCTCTGGGAGCCATGCTGCTGTCTGATACAGTTGAGGCTCTTGTGTTTGGTGAAGTATAAATTTAAATTTTCAAGAAGTTGCACAGTAGTCCAGGCGCAGTGGCACATGGCTGTAATCCCAGCACTTCGGGAGATGGAGGCAGGAGGATTGCCTGAGCTTAGGAGTTCAAGACCAGCCTGGGCAACACAGGGAGACCCCTGTCTCTACAAAAAAATAAATAATAAGCCAGGTGGTGGCCTGCGCCTATGATCCCAGCTACTGGGAGGCTGAGGTGGGAGGATCGCTTGAGCCCAGCAGGTCGAAGCTGCAGTGAGCCGTGATCGTGCCACCACACTTCAGCCTGGGCAACAGAACGAGACCCTATCTCAAAAAAAAAAAAGGTTGAATGATAAATCACAGAAATATGCTGGCGGGCGGGGTGCAGTAGCTCACGCCTGTAATCCCAGCACTTTGGGAGATCGAGGTGGATGGATCACCTGAGGTCAGGAGTTCGAGGCCAGCCTGGCCAACATGGCAAAACCCCATCTCTACTAGAAATACAAAAATTAGCCAGGCGTGGTGGCGTGTGCCTGTAATCCCAGCTATTCAGGAGGCTGAGGCAGGAGAATCACCTGAACCTGGGAGGCGGAGGTTGCAGTGAGCCGAGATCACACCACTGCACTCCACCCTGAGCGACAGAGTGAGACGCTGTCTCAAAAAAAACAAAAAAAAGAAAGAAAGATGCTGGCGCCTGTTTTTCAAATTGGTGATAACAGTTAAATGGATGACTGCGTCCCTGGGGAGGGTCACATGCAGCCCCGGGATCTTCTAGTTGTGAGATGTTTAATGCCTGCTGAGGGTCAGGTCAGGGCCTTGCCAGGGCACTGATGTCCCCAGAGACTAGCATTGTGACTCACTGGCAGTGACTCGTTAATAATGTATTTCCTCTAATGTTTGCATTTATTTTTTCCCAGTAAGTGCAGATCTCTTCTCAAGCAACACAGGCCTTAAAGTTCCTCGCTCAGCTTCCCAGAGTTTGGGAAACATAGCTGGAGCGCAAGAGGATTTAGCTCTAGGTTCACAGACGAACACTTTTTACTTTAATAATGTGTAGTTATTTTTCATGATTTAAAGAAAATGTTGATGGCATATCAAACCCATAATTTCATGGCTACTGTAATTTTGAAGAAGACCAAAGTGAACTTTTAAAAACAAGTCGGTTGAAGAAAAGCATCAAGGATATAAGATCATAGTGAAGTGGTATCAGTGAGAGCAGAAGTTGTGAAGGTGCTGTGTGGTTAATGAAGGTTGGGCGCAGCTGTTCTGGTTGTACTGCGCTGTTCATCTGTCCTGAGGCACAACAGGCACTTTTGCACAATGCTGTCATTTCTTTTTTTTTTTTTTTTTCTGGAGACGGAGTCTCGCTCTGTCGCCCAGGCTGGAGGGCAGTGGTGCAATCTCGGCTCACTGCAAGCTCCACCTCCTGGGTTCACGCCATTCTCCTGCCTCAGCCTCCCGGGTAGCTGGGACTACAGGTGGCCGCCACCATGCCTGGCTAATTTTTTGTATTTTTGGTAGAGACAGGGTTTCACCGTGTTAACCAGGATGGTCTTGATCTCCTGACTTTGTGATCCACCCACCTCAGCCTCCCAAAGTGCTGGGATTACAGGCGTGAGCCACCACGCCCGGCCAATGCTGTCATTTCTAATTGCCTGGAACACCAAGTTCCCCTTTCTTCTCCACTCAGAAAATTCCTATTTATCCTTCAAAACCCAGCTCAAATGGCACCACTCTCTGCTGGCTTACATTGATATTTCTACCAGGGACACCTCAGGAGCAGGGACTGGATCGTATTATTTGTGTTGGCTCCAGCACCCACAGAGAGTCAAAGGGGTACCTTGCAGATACTTATTCCATGAATGAGAGGCACCAATCGCTTTTAGTTTCGGGCAGTGGGTCCTGGGCCTATGTGATGCAGTCTCGCTCTGTTGCCCAGGCTAGAGTTCAGTGACATGATCTGATCTTGTCTCACTTTATCCTGCGCCTCCCGGGTTCAAGAGATTCTCCCGCGATTACAGGCGCGTGCCACCACACTCGGCTAATTTTTGCATTTTAAGCAGAGACAGGGTTTTACTATGTTGGCCAGGCTGGTCTCAAACTACTGACCTCAAGTGATCCACCCACCTCAGCCTCCCAAAGTGCTGGGATCACAGGCGTGAGCCACCACGTCCAGCCCTGATGTCAGATATGTTTCCAAAGTTTGTTTCTTTTTTAAACTAATCCCCTTTTGTGTTTCTTTTTCCTATTTCATGATTGTTTTCCTCTTCCCACTCAGCAGTGGCTGCACTGCTTTTAAATCTGATTAACCATGGTCTTACCAAGGGAAGCACCGCTGTATAACAAGCACTTCTAGGCCTATGAGCATTGTGACAATCTGAGTATCTCGCTGCTCCGAGAACAGCTGTCGCCTCAGAGGCATTTCCTGTTTCCCCTCCTTATTGCCCCCATGTCTCTGTCCTCCCTCGAATTCCAGGGTGGGCAGCAGCTCCCTCTTCTGAGCCTGGCCATCCCAAGTCCAGACTTCTGCCACTTCCGAGTATTGTGTTTGAGCCTCACACAGCTCCATTCTGCCTGGAATTTGTGAAACTCTGTGCCACCAGTTTTGTTTATTTTGTCAACATGTTAGACGTTCTTCGCTAAATGGGGCATTTCCGTCGTCACTGTCTACTTGGTGAAAAGTCCATACCCTTAAGCCCAGTCTTTCTTTATGTTCTGAAAGGCCTCAGTGAGATGCCAGGAGTGGGAGAAATCACTGGAAAAGCCCCTTGGAAGTCTGCAGCATGTTATGTTCATTCACGGTATCTAAGCTGCTTCACTGATACAGGCACATGTTAAGATGTATGTTAAGAAGTGTTTACAAGCTGGGTGCGGTGGCTCACGCCTGTAATCCCAACAGATTGAGAGGCCAAGGTGAGCGCATCGTGAGGTCAGGAGATCGAGACCATCCTGGCTAACACAGTGAAACTCCGTCTCTACTAAAAATACACAAAATTAGCCGGGCGTGGTGGCGGGCGCCTGTAGTCCCAGCTACTCGGAAGGCTGAGGCAGGAGAATGGCATGAACTCAGGAGGTGGAGGTTGCAGCGAGCCGAGTTTGCGCCACTGCACTCCAGCCTGGGCGACAGAGCGAGACTCCATCTCAAAAAAAAAAAAAAATGTTTACAATGGCTTTACAACACTTAATGCCTATTTTAGTAGGGATTTTGTCCCCACGATTTGTAAAAATCTGTCTAATAATTTTACCAAGCTTAACCTTCTCTCATAGGGCCTGGTAACTCACCAGGAGCGAATGAATAAAATAAACACCATGTTGAAAACACGAACTGTGAGTTTATTGATTTTCCTGTAGAGTACTATTGGCAAGAATGGCATCTAAAATCATTTGAATCAAAATCTTCACTAAACTGTAACTCACTAGATGCCAGTTGCAGAAGAAAATGTTGAAATGGATGCCAATTTGGCCTTTATTCTGTAATTTTAGACTGTGCATGTGTCTTTGAACAGCTGCGCCAGAGTCCCGTTTTCTGTGATTTCCACACACTGGCTAGCCTTGGTCTTGAGGACTTTACACACAGGTCTGGGTGGTGATAAACTCGTGAAGGGTATCTTGGAAAGGGAGGAGCTGTTCTGGCTGGAATCACAGGTAGAATGAAGTGCTCCCACCAGACACTAGCTCACTGCTGCTTTCCTGGTTGCAGGGACAGAACCTCGTGTCTTTAGGTAGGGGAACAGAAAAGATCTGGGGAGTGAGCCCGAGGGTGTGGAGGGTCATATCCTGTGTGGGAGGAGGGTTGGTGCGGTCTCTGCCATTCTGGGTTGAAGGGCTCGTGGAGGGTGTGGAGCACGGTCATCGTCCCATGCAGGAGGAGGGTTGGTGGTGTGTGTGCAGTTCTGGGCTGAAGGGCATGTGAAGAGGGCAAGCCTGGCTTTTGGTTTCTGTCTTCCCTGAGTCCTGAGTGAGTCACTCCACGGTCCCCCACCCTCCTCCGTAGAGTGCTCGGGGTCAGCCCAGAAAAGACCAGTTTCCTCCCTGTTCTCCCCTCCCCTCCCGCCACATTTGGTTGTACAGACTGAAGGGGTGACCCAGCAGATATCTGTGGGGGTTCAGACCTTGGGAGAAGGAAGTTCTTGGGGGTCAGCCAGTAGCCCTGTTCAAGGCGGACGGTAGAGGAGTCTTGAGCATGCATTCTTCACTTCTCAACTTTTGGAAACCTTGGCCTTTTCCTTGGTACTTTATTTTTTATTTTTAAATTAATTCTTTTAAAGTTCAGTATTATGTGGAAACGATCCGGAGGGCTTGTGGGTCTCTCTTCCTCCCATTGCTCCTGCCGGGGTAGCTGCTGTTTCTGGTTCAGGACTCTGCTTCCTAAGCATGAGGTTCTGTTGCTGTCTCTTGATGTGTAAGTTTCAGATGTGTGAGTCCCATCCCTGCTCATCAGGCCGGGTACTGCGATTGCTTTCCCTAAAACTGTGTTACCGCAATAGCCACCGGTGGCTTTGTGCCCTTCAGCCGCTCCGTAAGATGCTCTCGGTACAGTCTGCCTGCCACGGAACTGTTCCCTGCCATGTTCCCTGGAGGGCTCCGCCTTCAGTCCTCCTCCTTCCATGCCTGCTCTAAACTGCTCTCCTGAAACGGCCTTTGCCACTTGCCTGGGTTGGATGCCAGGATTCATGGATCTTCAGTTTTCCTCTTTGCTGGTTTTGGTGGAACATGTCCTCCAGTGACTTCCCAAGAAAGGCAATATATTAACTGGAATAAAGGCTCAGCTGCTGAATAAAGGCTCAGCTGTCACCCAAACAACTTGGCTTCAACAAGAGAGAAGACTTTTTCTTTTTTTTAACCTAACAATGCAGCTGTGAGCGATCCAGAGCCAACAGGCAGCCCCGTGGTGCTGGGGACCCAGGCTTCTGCCGCCCTGTGGCTCCGCCAGCCCTGGGGTACCCTCTTGGTGAGCCACATGTTGCCTGTCTCTTGATCAGCATCCAGCCCCAAAGGGGTGGACGGCATGTTGGAAACTGCACCCTCCCTTTGGCCACAGTGTCCTCGTGGGACCCCATCTGTGGGTGGGTGAGTGCCGCTGGTCGGATGCGTCTGTTAGACATTGGAGTGACTAGTGACGGAAGGGATAGTCTCTGTCATGGGGCCTAGAGGGTCATCTTCCCGAGCTTTCGATGTCTGAAACGACTTCTGGCTGAGCAGGGCGTTCTAGGGCAAGCGTTCCTTACAGGGCTTGGAAGGCTTTGTTCCATGTCTTCTGGCTTCTGAGGTTTCTGCTGGAAAATCCAGGGACTATAGATTTTCCCTCCACTTTCTGGCCACAACCTCTACCTGTCTGCTGTCCTGATCTCCCCTGCCCATTCCAGCCTTCAGCCCTTGGCCTATCCTTGATCTTCCAGGGACTTTTTGTTATGAGCCCGTTTATCTGGATAGCAAATCACGTGGTTTGCAGTTTCTGGGTGTTTTTTCTAAGTGAAGTAACATCCTTTTCCACCTCTGGCTCACTGGGGTCACCCCAAGTGTTTGGTAGGTTGGAAGGGGCCCAAGAACTTGCACTGCCCCCTTGCTCCTTGGGATGCTGAGGCTGCTGGTCTGGAGTCCCCACCAGGTTGTGCCATGTCCCTCTCCATCTCTGCGCTCAGGCCACCCTTCCTGGGCAGTTTTGGCAGGTGGGCTCACCTCTTATGTAATTAAAAGTTTGAATTCCATCCATGGACAGCTTTTAAAAATTTTTTTGTGGGTACATAGTAGGTGTATATATTTATGGGATACATGAGATGGTTTGATACAGGCACACAATATGAAACTAGTACGCTGACCAGGCACGGTGGCTCACACCTGTAATCCCAGCACTTTGGGAGGCCAGGCTGGGCAGATCAGTTGAGGTCAGGAGTTCAAGACCAGCCTGGCCAACATGGTAAAACCCTGTCTCTACTAAAAATACAAGCTGGGTGTGGTGGGCATGCCTGTAATCCCAACTACTTGGGAGGCAGAGGCAGGAGAATCACTTGTGCCCAGGAGGCCGAGGTTACAGTGAGGTAAGATCATGCCACTCCAATCCAGCCAGCCTGGGTGACAAAGCGAGACTCTGTGAAAGAAAGGAAAGGGAGGGGAGGGGAGGGGAGGGGAGAGGCACATCATGGAGAATGGGGTATCCATTTCTTCAAGCATTTATCTTTTGTGTTACAAACAATCCACTTATACTCTTTTAGTTATTTTGAAATGTATAATTAAGTTATTATTGACTATGGTCACCTGTTGTGCTATCAAATAGTAGGGCTTATTCATTCTTTCAATTTTTTAATTAACCATCTCCCCTGGCTCCTGCCAACCACCCATCCTGTAGTCAGCTTTGGAGCCTTCCCCTCTGTCTCAGGCTCCTTCCCGGGCCACCAGCTCTACCGAGGGAGATGCAGCCTCCTTTTGCTTAGAGCCAGCCCTTCCTCCCTATCCTGCCCTCTTCTCGCTTCTCTGTCAGATCCGGTCTGTGTGTCTCCTGTGCTTGAGGTGATGCTGTTGGCCCCTCCCCTGAGAGGTTGAGCCTGTGGCCTCGTCTCTACTGCCTGTTAAGGTCACTTGGGGAACTCTTAAAACCACAGACACCCAGACCCCACCCGACAGGTGACCCAGACCCTGGGGGTGGGGGCGAGGGGTGTCCAGGAGCTGTAGTTTCCCAAGCTCCGCAGGGGATTCTCTGGGACAGGCTGGGGCAGCACTGCCGCAGTGAACGTTCTACCCTGGGAAAGAGAACCGGCTGGGAGAAAGGGGCACTCCTGGACTCACGGCTCCACGAGTGTGTTTCCCTTCTTCTCAGCAAGCAAGTTTCCCAGTTCTGCAATCTGTCTTGTCATCTTCCTGGGTACCCTTAAGTGAGCAGCCTAGTACCCATTTTGGGCTATTTTGAGAAGCCAGAAGAAGAACCTCATTTCTACAGTTAGTTATTGTGATCCTCCCTGAATTATACCACAAGAGACCCTAACAGCTGGGGACGGAGGGAGTTGAGATACCTTGAGGGGCAGATTGAAGCTTGCAGACAGCGGCAACTCCAGCCCTGGCCTGGACCAGTTTTGTTGGGGAACTGGCCCAGCTGGCACCCCTCAACACCGCACATTTGGGGTACATCAGCCTGTCTCTCTTATTTCAGCCTAGATGTGGCCCTCACAGGGCCCTTGTCCAGGGGATGATCCTGGTTGTTCTGGTTGCTTCTCCAGTTCCTGTATCAGGGTCTTTAGAGCGTGAGGGGAATGGAGAGAGGGCACGTGTTGTTCTTTGGCTTAGAAAAGAACCTCAGCGTTTATTGATCACATCGGTTCTGAGTAAAAACTAACTGCTCTGAGACAGAAGTCAAGGTGGGCATCCTCATCGGGAAGGCTAGCTCGGCTCTCATGGTACTGGGAAGCACAGGATGGAGCATGTGGCAGGGAAGTGGGGCCACAATAGAGCTTTCTAAACTCATCTGAGCCTCAGAAACCATCTTAGAGCTCGTTAAAAATGCAGATTCTGGCTGGACGCAGTGGCTCACACCTGTAGTTGCAGCACTTTGGGAGGCCAAGGCAGGTGGATAACTTGAGGTCAGGAGTTTGAGACCAGCCTGGCCATCATGATGAAATCTTGTCCCTACTAAAAATACAAAAATTAGCCAGGTGTAGTAGCAGGCGCCTGTAATCCCAGCTACTTGGGAGGCTGAGGCAGGAGAATCACTTGAACCCGGGAGGTAGAGGTTACAGTGAGCCAAGATCACGCCACTGCACTCCATCCAGCCTGGGCAACAGAGCAAGACCCTGTCTCAAACAACAACAACAACAACAAAAACAGATTCCCCGGCCCTTCTCCTGGAGGGTTTGCTGCAACAGGGCTGGGCTGGGGCCCAGAAACCTGTATTTTTAGCAACAAGTGCCCTGGGTGGCTCTGATGATTCAGGGGCCTCAGAAACACACACCTAGAGTGTGGGTTTGTCTCCATGAATCCAGCAACCATGTCCTTCCACCATATCCGGACCTCTCCAGAGCATTGGACACCACTGACCTGGCCACGCTGAGATCCCCTCAAAGGGTTTCAGGCCATTATGCTTTCCAAGTCCTTCGTCCTCCCACACTGGTGGGCACCAGGGTGGCTGGGGAGTGGGCCCGGGCGTCTGAATGTTAATAGCGCCCTGAGTGGTTCTGCCCGCACCAGGTTGAGGACCCTGGGGCTCTCTGGAGGCTCTACCTTCTCCTCTTTCACCTGCCCCTGAGTGTGTGGGTATGCCCCTAAGGTCTGCCCTCGCCCTCTTCCCACCTTTTCTCCCACAAGCTCACCTGACCCCTCAGCCTCAGCTCCCGCCTCCAAGTGGCAACTGACGGATTTTCTAATATCCAGCTCAGTCGTTACTCCCAAGCTTCAGCAGCCTGTGGCAGCTTCACCTTGGACCTACCCTGCCTCTGGATTCCCCACAAGCCGTCCTACTCCTCACTTCTGAAGGTGATGTGAACAGTGCCCTGAGGCTGCGGCCTGCAGCAGCCCTCACCTAACCCAAACTCTCTGGGCCTCTCTCTCCTCCCCACCAGTGAGATAATGCAGGGATTATAAATAAACGAGATAACACAGGGAAGACAGCACATGGGAGGCATTTAAGAAAGATCAGTTACTTTCATAACTTTTATTACATTTACTTTATTAGTTTTATGATTACAGACATAGAGAATGTTCTGCTCCGTGGAGAACTCAAGCTTTTTTCTCATATCCAGGGGAGTGTTTACAAAATAGGATCATGCACTTGACCACAAAGAGTATTTTAATTATAAGTTCCCTAAAGTGAGACCCATTAAGCCTAAGCCTTCTTAATGAGAACGTAGCCCCTGGAAATTGAACATTTCTGCAAATAACCGCCGGCCAAAGAAAAAGTAACATCTGGACTTACGATTAAGTAACATCTGGACTTATGATTATGTAGAAGATAATGAAAACTGATTACTTCCTATCAAAATCAGGGAGAGATAGCTAAAGATGTTCTCGGAGTACAAGTGACAAACTTTGAGCGTATTACTTAAAAAGAAAAAATTAAAAATACCTAAGTGTTGGAACTGGAAAAGCAAAATGAAATCCACCCACAGGAAGGAGGTGGAAGGGCTCAGGGCAGGAGCAGTGGAAGGACTCAGGGCAGGAGCAGGCCGGCTTTATGTCTCCATCTGCGACTCTGGGTCCCTCCTCTCCCCGTATCTTGGAGCTGTCCTCCCAGCCCCCTGCTGCAATCCCCCAAATCCAAGTCTTTTTTTTTTTTTTTTTTTTTTTGAGACGGAGTCTCGCTCTGTCACCCGGGCTGGAGTGCAGTGGCCGGATCTCAGCTCACTGCAAGCTCCGCCTCCCGGGTTCCCGCCATTCTCCTGCCTCAGCCTCCCGAGTAGCTGGGACTACAGGCGCCGCCACCTCGCCCGGCTAGTTTTTTATATTTTTTAGTAGAGACGGGGTTTCGCCGTGTTAGCCAGGGTGGTCTCGATCTCCTGACCTCATGATCCGCCCGTCTCGGCCTCCCAAAGTGCTGGGATTACAGGCTTGAGCCACTGCGCCCGGCCAAATCCAAGTCTTTAAAACACCACAGAACCTGTAAGGTTTGGGCCATCAGAGCTTGTTCTGCTGTCCCGTCCAAATCCAGGCACCCTCTGGTTGCAGCCTACTGGGCAGTGCCCTGGCACCTGGTTTGCAGAATGGGGTTGTGAGGTCATCACTGAGCCTCTTAACTGGGATGACTCTGCCTCTGCTGCCCAGGCTGGAGACCAGGTCTGTTTTGCCTGCTCTGCCAGCCCCAAGTCACAGTGTGCACAGCTGGGTCAAGGGAGTAGATGAAAGCCGACAGGGTGAGCATGACTGTTGATCGGCCTTGGTGGGGAGTGCTGTCATGGCAGAAAATAGTGGCCAGGACGTAGTGGTTTTCTGTTCTATGCTATCTTCAGTCTCCAGATAAGTTTATCAGTAAAGAGCCACTGGCTAGGTGTAATGGCTCATGCCTGTAATCCCAGCACTTTGGGAGGCCAAGGCGGGAAGATCATGAGGTCAGGAGATCGAGACCATCCTGGCTAACACAGTGAAACCCCATCTCTACTAAATAATACAAAAAATTAGCCGGGCATGGTGGCGGGCGCATGTAGTCCCAGCTATTCGGGAGGCTGAGGCAGGAGAATGGCGTGAACCCGGGAGGCGGAGCTTGTAGTGAGCCAAGATTGCGCCACAGCACTCCAGCCTGGGTGAAAGAGCCACTGACCCTGCCAGCTATGAGAGTCTAGGAGGATCTGGGGAGATGTACTGGCTGTGCTGGGAGCCCTCTGCCCGGTCGCTGTACCTTCCGTCCAGTCGCTGTTCCCTTCACCAGGTCACTGTTCCCTCCACCTGGTTGCGCTTCCCTCCACCTGTTGCGGTTCTCTCTGCCTAGTCGCGGTTCCCTCCACCTGGTCGCGGTTGCCTCTGCCTGTTGCTGTTCATTCTGCCTATTGCAGTTCCCTCTGCCATGTTGTCGTTCCCTCTGCCTGGTCGCTGTTCCCTCCATCTGTGGCTATTCCTTCTGCCTGCTTGCGGTTCCCTCCATCTGTTGCTGTTCCCTCTGCCTGGTCGTGGTTTCTTCTGCCTGTTGCCGTTCCTTCTGCCTGTTGCAGTTTCCCCTACCCGGTTGTGGTTCCCTCTGCCCTGTTGTAGTTCCCTCTGCCCGGTCACAGTTCACTCCGCCTGTGGCTGTTCCTTCCGCCTGTTGCAGTTTCCCCTACCCGGTTGTGGTTCCCTCTGCCCTGTTGTAGTTCCCTCTGCCCAGTTATAGTTCCCTCTGCCTGGTCATGGTTCCCTGTGCCTGTTGCTGTTCCTTCTGCCTGTTGCGGTTCCCTCTGCCTGATGGCAGTTCCCTCCTCCTGTTGCAGTTCCCTCTGCCTGGTCGTGGTCCAATGACTGTTGTGGTTCCCTCTGTCTGTTGCTGTTCCCTCCGCCTGTTGCCATTCCCTCTGTCTGGTTGCTGTTCCCTCCAACTGCAAGGCTGCCTGTGTTTTTCTTCAGGTCTCCACAGAAAAGGAAAGTCCTCTCATGAGAACTCTGTATAAATTAGACTGCCTCTGCTTACTTTTTGTTCCAAAGCACCCTCACTCCTGACACACTTTCCTATGGCCTCTGCGCCCCAGAATGAAAGTAGACACAGGTGAGGACCTCTGTCTGTTCACTGTTGCGTTCCCACTTAGTGCAGGGCCTGGAATGGAGTCAGCACTCAGTAGCTGAATGACTGGCCTGGGAAGAATGGTGGTCCTGCGTGGGAAGGACTGCGGACTGTGCTGGCCCCGCGCACTCAGCCCCACCCAGAGGAGCGTGCGAGGCTGCGCATGCGCTGTACAGAGCGTGCGCGTCTGCGCATGCGCTGCACATGAGGAACACGTGATGACCACTCTCTATCTCGAGAACCAGTGACCAGGCGCCTCCTGTGTGCCGAGCCCCTCCGTGCTCCACCAGGGAAGCTGTGAACAAGACACAGCCCTGCTGTCAGTTGGGAGTTAGACCTCCTGCAACAAACATCCATGCGGGTGTCTAGCTGCCAGGAAGCCAAACAACGCTGCTGGGGGTCTTGAGGCCAGGGGACAGCACAGCTTAGCCTGAGACTGTAGGAGGAGGCAGAGGAAAGAGAGGGGAGAGAAAACATGGGAGGGGGCGCAAGTGAGGCCTCCACCAAGACGCTCTTGTTCACTTGGTCTTCTTAGGGCAGTTGTGAAAGAACAGTCTTTTACATCTGCAGGAGGAGTTGACTTTCACTGAAAAATGCAGAAGAGGGCTCGGTTGCTCTTTTCCAATTCTGTGACCTTGTTTGACTGGAGCCCCCGCTGCTGCGTGGGACACAATGCACCAGACCCTCAGCGGTGGGGGAATGAAGGAAAGAGGTGGACAAAGAGGGCACGTGTCCTACTCTTGAGGAACTTCTGGTCTAGGGGGGTCAGGAGATGAACAAGCAAACACTGGGACGTCGCTTTCTTCCTTGTGAAGCTGAGAGGCATAGGCTGCAGCTAGATTCCTTCTAGTACTCACCTTCTAGGATCTTGGTGTTTGAAAATGTCGCTCTCCACAACATTCTGGAGCTCCAAAGAACAGCTTCACCTCCATCCTGATGCTTCGCGGGGGAGTGGGACGTCGGGACTGGTGAACTTGAACCCCGAGATGGTGTCAACCCTGAAAACCTGGGCCCCTCCTCCCTTGCCTGGGCGTGGGGTTCGTGCTGCCCCAGTCCAGGCATCCTACAGGCACCTGTCCCAGGAACTCACTTTATCCTGCCCACACTGGGTCCTCCTCTCAGCCGGGTACCTGGTGGCCAACACTCATCCCTCTCAAATCATGGGGCACCGACCCCTTTCCAGAAATACAGAGTATTTGGTTGAGGTCATGCAGTGAACCATAAGAACATCCTTCTCTACCTGTGTACGGGTTGGGTGGGGGATTTTTTCTTTTCTTTTCTTTTTTTTTTTTTTTTTTTTTGGTGCCACGTTGTCCAGCCTGTGCTTCTCTCTTTAGCTGTGGTCGCCAGGGGCATCCATGGCAGATACCTACTGAGAGCATTTCCCTGTTCCAAGTGATGAACACAAACTCTTTGTTTTTTTTTTTTTTTTTGAGATGGAGTCTCGCTCTGTCGCCCGGGCTGGAGTGCAGTGGCCACATCTCAGCTCACTGCAAGCTCCGCCTCCCGGGTTTACGCCATTCTCCTGCCTCAGCCTCCCGAGTAGCTGGGACTACAGGCGCCCGCCACCTCGCCCAGCTAGTTTTTTTGTATTTCTTTAGTAGAGATGGGGTTTCACCGGGTTAGCCAGGATGGTCTCAATCTCCTGACCTCGTGATCTGCCTGTCTCGGCCTCCCAAAGTGCTAGGATTACAGGCTTGAGCCACTGCGCCCAGCTGAACACAAACTCTTAAACAGGAGCATCACCTGGACTCTTGGAAGGTAACTGACACCCCACCAAAATTTCTGGCCCTTCCAGAAAGTGACCTTGCTTTGGTAGACTCCAGGCTGAGGCCTCAGCCTCTCACTGGCCTGTCCTTCCCAGGGGTGGGCCTGGGGACTCGTGTGTTGCTGCAGCCTCCTCTTGCTTGGGCTTCCATGGCAGTTGGGATGCAAAATCCATCTACCCTTTCTCTGCTTCCTTATTTGAAAGTGAAGCGTGGATACTCAAAACATCAGGAAGCAGTCAAGACCTCCCCCCTTCCCTGTTTCAGACTCTATAGAGTGTGAGGAATAAATGGACGTGGGCAGCTCTTGACCCTTCTCCCTGGGTCTGTGATGCTCCCAGACATCTGGGAACCACTTAGTGAATATTCCTCTGTCCATGGTGCCAGCCACAGAGAGGCAGGTTACAGGACCTGGGAGGGAGAGGCCAGGGCTGTCTTGTAGGCGCTTACTCACCTGGATCTTTTCAGAACTCTTGTAATTACTAAAGGGTGGGGTATTTAAAACAAGATGAAGTTACTATCATTTTCTTAATATAGGAGGCTGGCGCCCACGCTCCGTCAGTTGGGATTAAATATAGAAATGGGGGCATCTCAGCTTGCCGCCCACGGAGCAGACAGCGGCACACGGCCTCCGAGCTGTGAACTGCCGCCTTGGGTTTGCAGGCGGGCCTGACCCAGTCACGATCCAGGCCTTGGGAGAAGAAAATGAAGCCTCTATTTTTAAGCCAGTTGACAGATCAATACTGAAAAAAAAAAAAAAAAAAAAAGACGCAAAACAAAAACCTGTAAGCAGTTAACTGTTACAATTATAAAAATATCTTTGGTATCTAACGTGTATACATTAGTGGCCAAGAAAGTCTTGTTTTTTTTTCCACGTAATTCTTGAAACAAATGCAGCTCTAAGGACAGTGGGTTCTACAATTTTGTTGTCATCTTTTAAATTACAGATCTTGGGAGATGAGGACGGCCTGTGGTGGACTGTAATGTGCCAAAGTTATTTTCCAACGTTGGCAGCACCCGTTGTGCCTGCAGTGGGGAAAATTGATGAGGCTTTTCAGTAGGAACCTGGAAAGAAGCATCTTGTTGAAAACTCGGGCACTTGATATTTTAAATACAGCGGAAGAAAGTGAAAGGGAGACGGCGACTTCCAGCGCCAGAGGGCGGGTGGCTCCCTCTGGCAAGGCAGGGGCCCAGGTGGGCAGTGGTGGCAGGAAAGGCAGTTGTGAAGCAGGCACTGTGTTTTTCTGGGTTGTTTTCTTAAAATTTAGTTTTCTCAGTTAACACATTGATTGTAGTGTCTTGTGTGTGCTGTCGTAGACACAGGTACTGTGTGGTAGCAGTCTTTACACGCAGGCCGCCATGGGCACGTGGCTTTCTAATGATCTCACTTGTGCAGGGACCATCCGACCTCATCAGTCTCTCTTGGTGGCAGGTAACCAGCAGGCTCAGCACCAGGCCCTACAACAAGATGCCCAGGGCTGTGCCTCGCCAATAGGAGGGAGCGGAGGGCTTGTGATTCACAGTGGTTGATTAGAGTCTCAGTTTTTATGAGATCACTTTCCTTCCCTCTAAGTAGCCAGCAGAGTTCAGCTGACACACAGACCATGGTTTTTTCTATGTTTTTCTCAAGCGCACTGGATCGCCACTAAGAAGTGCGTTTGTGAAAACACAGACTGGGGTGGCTGTAGGCTGAGGCACTGGTTTCTTACCAGGTCCGTCTTCTCGGGTGGGTTTCTACTCCCGCCTCTGATCCGGCTGCCTCTGCCTCAACACCTGCAGGGACTGGGAGCCTTCGCTGTTGCAAGGCCAAACGCTTGATTTTTAATTTTAATTTTTATTATTATACTTTAAGTTCTAGGGTACATGTGCACAACGTGCAGGTTTGTTACATATGTATAGATGTGCCATGTTGGTGTGGTGCACCCATTAACTCGTCATTTACATTAGGTATATCTCCTAATGCTATCCCTCCCCTCTACCCCTTCCCCACAATAGGACCCGGTATGTGATGTTCCGCTTCCTGTGTCCAAGTGATCTCATTGTTCAATTCCCACCTATGAGTGAGAACATGCGGTGTTTGGTTTTCTGTTCTTGCGATAGTTTGCTGAGAATGATGGTGTCCAGCTGCGTCCACGTCCCACAAAGGACACGAACTCATTCTTTTTTATGGCTGCATAGTATTCCATGGTGTATATGTGCCACATTTTCTTCAGTCTGTCAAACACTTGATTTTTGGACCGTTCTCGTCGTTTCCCTGAGAAAGGTTATTCCATGAGTCGTAAAGTTGGCCTTGAGTTGGCCCAGGATCCTACTGTGACTTCTCCGGGAGGCGCAGGTGACCTGAAGTGGACAAAGATCCTTCCAGGTGAGATTCTTGGGGAGCTCAGAGCCCTCCTGCCTGCTCTCCTGGCCAGTGTCCGTGAGGCCAGCCCAGGTCTTGGAAGATCTCCTTGTCTACCAAAGTCAGGATGCTACACCGTCCTGATTTCCCACTGCTCGTGAGTCACTGTTCCTAGTCCTTAGAATAAAACTCCAGGTATAGGGTATAATCTGATAATAGACATACATGGTGGGATTACGACAGCCCCCCTGGCCTGGGCCCTAGAATAGCACTGACTCCATCCACCAGTCTTGGCCTTTTCCATCATTGGTATAAAGTTGTTTCATAGCAGGTCTGCAGCTGATCTAAACTCTGCATGGTTTCCCAGGCCGCTGCGTGTGTGCTGGCTGCTGGGGCTGGAGGAGGCTGTCCCTGTAAATGCCACTGCCCAGCTCACACAGCAAGATCATTTTGAATGTGGGCTTGGTTTTCTGGCCGGTCATCAAGCTCACCTGGCTTTGGGGTTTCTGGGACTGGATGAGCTTTTCCCACCCTCATCTGTGACTAATTCTTGACCCAGATTGTTGTCTGAAGGAGCCCCATACTTTGCGGCTGCGGCAGCTTGCTTGGGCTGATCGTGACCTGTTAGTCTTCCTGCATTCATTCATTCATTGATTCATTCATTCAGCAACCATTTCCTGAGCATCAGATGCCAGCTCCGTGTTGGGTCAGGGACACAGGGACAATGAGGCAGGTCCCCACCCAGTGCAGGCGTCCGTGTCACACCACGCAGTGTGGTCTGGGGGTGCCGTGTGGAGCCTGCCAGAGCATGGAGGTGGTGAAGTGGGTATTCACACACCAGGCACTCAACAGCTGCTCACATCTTCCCCTCGGGGTTGGCTGTCACGTGCTTTGGATCCTGCAAGGTTTTCAGTAACATGGGGTCCCTTGTGGAGTCTTATACCAATAAGCTAGCCTTTTGGATAAATGGGGCAAACCCCGGTTTGAAGGAGCTGATTACAACTCCTTCCATTTATTCTCTCCTTCTGCTCTCCAGGATGGATGAACAAGGGGTTAATTGTAGGCACTTCCTAAGTTCTGAACATTAATTCCAACACGAACCCTTCCTTTCCCTCCTCCTTCCCCCACAGCTAAACCACCCTGAGTTGATGACACCAGCTGGTGACCAGCACTGGGCACTCTGGGTCTGTGACTTTGAACACTCCTTCCTGCAACCATCTTGGGAAGAATTCCACTCTGGATGCGATGTCACAGGACAGGATGGGGAGGCAGCATGGCATTGCCTCTGGTGGCCCATCCTACCCCTAGCAGTGTGACTTTGGAAGCGCGACTCTCCATATGTCTGTTGCCTGGTTTGTAGAATGGAGACAGGGAGGCTCCTGCCTCATCGGGTGTAGTCCGGTGAGACCCTGTGTTGGTCATTCTGTGTTTATGGAGAGGGGCCGGCCGCGTGTCAGGAACGGGTGCTGTCTGGTGAGATTCCATGTTTGTGGAGAGGGGCCGGCCGTGCATCACAGGATCGGGTGGGGTCCGGTGAGATTCTGTGTTTGTGCAGAGGGGAGGGTGCCAGCTGTACATCATGCACTCAGGCTGCCTCAGTGAACAGACAAAGTTCACGGCTCATGGCACTGACCTTGCAGCCGAGTTCCTCCGTGTGACATGCTGGGCCACGCGTGGCAGCAGCTTCCCCAGCAATGCCAGCCGCTGCCCTCGGCGTCCAGCTCACGGCCCCCAGCAGCATCAGGACCCTGTGTCCACGTGCTGTCCTGGCTCCTGATGCTAGGCTTTGGTGTCCCTTCCTTTCTTCGTTTCTCTCTCAAAAACTTCTGCTTGTCCCTGGCTCATTTGTTCCTAGGAGGACCCTGACTAGCTGCTGGCCGGCGACCTATCTCCCGCTGAGGAAGGCCACATGTAATGCACATTTGGTGATAAACTTCTCACATACTCCAGCTAACAGTGTGTCCCCCCAGCACACACAGTCCTCGTGTGGCTCGTCGTCATTCCTGTGCTCAGCTGATGTCACTTCATCACCAGGTTGTCATTTTCTGAATATCAATGGCCAGCGTTTCATGGCAAATGCAGCTGGTCCTGGCCCCCATCGGAGGCTGACAGAGCTTCTGTTGACTGCCCAGAGCAGCATTCGGTATTCAGAGTTGGTCTGTGGGAAATGCCGTGGAATTCCATGGCACACCTGTGCTGGCTGTGTGTGTGCATGGGGCCACTAGTCCAGCTGTTGTGGTCACAAGTCAGTTTCTTTATGAGGCAGATCAACCTAGAATAACTCAGTCTGTGGGCTCCAGCTCTGCCACTACCAAGCCCCTTAAACACACGCGCGCACACACACACACACACACTCAACACTTGCTGTCTTGCTCTCTCTCTGGCCACACGCACACACTCGCTGTCTCTCCCTCGCTGTCTCTCTCGCTCTGGGAAGCCATGACCTAGTACCTAGTCAGGAGGTGGCCGCGTGGGCCTCTCTGCCCTCTGCATGTGGTGCCTGGTAAGGGGAGGCCGACTGTCCTCTGGATCCCTCCTTTGCCCACCTGAGCCAAGTGTGTGGGTGTTCAGCCAGCACGTGACCTGGTGTTCTGAGTTATTTCATTTTTCTTTCCTTTTCTGTTCAGCCTCCAAACCTCAGATCTGTCCCCAAAGCCCTAAATTAAATTAGTGTTCAGCTCAACAGATGTCCACCAAATCCCCACGTCCCATGATAGCAGCTGCCATTACTGAGCAGCCTCATGGCCATCTCTGAGCAGCCTCATGGCCATCCCGTTTGCTCCTCAGTCACCTTGCCTGTGGGCGCCATCACCTCCTCTGCCTGACAGACACAGAGCCCACGGCTCAGGGAGGGCAACCTGCCTGCCCAAGGTCACCCAGCCGGCAGTGGCGGAGGTGATGGGGACTCACTCCCAGCCAGGCTGTGGCAGTGACTCACACGCTCTAGACAGGAACAGAGGGACTCAAGCCCCTCAAGCATGGGTGATGGGGCAGGGGGATTCATACCAGGCCTCATTCCAGACTCTGATCCTGAACCACACTGTGGTGGGGGGCACACTGACGGGTGGGTGTGGTCAATTCAGAAGCCGAGGCTTCCCCCTCCAAGGAAGCCCTCAATATTAACGCACAGATGATCCTATTCTGTTTTGTGTTTTCACTTCCTTGCTGTCCTGGGCTAGGGACCTGGCCTGACCATCCTCTACCCTGTGAGGCCTGGGCTTGCTGGGCCTTTATGGAGGCCCCTTGCCATGGGGGAGAGACCAGGACAGCCTGGTGGTGGCTTAGCCAAGCTGCACCTTCTATTTCCAATAACAATGTAAAACCACCTTGCAGAACTGTGAGAGCCAAGCCACCTGAAGTCCAGAGGTGCTCTGCCCTGCCTGGCACACGGAGTGGCATCTTATTTGCTTGAGGGAGAAAATCTGGTGCCTAGGATTCTTTCCCCAGCAAAACAGCTGTTTTCCCAGTATTTCACCTGCGTTCTTTCTTTAGAATCGGACCTCCGTGTGACTTAGGGCCTCCGTTGTTCATTTGAAAATGGGGATGCTGGCCGGGCGCGGTGGCTCAAGCCTGTAATCCAGCACTTTGGGAGGCCGAGACGGGCGGATCACAAGGTCAGGAGATCGAGACCATCCTGGCTAACACGGTGAAACCCCATCTCTACTGAAAAAATACAAAAAACTAGCTGGGTGAGGTGGCAGGCGCCTGTAGTCCCAGCTACTTGGGAGGCTGAGGCAGGAGAATGGCGTAAACCCGGGAGGCGGAGCTTGCAGTGAGCTGGGATCCGGCCACTGCACTCCAGCCTGGGCGACAGAGCGAGACTCCGTCTCAAAAAAAAGAAAAAAAGAAAAAAAAGAAAGAAAGAAAATGGGGATGCTGATTGAAAAATGGAGAAATGGAGACGCAACTGGGCACAGTGGCTTACACCTGTAATCCCAGCACTTTGGGAGACCGAGGCAGGTGGATCACTTGAGGTCAGGAGTTTGAGGCCAACATGGTGAAACCTCGTCTCCACTAAAAATACAAAAATTAGCCGGGCATGGCGACAAGCTCCTGTAATCCCAGCTACTCAGGAGGCTGACGCAGGAGAATCGCTTGAACCTGGGAGGCAGAGGTTGCAGCAAGCCGAGTTTGCACCACTGCACTCCAGCCTGGGAGACAGAGAGAGACTCCTTCTCAAAAAGAAAAAGAAAGACGGGGATGCTGAGGCCCTCAGCACAGGTTGAGCCGAACAGATGCACCAGGTCTTTGAAAGGACAGGCGGAAGTGCAGTGAATGTGAATGTGGTCCCTCCTCCCCTCACCTGTCCTACCTCATTTAGTAGCATCTTCTTTTAGCTCGTATGAGAAAAGTCATGCTAATAGAAACATAATGCTTTAATCAGTAACGCCCATGTCTCTGTTTTAGCTTTTTATTTTGGGAATGCTCAGATATACACAAAAAACAGAGTGTAGAGCATCCCAAGCCCCTGGGTATTCGTCTCCCGGCACCAGCAGTGGGCAACACCTGCCCGTTCCTGCCTCACCTCTTTCCCACTGCAGTGTTTTGAAGCAGATCCCAGATATTATATCCGAAAGATAACTTCCTACCTTGAACACCCACAATAGTGCTATCACATCCTCCCAAACACACTTATAAGTCCTTAGTCTCGTCAAATACCCAGTCAGTGTTCACGTCTCCCCAGTTGCTCGTCTTTTTCTCCAGTCAGTAGAGTCCGATGCCCACAGACGTGTGCCTCTCATTAGGTGGATGTGTTTCTTGAAGAATGGGGTCCCCGTGGGGGGCACTAGGCAGGAGCTGAGCAGCAGGGGGCCCTGGCTGGCCTCTGCCCGGGGCCCCCACTAATTCTGCTCTTTCCAGCTTCACCTGCTGGATGCTTTGGGCGTTTGATTCCCACCCTAAATGTGACTCTGTACAAGCCTGGTTTTCACTTGTGGGATGGAGTCTGGTTTTCTGCCTCTGTCTGGATTTTTTAGGAATCATTCTGTGTCCTTGGCTGAGTGCAGTGGCTCACGCCTATAATCCCAACACTTTGGGAGGCCCAGGTAGGTAGATAACCTGAGGTCAGGAGTTTGAGACCAGCCTGTACAACATGGCAAAACCCCGTCCCTACTAAAAATACAAAAATTAGCTGGGCGTGGTGGTACACATCTGTAATCCCAGCTACTACGGAGGTGGAGGAAGGAGAATAGCTTGAACCTGGGAGGTGGAGGTTGCAGTCAGCTGAGATTTCGCCACTGTACTCCAATCTTGGTGACAGAGCGAGACTCCGTGTCAAAAAAAAAAAAAAAAAAATCATTCTGTGTCCTAGGGTGAATGTACCTAACTTTCTAAAATTTCTAATAGGTATTAAGTTGGTTAATATCACTTTGCTGCTCTTGTAAGTCAAATCTGGTTGACTATTGGCAATTTCATGTAGTTCAGTCTAAGAAAAGGTACAATTTAAGTTTTTAAGTGAAGTAAGAGCCAGGAGCGGTGACCTACTTTACTCCTGTAATCCCCACACTTTGGGAGGGTGAAGCAGGAGGATCACTTTAGCACAGGAGTTTGAGACCAGCCTGGGCAATATAGCAAGACCCCATCTCTACAAGAAAATAAAAAATAGGTCGGGCGCGGTGGCTCAAGCCTGTAATCCCAGCACTTTGGGAGGCCGAGACGGGCGGATCACGAGGTCAGGAGATCCAGACCATCCTGGCTAACACGGTGAAACCCCGTCTCTACTAAAAAATACAAAAAACTAGCCGGGTGTGGTGGCGGGCGCCTGTAGTCCCAGCTACTCGGGAGGCTGAGGCAGGAGAATGGTGTAAACCTGGGAGGCGGAGCTTGCAGAGAGCTGAGATCCGGCCACTGCACTCCAGCCTGGGCGACAGAGCGAGA